>NC_056581.1:760000-1070000 GCF_018340385.1 Cyprinus carpio | reverse complement strand
ATCTTCTTGATGTTGAATAAAGCAAATCTGCAGGACCAGACAGTTTTAGCAATGTGGTCTGAGAAAGTCAGCTGATCATCAATCATAACTCCAAGGTTTCTGGCTGTTTTTGAAGGAGTCATGGTTGATGTGCCTAACTGGATGGTGACATTGTGATGAAACAATGGGTTTGCTGAACCCACCAGCAGTTCTATCTCGGCAAGGTTGAGTTCCACATGTCTAAGGCACGCAGTCATCTTTGAGTGACCTTGATAGTTCGAACTGGATTCCCCCTCTGGGAAAATCCCTTGGTCTTGAGCCACCACTGAAGGGGTCTCATGAACAGCAGGGCAAAAGGTATCACATTGGACGCAGCTGCCATTAGACCAAATAATCTCTGAAACTGCTTTATAGTGAGTGACTGGCCTTCTCTGACTCTCTTGACTGAGGTGAGGATCGACTTGATATGAGCAGGGGACAGACATGCCTGCATCTTGGTCAAATTACACAACACGCCTAGATAAGTGGTCTTCTGTAATGGAGAAAGTACACTTTTCTTGGCGTTCAGTCTCAAACCCAGCTCCCCCATGTGGGCAAGAATGACATCTCAAAGTCGAACTGCCATCTGCTCCGATTGAGCTAAGATCAACCAATCGTCGATATAGTTTAGTATGCAGATGCCCTGTAGTCGCAGTGGAGAGCAGCTTCCACACACTTCATAAACATGAGGGGTGAGAATGCAAGGCTGAATGGAAGTACTCGATATTGGAATTCTTCGCCCCCAAAAGCAAACCTCAGAAACTTCCTGTGTTGGGGAAGGATGGAGACATGGAAGTATGCTTCTTTGAGATCTATCGTGACAAACCAGTCCTCAGACCTGATTTGAGATACAACATGCTTAATTGTGAGCATCTTGAACTTCAGTCACATGACTGAGCAGTTTAGCTGATGCAGATCTATGATCAGATGCAAACCCCCATCCTTCTTTGGAACTATGAAATACCGGCTGTAAAACCAGGATTCCCTCTCTTGAGGAGGGACCACCTCGATGGCCTCCTTCCTCAGTAAGGTATTTACTTCCTCTTCCATAACCAGAGCCTGCTTGGGTCCGACCACAGTCTGAATAACCCCGTTGACTCTCGGCGGTGGAGAGCCAAACTGAATGTGATAGCTTTTTTCTACCGTGTGCAGGATCCATTGAGATACATTTGGCAGTAGTTTCCACGCTGCTAAATAATCTACTAAGGGAATCGGCCTCTCGAGACTGACCTCTGGTGTTACTGAGGCAGCTAGATTGGTGCCCTGAACCGGACCAGCCTGGGGCAACCGATCTAACTGTTTTACAGACCCCCGGAGGGGAGGCGAGCCTCTCAGCTCCGCTACGCTCGTGGGCAGAAGAAACTGAGAACAGCGCTCGCTGGAAGCTGCTGCACCCTGGAACTCTAATAGGGTTGGCAGACCAACTTCCCGAGGGCACTGAGGCGAGACAGGCACAGTGTGATGTGGTGTGCACCGCTCTACCCTAGTAGGGGCAGCCCTCTGAAATCCTAACCCACTTGCATCAGGTTTTCTTAGCCGAGGACCTCCTAGCCTGAAGTATGCTCCTCAGATCCGGCTTAGGCTGAGAAGTTCCCGACCCAGAGTGATGTAGCGTGGGCAGGTAGAAACACACAATCTATAGCGCGACTCGGTCTCACCCTCCTCTTTATATTTCTTTTTTTTCTTTTGCCTTGGGCATGATGGAGCTTATTGTGGTTGTGTAACTGGACAGATAACAGTAAATAAGACACACAACAGATTGACTGACAACACACAGAGCGCTTGCTGAAATGACAGAAGGCTAACGCCGGCACTGCTGCACATGCTTTTAAGCTTCCTGGTCGTTGATGTCACCCGCCTATGACGTCTTGCTTTTCTATTGGGCTGATTACACATGTGATTCAGAGCGTGGTCATGCAGAGGGCATTCCCCATAGCGTTCAACGCAGCTAGAGTTCCTGAAGAGGTACTCATGGATTCAGATGCCGATCTATTCACAGAGCAGGAGTGAGTTCTGTGATCCTAGGAACCTGGGTTGTACTTCGGTGTAATTTGCATACATATTTATTTCTGAAATGCTGGAAAGTATTTAAAAGAACAATACTTCATAACTGCTACAGAACTCACTCCTCTGTAAATAGATCACCATCCGAATCCATGAGTTTTATCACTGAGGTGATATGTAAATTTACAGCTGTGGTTGCCTTCTAATTAGCACAGCCAAAAGCCTATAGCAGGGCAATTCCTCAAATCGAAACTACAGTTCACATTTAAATGCAGGAAGGGAGCAATGCAAATTACACAGGCTCCTTCTTAGGCGAGGGCAATTATTATAATTACCAGTAGGTGCTATTTACTGCCCAAATAATTTATCTGATTTGGGCAGTTTAGCCCCTTTTTGTAAGTCAGTGCAAAATTTAGGAGTTCTTGTTGATAGTGATCTCAAATTTGAGAAACAGATTTATTCCGTGGTTAAGTCATGTTTGTATCACTTGAGATTAATAGCCAAGGTGAAACCATTTTTGTCCATGCCTGATTTGGTAAAAGTAAGTCATGCCTTTGTATTCACAAGGTTATATTATTGCAACTCATTATATGTTGCCATTAATACATTATTAATTAACCGCTTACAACTGGTCCAAAATGCTGCAGCGAGGCTTTTGACAGGTTTACATAAGAGAGATCATAACTTCTGTTCTGAGTTCTTTACAATGGTTACCAATCCCTTATAGAATTCATTTTAAAATTTTGTTTTTTGTCTATAAATCATTGCATAGAAGGGCTCCATTGTACTTGTGAAACTGATTTAGAAATATGAGCCAAAATGGTCTCTAACATCATAACCAGCTGGCTTTGATGATTCCTAGAACTAAATGGCGAAGTGAAAATGGTCTCTAACATCGTAACCAGCTGGCTTTGATGATTCCTAGAACTAAATGGCGAAGTGGAGATCGCGATTTTGTAGCGAGAGCTCCGAAACTCTGGAATTAATTATCATTTTGTCTCAGATCAGCTCCCACATTAAGTGTTTTTAAACACAAGCTTAAGGAATATTTCCTTGCATTAGCATTTAAAGGGGTATAGACATTTCTCTTTATATTGAAATTGTGGAGTTTATTTCATCATATTGTGGTTTAGTGTTGGGTTTTATGTTTGAGACTGTTTTATTATGTGTTTACATATTGTACAGCACTATGGTCAATGGTCAGTTGTGTGAAAGTGCTCAATATATATAAATATATATAAACTGAACTGTCATGATCTCGGTGGGGTCTGGGGCTTTGTCCTGGAGCACATGGCCTTTTGTTTCGACAGCTGGCCGTGTGCTCCGCTGCCATTATGTTTACTCCACCCCTCTTGTTATTCCTGTTAGTTTTTTCTGCCTCACCTGCACCCTGTTGTCCTCATTATCTTCCCTTTATCATGCCCTCGTGTTTGCTGTTTTGTGTCAGTCCGTAAGCATTGTTTTGAAGCTCGGTTCTTCTCTTTGCCTGTCATGTTTCTGACCCAAGCCTTGTTTTGTTTATTTGTTCCCAGTCTAATCGGTCTGGTGTTCCTGTTTTTTGTCAGTTCTTTTTACACACCTGCACCTCTAGGACTCTGGGGAGCTCTCCGCCTTGTCTCTCGCTGTCCGTGAGCCTGTGTCTTCTAGGCAGCCGATTCCTCTCTGCTTACGCTCGGCGCTGCCTCTGGAATTCAGTGGTGGCTAACTATTGCTGGTTCGTCGCCTCCTTCACCGCTGGTTCAGCAGAAGCCAGTTTGACCTCCGTGCTGATCAAGCTGACTGAGTGCTGGCGGTTTTTCTGTCTGGTTGATTAGTCCACAGATTTTTGTCACAGTTTAATAAACTTTGAAATTTTGATTCACCTGCTGTGGGATCCCGGTCTCGTTTCTGACATGAACAGTATTTCCATTACGATTTCAAAGCAACATTTTTGAGTAGTATGGTTCTTTGATGTTAGTACCTATTAGTTGGAGACCCAAATTGGCAATTATTATATAGTAGTCACTAGGGCTGCCCCCTAGTAGTCGAACAATCATTAGTAATTAGTAATCATTAGTCGACAAGAAGAGGCTTGGTCAACCAAAATTTTATTAGACGCTTAGTCACAATCCATGGGCAAAGTCATGCAGTCCGAGACTAACAGATCATTAACGGCTAGTCTATACTAATACAGTACATCAGGCATGACATCCAAACGATCATTCATCGACCTCAAATGTGGCTTATCTTCTGAAATATGTATTAGCAACTTTACATGGCCGCTCAATCTAATGTTAACCTAGAGAAATCTGCGCAGTTCAAGTGTCTGTGCTAAGTATGAACCTAAACACTAGCTCGCTCACTGCAGGACAGATGGAGGTGCCGGTGTTGTGTCGAATGGGGTGCAGATTTCGGCAAGGGGTGCTCACTTGCTCCTAAAATAATCCCTCATTTTTGGTCATACAGATAAGAGTAATACATCATTTGAATCTGTAAAGACTCTGTTTATTTGTGTGCACTCACAATACCACGATTTTGTAAAATAAGGAAAGCAAACATGATGCGCTTTCTGCCATCTTGGTCTGTGAACTTGAACGTGAAACTCTGTATATCTTTGCCTTACAGACATTAAAAATATATCTACAGAGAGTGAAATGTCTACTTTCAAATGAACCAATTCAAATGCAAAACATTCTTAGAGTATGTAATCCATATGAAACATGCATACAGGTGCATCACTACTGCAGAGATGACGAGTCAGTATCACCGACTTCATCTCTTAATCCGTGCTATGGCAAGCTTTATGCATATTTTAGGATATGTAGATAATTAAAGGCTCAATAGAATGATTTAAATGGTTTATTAATAAACATGCAATTAGTTTACTAATGCTTCAAATGAACAACTACTAATATATCAGAAAAATCCTAAGGCAAGCGCAGCCCTAGTTGTCACACCTTGCTAAAGACCAGAGACACCAAGCGCTTCAACAATAGAAAATGTATCAACAAAGATCCAAACAGGAAATAAAGGCTCCAGGCTGAACTCTTGTAAAGGAGCAGGAAACATTGGTGGGTGCTCTGGAAGAGCAGTTACTGGGGGGTGCTATGAACGAGCGGACACTGGGGGGTGCTCTGGAGGAGTGGACACTGGAGATGAGGAGCTGACTGACGAAGGAGGGCTGAGAGAACCTTTTAAGGACTCAGGATACGTAGGATAGCCGGACAAGACCAGCGGAGACAAAGGAGAGCTAGGCTCCTGATTGAGCTCTGAAGTGAGTGGACTCCTGGTTGAGCTCTGAAGTGAGTGGGCTGCTGGTTGAGCTCTGGAGAGTATTTGGGATCGGGCTCCTGGTTAACTCTGGGGAGTATTCTGGAGCAGAGCATTTTAAACTCTGAAGCGGAGACCAGGAATGTGGAGGATTCAGGTTTGGGGTGAGATGTAGCAATCCACACATTACAGGATGGAACTGTAAAGACATCACGCGAGTCTTCATCAACTTCTACAACACAGGAACCCATTACTTCAAGGACTCTATTATGGAAATCCACCAGAGACAATTTATAAACATCCAGAAGCATAAAGGTGATTAGCAGATCGTCATCCAGTCCATTCAGCAAAACGTGATTCAGAACAGAATAGCTCCAACTCACCCAATGGACATGCTCCACAAACACCTCCACATAACTCTCTAGAGGATGGCCATTTTGGCTGAGAGGGAGAAGCAGATACTCCTCCGGAGAGCCATTGCTGTAATCCATATTGTGGGTCTGGTCTTCTGTCACACCTTGCTACAGACCAGAGACATGGAAAGCTTCAACAATAGAAGATTTATTAAAAACAAAGATCCAAACAGGAAACAAACCAAATGCCACTACACATAGACAAGACCAGACCGTCTTGGGGAGAACACAGAAAGTATATATAATGTCCTGGTGATGAAAAGATCGTTGGCAGGTGAGGGTAACTGATGACAAAGGACAAGTGAGGGAGTGTGAAGGATTGTGGGTAATGGAGTCCATTGGGAAAAACCCAGGAGAATCAGGCAGGGGAACATAGGGGACCATGACAGTAGTATTGTGAGGATTCATTTTCAGTTAAAATTCCTATTGTTAGGGTGTGTCACCCTTTTGTGTACGATAAAGTATGGCTATGACCACTTCACCATATCACTGTAGAACAGCAACATAATCAATATACTGTCAAAATTGTTCTGTGTATTTTGTATATGAGTATACATGTTACGTGCAAAATCAGGCAAATTCTATATGAGCAAACCCCTCACTAAAACCGTCACAATAAAAACCTTAATGGATAGGAATAAAGTGAATGTAAGTATGTAAGAATGTCAGAAAAAAAAAAAAAATCCACTAGTTTGCAACATCTCTTTCAGAAAAGACAAAATGCCTAAAATCTCAAATTTGGCTGATGCATGAAAAAAAAAAAAACACTGTTTTTGCTGGTATGTCTTCCCTTAACAATGTCACTTAGGTAGACTCATGCTGTGCAGCAAAGGTCTGGTTTAAAGTAAAAGACAGAAAACTGACTAGTTCTAATGCTGAGAGATAAGCAAATGTATGTGTCTGACGAAGTATCATACATTCTGTTAAAAATATATAAATAAACTACACCCACAGCACTGTAATTGTTTGAGCTCCATCAGATTAGCCATGTCACATTCACTTGCCATTTACTGTCACTGTCAGGAACTATTTTTCTAGAGAAAAGATGCCATTTAATTAATACACATAGTTTTTTTTTTGGCTTCAATATTTTTAATCTGTGGTTAGTTCTGAGGTCTAGCAAAATTTGTTTGCAGATGCCACTTTGTTTGATATTTTATATACAATGCAGAATCAATGAGCAGCGGAAAAAAAGAAAAAAAAATATTATTCAGCCGTACATAATGATTTCTTCAGAACTACCAATGGATTGTCTATAGCCAAAATTAAACATTTCATTAGCTCTTCCATGAAGATGTGTATATGTTCATTAAATGCCATCTAAGCAGTCTCACTTAGTCCTGTTATGTGACGAAACCTATGCTTGCCTCTTGCCAGTCTGGATTAGAAAACATCTTGGATCACCCTTTATGCCCTGGACAGCATGACTATGATGAGACGTGGGCAGGCTGCTGAGCTTTGAGACCTTGAGAATGAGCCCTCTGTGTGTATGTCAGCATTATGCTAGGTCCCTTGACAATTATGCTCCAGCACCATGGACAGCAGTGTGACAAAAGTCACAAGGAGGGTGAGACACTGAACACCTATTAGCAGTAGGAGCACTGACATCCTATTTGGGAGATTAATCAAACAACAAAAAAAAAAAAAAAAAAAAAAAAAATATATATATATATATATATATATATATATATATATATATATATAAAATGTAAATGTCTGCCTCTTTCTTTTAGAAATGAATTATTTTGCAACCATGAAAAAGGTCACCAACAACATAAAAATAATAATAATAAATAAATAAATCAGAGAATAAAAGTTTGATCTATGTGATTTAAACATACAAACAACCGCTAAATCCCAAAGTCAGTGTGAGAATCTGTTGTTGTTGGAGTCTCAGGTATTTTGTTGTTGTCTCAACCAGTACAGTACAGACTTTCTTGCATCGCATCCATTCTGCTTTTCACTTCCTGCCCTCCATCTGAATCTTGCATGTCATCAGAATCACTGGATTGCAAACATTTTATTGTCAAGTTACCTCTAGGGCTTTACACCCCGGATTATTGTCGTTCTAAACACTGCTTTTAATACATGTGTATATTGGTTTTTTAAAAGCACTGCTTTTTACCTGGGGTTATGAAACCCTGCTCCAAAGCAGGGTTAGCACCGCATTTGGGGTGTCAACCCCACATTGTGGTGCTAAATTTGTCCAGTGTGAAACGGAGTGGTATTTGCTTGTTGCTACTGGATGCTTGGCAACAGACCGAGGCTCATGTCATGTCAGTAACAGGAAATGCGCATTGTGTAAACAGCAGCTGGTGATAGAAAAGTAAGAAATGTCAAAAGTCGGAAAGCTTGTGAACTGGAGTGATAAGGAGATGTGCTATTCTTACAGTTATGGTCAGAAAAGTCTGTTCAAGACAAATTGGAAGACCTATGCTGCGACATTTTTATTTATTTTTATTAACTGGCAAGACACGGGAAAAGCAGTGTAAACAGGTTGCCTGCTGTTTGTCCAACCAGTGACAGTGACACTGCAAATATTCAAATAAGAACATTAACCCAGGGGTTAGGAATGTAAAGTGTGAAATGTCTGTTAATGAATACCCAGGATTAACAGTTTACCCCAGGTGTAGTCTGAGCAGTGTGAAACGTGATTACAGATAACAAAGTATTCCATTTATCCGGGGTTTAGGATGACCCAGGGTTAACAATTTCAAGTGTGAAAAGCCCTTCTGTGTCTGTAGGATTTAGGACAAGCAAAAGCAGGCTTGCATATAAGAGGAGGCACTGATAGTCTGTTACTCTTTGCGTCCACCTTCCTACCTATAAATTAGAGATGTTGGCTCAATCAGGCTTTCTCCTGGCATGTGTTACTGAAATAGATATATGACTGGTGGAAACTTGTGTGGGTCCAAGTTTCACAGCTGGCCTAGATTGTGCAATAATGGCTCTTCCCTAGACAGTATACCAGCATCCAAATAGTGACTGACAAAGTTGCTTTCTTCTTGGCCAGGAAAACATGCTGTCGGTATAAAAGACACTGAACTGCAGCCGAATTGGTTGAGGCAGCAAAACTATCAGAAACTGCCCAGAAAGTCTCTGGGGACACTTTGGGAGCTCTGATTCTGAATGTCTGAAATCATGGTTTTAACAGGTGAATACTGTAGATTTAAAACACCAGCTGAGAGGTGAGTCCCATTGACATCATATGTGATTAATAAATGGTCTTCAAGTTATATAAATGTATTTGACTTAATTCACTGGAATCAGAACATATTCATAGCCACACTTGTTGCAGCTCTAAGAGATCCATTCCTATTTGTTTAAAGGACTATTTGTTTATTTTGAGTGGCATCAGAGCACTGGGTGCTTATTGGCCTTGAACAGTTGTTAAAGGTGCAGTAGGAGATCTTGGAAAATGCTAACTTTAGCCTGATAGCACTGAAAGCGAAAGTCCCACCCTCCCTGCAATCACCGTCCAAAGCTACGCACCCTGAACGCATTTACGCTCACAGACCAGAATATACCAGAGACAACGTTACTAGGCTAAATCAGCAGTTCCCAATTCCAGCCCATTTTCTGAAATGAAGTAAACTTCAATGGATTTCCCCTGCTCAGGGAGTAGGGAGCAATAAACAATGTGTAGGGAGGTTGCTGTGATTTTGCCAAGTCATGTTCCTGGATCAACATCTTTTGTTGGTCCTGGATCAACATTACTGTCCAAAAATATAGACTTAACCTAGTCCCTACCCCAAAACCTAACCCTACCCATAATTTATTCCTAAAATCAGTGTGAAATGATAGCTGATTAAAAGGGGGGTAGAAGTACCTAACCCCAGTCATAAGCCTAAAACAGATATTTCCTGAAACGTTATTCCTCAGTTCTGATTGGTTGATTGGAATGTTGTTCCAGGATCAACATGGATGTTGATCCAGGAACATGTTGTACTTGGTGAAATCACGCTCACCGTGTCGGGATCATATCGATCGGAACACAGTTCATGCATGTAGCTCACTTCTAACTCTAACTTCTACTTCTCTGGTAATCTGAATCGCGAGGACTGGAATTGGGAACCGCTGGGCTACATCATGTGTCATTCACCGGTGAGAAAACTTTAAAAGTACTACAATACCAGGAAGGAAGATTGGGTTGTTGATGTTTGTCTGCCACTCTCGCTCTGTCTGCACAGCGTGCGTGAATGTGCTGATGACGTATCCTGTCCGCGCGAACTGGGTGCGCAGAGGTATGCAGATACATACAATGACAGGCAGGTAGGAAAGCCAATTAAAACACTCGTGCCAAGCGTTTTGATTGGACAAACATTTCTTGGTCCTGCGCCTTCCACAGAATATATAAATACAGATAAATAAATTTTAGACCACTTACCTTAATGATTGCTGTCAGGAAGTGAAGAGACTTTCAACCAGCATAACAAAAAATTTTTCTGAAGACAATCACCTATTGCACCTTTAAGCCTAAATTCTGCCTCTAGTCACAGCTAGGAGTAACAGTCTGTTTCCCCCCCACAGCACTGTACTCTTACAAGAAGGCTGTGCAAACAATTCATTTAAATAAATAAATAAATAAATAAATAAAAATTCATAAGAATTATTTCTTGCATTTGTTATATTCAATATTTAATTAAAATATATTTATTTTAAGTACGCTGTAGCTATATACACCTAAAAGTCAATTCATACTGTACTGAGAGATGCTGACAAATGGCAACATACACGTTTGTTGGGGTTTGTCGGATCAGTGTGTTTCCCCTTTCAGTGTAATTTGGCGCTGGTCAGTGCTTGTTTTCACCAACTGAACATGTTGATTTGTCAGATCTTAGAATGTCTGAGAAGTGATGTACCATGTTCGGTCAACTATGGTGTTGGCATGCGTCTGTCTGTGCAATGTGAACTGGCCTTAATACAACAACACATCCACAGATTTTCAGTAACCCAAGGACAACTGAAAGTCTAAGACTGATGTGCCTCTTGCAAACTTAACTCGAGAAGTTTGTACTGTAACCTGTCACCCTCATGATGTTCTCATTCCATCACCTAGATTAACAGATCACATTCTGCATCGATATTATGAAAACGATTCTCAGCCACTCAATCAATCCCTGCAACAAGAGTACCAGATGAAGTTGGGGCATTTTTCTCAAGCTTTTAGAGCCACTTGTTGTTTCTGCTGCAGTCTTGATTTGCATATCTCTTGGACTCAGGCCAGTCCCAGCCAGTAAAAATGGCAGCAGGAGCAGTCAAATAACCCAATGTTTACTTGCCCTTCTCCAGTTGGCAGATGTTCAATGAGACTGTAGAAAACTGGCTGGCCTCATGATGTACACAGGGTGCCAAGAGCAAGTGAGGTGGTGGGTTAATGCTGGGGTGGGACAGGGGGATTAAACTTTTAAATTCCAGTAGGGTACAGTTTCACCAACAGTTTACATCTTCTTTCCAGGTACATGGTTACACAGGGGGTTACACAAGTGTGCACTTCAGAATAAGTAGTAGAGCATCCACATACTTTTCTTTTTCTGTTATATGAGTTATATGAGTTCTGCCATACTATTCTTTTAATGTACTGTTGCTTACTACATACTAGGGAATTTGGCATATTCAGACAAAGCGTTATTCTGAGTACCTTGATTAATTTGTTCAAGTGTTTTTGATTAGGAGTGGAATTAAACTCTGAAGGATAGTGAGGAGGTTTAGACACCCCTACCCTTGGGACACTTGGAGGAAGGCACAAGATCATCACTAGGGCCCCAAGGTTCTTTAAAGGACAGTTCACATTGCACTGATGGATGCCGACAAACAGCAACAGAAACATTAGTTGGGTCTTGTCGTTTTTTCTGCATCTGTCAGTGCGGGGGGAATTGACCTTAATGCATAGAGCGATTGCTGATCCCTTCAGCACACAGTCTGCACTCACCAGTCTGTGTAGACCTTTCAGCATGCAGTGAATGATAGGACTCAAAAACTATCTAATAATGTTTTGCAGTGGTTGGTAGGGGTTGCCTCCAAAGATGTGTACCCAGAGGCCAATGAGGATGATGATCCTGCCCTGATGGTGACCACTTGTTCATGTAGCCTCAGGAAATTCTACATCCTCAACGGATTCACCCAATCTAAAACCCTCTTTTCCAGTTGTACTGGGGCTAGTTCTTTAGAGAATGGCTGAACAACTTGTACAAGGATTGGGAATAATATGACATTAAATTGCTGAACATTAACCAGACAAAAAAGTAAGGTACAGTACCTGCCAATGAGGCAAGGCAGAAAAGCACAGTTGCTATAAAGTATTCACAGTCATGGTGTGGCCCAGGCCATTAGTTGGCCAGGGTGGCCTGGGCAAACTCAAACGCATCTTTTAAGCCTTTCAAGGTTTTATTTATTTATTTATTTTTTCAAGAGAATGAAGAGGAGCTATGCTAATAAAAATATTTCTGTATCTGTATATTAGAGATGCGAGGATCAGCTGAAACTTGGTTTGTGTACGGTGGATAAGTTTAGTTATTGAATTGTTGCCCACCCGCACCTATATTTTTCTCTGATTTAGATATCTCCCTGACCTGCAACCGATTGGCACATTACAATTATTGTAATTCTAAGTTTTGCATGATAATATGATGAATGGATGGTTCATTTTTAACAGCAGATTCAGTGATGTTAGAGCTGGTCTGCAGATCACTGCACACGTCACACATCTGCAGTGCATTACGGCTCAGACACGGCCACCGGAGCTGAACACAGCCACTCTATTCAATGCTTGTTTATACCAGCCACACTGCCGCACATTTCAGAAGTGTCCCAAAAGCAGCTCTCCACACTGCTTCACTAAAGATAGGTGCAGTCTATTTAATAATTGAATAATTGAGGATGCATTTTAAACTAGTACTAAAAAAAAAAAAAAAAAAAAAAAAAAATGTAACACAATTAAACTGAGCAAAACACAATTAAACTGAGCAAAACATAACCATCTACCTGCTAACTAATCCACGGTAGAACCTCAAAAATCAAGAAAAAGATGGTAAATCAAGAAAACCAGTTGAAAAATGTTGGACAGGCAAATCTTGTGGTCTCGCAAATCCAGTCGCATCGCTCCTGGTGTGAGTTGGCACTGTGTGGAGGACAGAACAAAACATCGTCGGAGCCATAAGGGGTAAAGAGTCAGTGCCTTTTCAAACTCACCAAATCAGGACACAGCAAAAGCTTTGCACAGCCATGCAAAACTTCAACATAACAGAAACCCCTATAAATCCCAACACAAGATCTAACCCTATATTAATCTTTAAAAACACTCTCCTTATTCAGACTGTAGCAAAGCATGATGGGAAAATCTGATTTCCCTCTTTATACACACATATTTATGTAAATATTTCTAACTTATTCTTTTTTATTTTTTTTTTTTGTAATGTTGTTAAAGATAAATAATATTTATATAAAATATATATATGATAATTGTAGTTATAGAAACTATCTTTACTGGAAATTTAACAAAAAAGTATACCTTTAAAAATGTATTAGTCATAATCTAATTTCTTTTTGAATAATTTCTTTTAAAATAAATGCTTCCTGTATACAAACTGTTGGATTTTAAAGCATTTATCTTAGTTTATCCCACCCAAACAATTGTTAAAGTGACATTCAGATATTTTATTAATACAGTATAGCTTTTTATTATTATGAAATTTACAAAGCCACTGATTATATTTAGAATGAAATAATTAGTAAAATGCTATTTTTATTTGCTGAAATTGCAACATTTTCTGTGAATTCATTAGGCACTAAACAGTAATGCTATTTATGCTACAGAATGATGTGTTTATGATTATGACAATGCTTTAAAATTACATGATAAGAAATAGCAGTTTCCAGTGTCAAGCAGCAGAATGGACTCCTTTTGTACAGGTAAATAAACTGGAAGCGGCTGATACTGGAAGCCTCACACATTCAAGTTCCAAATGCTGCACCCACTTTTACTTTCAAAAGAGGGTGGATATTAATAGATATTCTTACCCTCTAGGGCAATCATATGACCAGTCATGACACTGAATCAGAGAAATAAACAAATCCACTTTGAACCTCCACTGTTTTGCTTTCTTATAATGCCACCCACTAAGTTGATATCCAATTTATATTTAGTTGAACTGCATGATATGATACCTGCATATTATTATTTAAGGCTCAGTGGTTTTTTATTATTCACCACCTGCAGAACTAAAATCTTTAACAACTAAAGGGCTGTATATCAAAATGCAACATTTTTGCATATTAATGCACTTTTCTGTGAGTAAATGATTTTCCCTTTAGTATGTTTGACTTTGAAACATAATATATAATTATCTTTATAAACATGTTTTGCACTGAGAACTGTCATGCTGCACTGTCATTAATTGTGGGAAAAGTGGTTGGAAGGGAGTGAAGGTAATTAGCTTAAAGCCTTTGGGCTCAGACTGCTCACTTGGATTTGGAATAGCTCGTTGTCATGACCTCAAAGTAATCACCAATATATGCGACATATTAAAGATTTACGATGGCATATCTATGCATGGTAGTAAGCGTAACTCCTTTTGCACTGCAGCAGCAGTCTGAACGTGTGAAAAGCTGTTACAAAAAGAGCCAATTAGCTTATGACAAGACATTCTGTTTGACATTTCAACATGTAATTTGACACAGCATTTGAAGTGCATATTCTAAAACTACCTCCAGTTTCACCTAGAGGCTGTGTGCTAAAATAACTCCATTTTCTCTCTCCCAAAAAAAATAAAATAAATAAATAAATCATTTTCAGCGGAGAAAAGTCACTTCAGTGCAAATGGATCAACTGTCGTTGGGCAAGATGAGTACCGTTAACTCAAAAAGACTGAATAAATCTTTTCAGTTTGCTGCCTTGTGTTTGCACTCTTCCTCTAGTATGGGCCGATATGTGCCAGAAGCCAATATCCTTATTCTGCTACGTTGCTGATTGCTCGTGCACTTCTTTAGAAGCACTATTCTCCACGGCCCATTTATCAACCCCATTCAAGTATGGATCCACTGCAGGGAACCCTAATGGCCCGCTTTCCACAATGTTTCACACTGATGTGCTAAAAAAGCACCTGTCTGTTTGCATGCATGTAGTTTTGCAAACACAATACAATTTAATTTAATGCCTGAATGGGCCAGTTTGTGTTTTAAATAAAAACAATGCTGTCTTAACGGACTTTAAATCTGACTTGGAGAAATAAAGGATACGACAGTTATTGATTTCGATGGTCCTTTTTAGACAAGGGTGGGCAAAATGATGAGTCAAGCTTTTTCTTCCATTAAAAATGTATTACCATTTCTTTCAAATATTTCTCTTCTCCTGGGCTCAGTCTCGTGATATTATAAGGTGACTTTTGATGAAAGGTAATCTGATGGCTCACTCTTAAATAATTTATTTGCCAATACAACAACAAAAATGAAACACAGTAAATGTGGTGGAATACTGATAGTTTCACTGATATGCTCCAGAAACTGCATGTTTTGTCATGTGCCTTGTGTAATTTAATGCAGTTTTGCAATCATTCATCCATCCATCTGTGAATATTTATCACAATTTATCATACCATTAGTTAAGCACATTGACAATTTTAAATTCATTCACTAGAATCACTTGAATGTTACAAAAATGTGTTATGTAAAATTAATCAGTTAATGTTAAATTTATGTTACAAATATAAATATTGTAATAATGTATGAAAACATGTACCTGTAACTATGTTACCACTCATTAACCCATACCCATAACTTAATTAAGACTACAATAAACATTAAAATAAACTGTTCTCTTTCTTTTTCCAAACATCCGTCCTGAAAGCAGATTGCTTTATGGCGCAGATAGATTGCCAGGTCTGTGAAACAAAACCAGCCCAATTTCTATTAAAACTGAGACTAATGGTGCTTTCACACTTTGGCCCCTATTTTAACAATCTAAGTGCATGGTCTAAAGTACATGGCTAAGGTGCACTCAGGGTGTGTCCGAATCCAATTTTGCTAGTTTAACGATGGGAAAATGGTCGGTGTGCCCGGGCGCATGGTCTTAAAGGATTAGTTCACTTTCAAAATTTGCTGATGATTTACTCACCCCCATGTCATCCAAGATGTTTATGTATTTCTTTCTTCAATCAAAAAGAAATTAGGGTTTTTGATGAAAACATTCCAGGATTTTTCTCCATATAGTGAACTTCAATGGACTCCAAACGGCTGAAGGTCAAAATTAGAATTTCAGTGCAGCTTCAAATGGCTATAAACCATACCAGACGATGAATAAGGGTCTTATCTAGCGAAACGATCGGTCATTTAAAAAATAAATAAATAAAAGTGTATATGCTTTATAAACCCTTTTCTCTCACTTCTGCCGACTGTCAAATGCGATGTGAGCCGCGGCTTATATTTTTTATTTTTTTCACTCTCAAAACCCAATCTTATACAAGTGTTTTTTTTTTTTTTTGATTGTTTGTTTTTTAACAATGCAGCAAACATTTTTAAATATCTTAAAAATACTTTGATGTCTTTAAAGTGTTGATAGATTATTTTTATTTTTTTTTGTAGCCTATATTTGGCCAAAATGTAGAAAAGATGATGGTGTATTGGCTGACTAAGCACAGGGGGTTATTGGCTAATGTTACCAGATCTCTCTTTTTTCCTTCTCTTTGTGAGTAAAGAAAACGCTGTACTTTATTATTATTATTATTATTATTATTATTATATTATTAGGCAAATTATAGGCAAATAAAATTGTTTTAAAAAAATAATGTTATTAACCGGTATTTCTTCCACCTAAACCAGTTTCAGAATGATAATATCAGGTACAGAAACATTAAAAAATATCGATTCTGCTCGGAGTGAACCGATTTAATTTTATTTGTATTTTTTTTTCAAGCCCTTGTTACTAGGTAATGACTATGCAGAATACGATGCTTGCTCTCTTCATTTTAGTAATTTTTTTAAATTATTTCCAAAGTGCCAACACAGGACAGCACATTCGTCTATTTGACACGACTGTAATGCAAAGGTTCAAAAGAACACGTGATTCACTTTGTGCGAGCGGAAATGAGATGCACAATCTCTCTTCTGCAGCGCATCAGTTTCAGGAAAGCGAGTGAGTAAACGCATACATACACAGATGACTAATTCACAGGTCATTAATAGCAGTTCACTTCTGTGACTGCGTTCACATCAGAAGCGAACTGTGCTGGAGTTCACATGAACCGTACCCCAGACAACCCTTTTTAGGAGGACTCGGGTAGGCTGGTAAGGATACGGTTTCCGGGTGCACACCCAAGACTAGAAAACAGCGTTCACATTATCCAAATGAAAAGTGCTAGTGTGAAAAACAACCTTTGGCAATTATGTAAAGTATCTAAAGTAAAGTATTAAGTATCTTTAATAGACACATTACAACTGACAAAGCGAAAAGGTCAACTTGTTTCCACAGCTGTGATCCATACTGTTCAAGTACCAGACATTCAAGTAAGTTAAGTATGTCAGACTTCATTTCTGAAGGTCCTGTTTCTATATTTCAACTAGCCTACTATGAGTTTTTGTCTGAATGTGTTGAACTAAACTGAGTGATAGGCAAGTAATGAACACATTTTGTGGAGAAAAGAAGAGAAAAGAAAAGAAAAGAAAAGAAAAGAAAAGAAAAGAAAAGAAAAGAGGATCCACAAAAATGTAAATTAATATTTCTAAAATTTCTTGGTTGATAAACTTTTTTTGTACTTTTTTGTACTTTTTTTTTTTTTTTTTACTTTTTCTTTCAAAAGAAAAGAAAAGAAAAGAAAAGAAAAGAAAAGAAAAGAAAAGAAAAGAATAGACTTCATGGGAATAGAAACCTTAAAACCGTTATATTTATAGCCTTAATACAGCAAATCACAGTCTAATTTATTTTAATGTACTGTATGAACAAGTGCAGTTAAGTTATTCTTTGAAGAAAGAATCAACATCATAATCTATTACATTAGTAAGTAATGCTAAAAATATACATATAATCCAACACTAAATGCCGTCTGCATCTCAGAGGCAGCTAGCAATGAGATATTGCACCAGTGTGGCAGCAGTTTAGATGTCAATTATAAGAGGTGGGACTCTGAGGAAGACCGGATCATTATTCAGACATAGTTCATTAATTTTATGGCGACCCGAGCGAGTGAGTGACTCACCCTCAATCTATCTGATTTCATCACTTTCCAGATATCACACAACAATCTGTGGGGATTCCCAGCATGCAGTGCGAACAGGCGAATACAATTTAAGGTAATGGAAGTCTTTGGGGAAATAAGCTCAGAAACAGGAGCGGTAAGGAGAGGGGGCAGTATTATAAAGACGACTGTCAAAGAGGGTCGATATGATCAAATCAGTCTGTCATCAAAACACTGAAAACAGTTTGTTGAGTTTCCTTTAGGTATGCAACAATTGCATTTTTTTTTCTTTTTTTTTCTGAAATTCTTATAGATAACATTTAAATCATATGCTAGATTTGGCTGGTCTGTATATGTTGGACTGGCCAACAAAGAGACCTTTGAATGGAAGTCAGTGAACGGAAGATATTGAATGGAATGGATGATGGTTCTGTGTGGTGGAAAAAAAAATTACACTTTATTTATTTATTTGTTTGTTTGTTTATTTGCTTGTTATCCTGTGGCCAAAAAAAAAGGGAATTGTAAGGTGCAATCTCAGAATTCCAAAAAAATTTACAAGATACACTTTTGTACTTTTGTAAAATGTAATTTACACTTTTACAGACTCATGATTTAGCTACGTTTTATCATGCATATTCCCTGGGAATTGAACCCATGACCTTGGCAATGCTATTGCCTTGCTCTATTTGCATCTCTAGCGGTGATCACAAATGGTCAATGAAGTTGCATTTGAGATGCTTGCACTGTGAATACGAGGTGTAATACATAAACTGAGCTTGTCTGACTCTTGGGAATACGCCAAGTAAGAATAAATCCACTGACATTTAATTCTGCAGAGTAGAACTCAAGCTAAGGATATTACCCACACTCCATTTTTGGACAGGGTTAGATATGTACAAGGCTGATCGCTTGCTTTAACAAGATCCTACTTGTCAGAAGTGACAACAAACATCTTAAATGGATTCTAACTCAAAGATTAAATGAGATACAGCTGTGTGAAGAGACCATTCTCAGCCCTATCAGGGCTAATGTCTAAACCAGGACATTATTAAGCATGATCCTCAAGAGGAAAAAGAAAAAGAAAAAACAAATGAATACAGGGTATCTTTCTGTCACAGGATGAGAGATAAAATGTCTAGGCTTTTCCAAACCTGATAAGGCTGTGTCTTATTTTAAAGGAAAGCTGTATACCTGCCTTGACCTCTTTCGTTCTGCAATTTCAGAGAATCAGAGACCTCAGAATTAAATTCATATGCATTTGTTTATGTGAGTGCTAGATGCAATGTTTTGGAAAGGGCACTTTATGCTGTAATATATCAGCTAATTATATTTGCACTATGTACTGCATTTGAAAGCTTTCATTTAAGGGCTTTGTTGTAACAGGTTTCATTCCAGGTAATATTGATTTCGAAAGTCACTTTCTGTACAAACACATACATTAATTAAAGACCAGGCACATAGATTGATGAATGAATAAATTACATTTAAAAAATGTATTAAAACAGAAAACTACTCTTTTAAATTGTAACAATTTTTCACAATATTACAATTTTACTGTATTTTTGATTAAATAAATGCAGCTTTGGAAAGCAGAAGAAACTATTTTTGCATTAATATTAATAAATCTTAATCACTTTAAACTTTTGACCAGTAGTGTTAATTTACCTCAAAATAAATAAATCAATTAATTAAAAACCCTGACACAATATTTGTAACTGAATCTCAATCTGCAGTTTTAATGTATAATATGATCGTGGTGAATTTCATTGCTTAACTGGCACATCATGTAATTACTTTTATTATTTTAAATTCATATGGAATTATGTCCATGTCTTGCATTCTCGTGTTGAGGGTATAATTTACAGCAGTGATATTAGAATATCAGCTTAATTGTGTCCAAATGCTGCATATAAATGGGAAAAAGAAAAGTATAGTTATGTAACACTGTAGTCGATCTCTCAGTCACGAACAATTCACACCTCACACTGTGACAGCTGGGATGTTTATCACAATTCCGCAAAACTCCGACCTCTGTCCTTCAGAGAAGCCCTCTACTGTCATGCACTTCGTGCCAGTTACCGACTGCTATCTCTGTTTCAACACCCTTGGGGATGTATTTTTATTGGCAGCTGTCCCATAGGTCTGCCTAGCAGAATGACATCCAACGTCTCTTTAATCAGAGCTGCTTACAAGAATCTCAACACACACGGCTCTTACACAAGGGCTCTGGTCCAAAACCTTAGTAAGCTGTCCTGCTGTCAGCTGCTGCCTTCCACAGCAACATCTTCATTGGACTAGAACCTCATAAGTGACTGGTTTGGAATGATTCACATCACGGCTTTGAGCTACTTAGAATTTAATTTAGAATGCCTTTTAAATTCCAACCTAGTTCCTAAATTTTAAATGAATTTGGATTGAGGGAAGCAAAACTGTATTTTGTATTTAAATAAAAACAAATAAATAAATAAATAAATAAATAATGGAAAATGTGCACTTTCATTTATGTATTCAGTCTGTGTGTTCTCTGGGAATTTAACTCACTACCTTTTGCGCTGCTAACACAATGTTCTACCACTGAGCCACAGCAACACACACATATAATCACTATACATGTATTTAAAAAAAAAACAAAAGAAAGAAAGAAAGAAAGAAAGAAAGAAAGAAAGAAAGAAAGAAAGAAAGAAAGAAAAAATTGGAGGACACAGTATTAAAAAGAATTTAAAATTAATCATATTTTAGTGCACTGTCACCATACACATACACTTTGAGAAGCAGTTCATTCTTAACATTAATTACACATTGAAGAATATTTAAGCCGGTGCAAGAAGCTCTGTTGTAATAATAGTGTGCTTCAGGTTATAGCTCGTAATATAACATTATGTTATAGCAGGGGTCTCCAAACTCGGTTCTGGAAGGCTGGAGTCCTGCAGAGTAAAACTCCAACCCTAATTAGAAATGCCTGAACCAGCTTATTAAGGTCTTACTAGGCATACTAGAAACTTCCAGGAAGATGTGTTGAGGCAAGTTGGAGCTAAACTCTGCAGGACAGCGGCCCTCCAGGACCAATGTTTGGAGACCCCTGTGTTAGAGAATACTGTAATCGTGATCTAGTAAGAGCTGTGACATATCCCGTTGTAGGTCATTGTTTTTGTTGTGTCATGCCAGGGATTATATTGATTAACCAAAGGATTACACTTAAATTTACTGAATTTACTTTATTATTTTTTTTATGCAAATGTGGAAGCAATAGGACCTTGAGGTCACACTCCACTCCACTGCCTGTCATGCCTAAAAACAGTCTTGTAGTTTATTTCTTAATTATATATTGCTTATCATGCTGATGTAAATACTCAGAATTTAGCATAATAAATTCACACTTTCTAGAACACCTCAGGTCAACAGTAAGTGAGGTTATATATGGGCATCTGCTGGACTTGGATTATTTCCAGTACATCATAAGCCAGGAAGTTTTTATTTGACATCTTTATCCGCTATTTTTGAGGTGCCAAATGACATTTTGGACCCTTCTGACTTAACAAAAGGAAAGTTCATGCTGGAAAGGAGACGTTTGACAGCATAGCAGAAGAAACTGAAGGAGTTCATGTCCCTGGAACTCAGTGCTCTATTACTTCTGCTGTGGTGGAAACTGTAAAATTCAACAATTAAATCTCACCTCCTGACTTGTATGGAATATTATACAAGGTTCAGCATATTGAAGGCCTGTTCACAATACAAATATGGTCAAAATTAAATGTAACTGTAAAATGTAAATGTAATTAAATGTTTAATGTAACATAAAAAAATGTTGTATACCAAATACACTGTAAAATGAAAAAGAAAAAAAAAATCATAAAGTAAAATAATGAAGATCATATAAAATAAGTAATTATATCACAAAATATGTGAAAACTTAATGAAATGCTGGAATCAATTAATATCAGCCTAATGAAAAGTATATAGGTACAATTAAATAAATTTAGTGATGGTGGAGTTGAGTGTTTCAATGCAATATGACCACTAGATTGTAATGCAATTTTTTCATGCTTTATAAATAAATAAATAAGACATGGAAGCATCTGTAGGCCAAATAAACATCACAGAACTAGCTGAAGGCATCCTGGAAGAAATCACAACAAAGGTCAGACTTCTGTATTGATCAAGAATTTTTAAAAGCCTCAGGGTTCTGCCACGAATGCCTGTTGTAGCAACCATTATGCATTTACAAGAACACTGCACAACACTTGTTCTTTGGCATACATTTTGTTTCTATTTTGTAAGTATATTGCTTATATTTGCTTTTTAGACAGTTCTATTTTTCTTATATCTGTTATTCTCTAATTTTAGTTTGATTTATGTTTTATGCATAATTAGTTTTAAATGAATTCCAACCAAAAGGATATTGAGATTTTCCTCAATGTATGTTCTCACTCTATATCATTTCTGAGTTTTTCTGATCATTTCAGAAACTTTTTGAACTGCAGTTCTGGCAGGAAGATTCCGAGAGTGTTCATCATTCATTTGTAAAAAATTCTTCCCAATCACTGCTTCTCAAGTTGCTTTGACTTTAAAATTATTTGTAGTGAATAAGCTCAAAAGAGAAACATATATAATTAATTAAAATTAGTTTTATCATAATAAGTTATATTATGTACAGTATATCAACTGCCAGCGAACTGTAGCGAACATTCAGTGTAATTTCTAAGAAATGTTATTTTCCTGGCCACAGAAAATATCCTCTTTCAGTCCTAAGGCATTGAAGCATGTAGCAAGCATCAGCTCAAACATCAAAGCATCAAATTCAAGTGAATTTACACAAAAGTTAAATGAATCCAGGAATTTATGAATGTGTGTATAAGTGTAAAATTAGAAATAAAAATATAAATTAGAAATTAGATGTATTGCCCATTGCTCTTATAATAGCTTGTCTCTTGCACATGTAGGCAGCTGCAGTACTTTAAAATGCCTAGTTTAACTGCACAATGGCTGCTAAAAAGGACAACAAAGTTAACAAATCTTGCAGTACCATCTCCAAGTTATTGTTTACACAGTCGTCGAGGCTAGTCTGTTATTGGCATCTTCCGATAGCGTAATGCTCATATGAATTAGGTATTCCCCGAAGTTTTCAAACTAAAACACGGTCTGGAGTGTTTCCAAAAGTCTCTGTTTTTGAGGATCTAAATATCCACAATAGTGAGTATACTAGTCGTAACTATAGCAAAATTTGTGTGTAAATATAGCCTTAATTTAAAACACCTTGCTAACCGGGTTTGGTAAAGGTTTTAGTCAGGGGAGTCCAATCCTACTCCTGGAGGGTCAACAAACTGCAAAGTTTAGTTCCAACCAGTCCCAGCATACTTACCTGGAAGTTTGTAGTGAGTTTGATTAACTGGTTCAGTTGTGTTTAATTAGGGCATGAGCTAAACTCTTCAAGAGAGTGGCCTTCCAGGAACAGGTTTGGACACCCCTAAGTGGATACTAGCAATGCTTAGTTGTGGAAGTTGTGGAACCTGGAGATGGCGATGCTCAGGTGAGGAAGGTAGTGGTGTAAGTTACACTGTATTATTCCAGGGTGAAATGAAGATGAACTTCTGCACTGTTATTCAGACTCTGGAGGATGGTAAGGCCATGGATGCAGCATTGAGGCTGACCAGATTTCTCTCACTCTTTTTTCTTCCTCTGGGCTGACTGATATTATGGCCTTTAGCTTCTGTAGAGGTCTCATCTACCACAGTCTATCATTTAGCTGCGAGCTATCATAGTAACCACTACCTTGCACCCATGGGAAGGTGGTACGCACTTTTGTCACCACCAGATTTCTCTGCGTGATCTGCTGGTTTGATGAGATTCTGTCCACCTTTGTCCTGAATGGATTCTAACTTCTATTTGTATGCTGGATTTATTACTGTTTTAAAAACAGTAGCCCACAAAAAGCTTGCAATCCAAGTTGTCTGCACACTGATTTGAAGTGAAAGAAAATAAATAAAATAAAATTACATAAAAAAAACAAAGAAGAATATGAAGAAGTGAATGGTTACTTGCTGATGTTCTGTTGCAGATCTATTATGACTCCTCCCTCTGAACTTTCCCTTGCCATGTATCATGCTCTCTCATTGGCTGTAGGTTGCCGTCGATGTCATTTCCAGTTAAAACACTTTTAAACACTGCTGGACTGTGAATTGCTGCCAGGTCCAGATATTTAGCATGCCAAACATCTCACGAGCATCTGCAATGTGTCAGCGCTTCTCTCAAAATCCTAAAATCATGCAGCGCACACCCAGCGTACGTTAAAACAGTGGTTCTCAATTTCAGTTCTCGCAACCACCCCACTCTGCATATTTTGCATGTCTCTCTATTCACACCTGAGTCAGATTTGTTAGATTCTCATTAGAAGAGCTCCAAGCATGAACGATTCCAATTGATAGGGTCCCTACACAGTGTTTATTGCTCCCTACTCCCTGAGCACAGGAAATGCGTTGAAGTTTACTTCACTTTGGAACATTCATTCACGGATTTGCGTGATGCCACGGCCTGCAGTGTCTTCACACACAGACAAAACAAAACTGTGAAATGATATACCTCTGTAAAAAAAATACAATTTAAATTCTACTTTACTAAACTGTTGATTTTGCATGTCGTTTACCTTTGGATGTAATTAGAATCTACAAAAATATGTTTTGCTACCTGTTAATTTAAGTGGCAAACTGTACTGCAGTAGATTCAATTTCAAGCCATTTGGGTGCTATGGGCTTTGCTCTGCTAATTATTATGGCATGTACAGTGACTGTAAGAATATTTAAAACTTGCTGACCAGTGTCCAAACTCAGGAGAAAGCGATTTGTCAGTGGACACAGCAAGAGCACATAAGTGTTTTGCTAAATAACAGTTTTCTGTTTCTGTCGTTTAGTAAATATCTGCTAGTAGGGCGGATTAATTTGTTTACTGCTTATTTTATGTAAAAGCTTTATGCTGATTGTGCATGTTGTTTGCCATTAGCTGTAATTACATTCTACAAAAATACTTTTTGCTCCCTGTTTAATAGTGGTAAACTGTACCGCAGTAGTTTTGATTTCAAGCAATTTGCGTGCTATAAGCTTTGCTGCCCTCTAGACACAATCCCCTCACTTCTCCTACAAGGTATTTCCCCTGCACTTGTGCCTTCATTCACATAGATCAACATATCTCTTCTCACAGGCATTTTTCCCACCACATTCAAGAAGGCTCATGTAACCCCACTGTTAAAAAATAAAACAAATAAAACAAATCTTAAACCTCACTTGTTGAAAGCTACAGGCCTGTGCCTCTCATCCCTTTTATTGCAAAACCACTTGAACATGTTGTTTTCAACCAAGTCTTCCTTCCTTTCACAGAACAATCAGCTGGACAACAACCATTTTTGATTTAAGAGTGGCCATTCAACTGAAACCGCCTTGCTGTCAGTCACTAAATTGTTACAGAGTGCAAGAGCTGGGTCCACATTTTCAGTTCTCATTCTCCTTGATCTATCTGCTGCGTTCGACACTGTTAATCATCAAATCCTTCTGTACAGCCTCTCATCACTGGGCATCAACTGTACTCCACTGGTTAGAGTCTTACCTCACAGGTAGGTCCTTCAGGGTGCCTTGAGGAGGAGAGGTATCCAAATCACATCAGCTGGTCACTGGGATCCCTCAGGGATCAGTTCTTGGGCCCCTCCTATTCTCTTTATACACTTGGTCTCTTTGACTTATCTTTATGTCTTGTGGTTTTTCCTACCATTGCTATGCTGATGACATGCAGCTCTACCTCTCTTTTCTGGATCACAGCAAACTTTCGTGCCCTGTGAGACTTCTGTGTTCGGGAAAAATGTGGATAGAGAGGATTCTGTCAAGCTCTCACACCATTTTCCTACATGCTCTTGCTCCTATTAAGTCTTTTTTTAGAACTAATGATTTAAAACAGAAAAAATCCTTATATTCTGAACTTTGTCAACTACATGTAATATACCTGTTTTTTTATAGTTAATGTTTTGAATTTGATAAGATCTTTTTATTTTTCTTTGATTATGGTCGGAGCTAAACCCTGCTGTTCAATTGCCATACAGGGCCAGGTTTAACGAACCCTGCCATTTTTGCTTGCATTTACTGTCATGAGGCTAGTGTATAAAAGGATCAGGTATGAATTTCAATAACAGCTAACGCAAGAGTGGACATTTTGGAAATATTTTTTACCATGAGAAAAAGATTTTCAATTTGGTTGCTCATTCTCATGGAAAGGTAGTTACGTAATTGAGTGCCTCCTCAAATTATGATGCCCAGTGTCAGACTAGGGAAGAAATCGATTTGCATAATGTTTAGTTTGCTCCCAAATCATCACTCATTTATTTAAAATGAAGCACAGCCCCCCTGGATAATGTCACTAGCCCTGGCGGTTTCTCATTTTAACTCTCCACTTGAAGTCCTGTAGGCAAGACATAATTTGATTTTGTTCAGAATTACATAATACCGTTAACTTATTATTGATTGACATGGAGGAAAAAAATAAAAAAATAAACAAATAAATAAAATATTTTCTTTCATATATAATATATATATATATATATATATATATATATATATATATATATATATATATATATATATTGTATTTAACCTGTTATTTTAAAATGTTAAAAAGGTTATTTTTTGGGTGAAACTTGTTTTATTTTGCATTTAATACATTTCTCATACAACTAATTTAACATTGCAAATGAAGGCTTTTTTTTCAGTCTAAGGCCTGTTTTAAGTCATAAACAATTATTTTATTGTTCTTTTTTTTTTTTTTTTTTTAAATCCAGGTTTTCCATATATAGTTACAGGCACACAAACACCTTTTCATCCTTTTCAGTAATTGAATTACAAGAAGTTAAGGAAGTCGTTTTAAGCTACAATGCCCAAATTTATATTTTGTAAACTGATCAAATTGATCAAAGGAAAGATTCAATATAGTAACCCAGATATCACTATATTTTCTGTATAAAGCTGCAGTTATGTTGCAGATATGCTATCACTGTTGCACACTCTGAAATAAGAAATTAAATTTGAGAAGCATATTCATGTTTTATGAAATTCTGCCAGAAAGTGAGAGCGGGGGTGAGGTTCTTCTAGAACAGGGGTCTCCAACTCTGCTCCTGGAGAGCTACTGTCTTGCAGATTTCAGCTCCAACCCCAATCAAACACACCTGAACAAGCTAATCAAGGTGTTCAGGGCTACTTGCTACTTGATGATACAGACAGGTGTGTTGAAGCAGGGGTGGAACTGAAGTCTGCAGGACGGTAGCTCTCCAGGAGCAAGGTTGGAGATCCCTGATCTAGAAAGATGCTGCTTTATTTTCTTCAAAAGAGAGATACAGTTATGCCTAGAAAGAGCTGCATTTTTTGTTTTACTATAATTCACAAATAGTAAAAACTGCCTGATATTTGTTTGAATGGAAATACGTGTAATAGTCTGGGTTTATCTAAAACTCTGTGGCAGAAATCATAAATTAAATTTTGGTCATCATCTTTTGCTCAGCTTTTTTGGGCGCAATGGGGCTAAAAGTCCCTCTCAGTGAAAATGTGATTGAATATTTTCTCCCAGTAACAAATCAATACATAATTAAACATATAGTTATTAAAAACAAACACTTTTTGGTGCACCATTTTTCAATTAATTTATTCACTTTTATAAACTCTAAACTATTATATGCAAGTCTATAATATGGTTTTAATAAATTCAGTGTGTACATCAACACTGTTACAACATACCCATGGAAAAACTTTCCATTCACTACAGTGTACTTTTCTATCAATCTAATGTTAAAGTGTTTTGAGTGGCTTTTTATAACACATACTGTTATTTTACTTATTGAATGAAAAGTAGTAATCAAGTCATCATGTCAGGATTGGGTCCCTTTGCTCACTAATCAATAACTAAAACAACTAGACTAACATGGCTTACATGAATATAATGACACAGTGTTGTTTAGAAGTATTTTTTTGTCTTTCTTTCTTTTTTTCCTGTCAAATGTTCATTCATTTATTTAATGTATTCAAATGCTATGCGTCTAATCCACTCAGCTGGGCTCTGGTTAAGTTCGGATTCATTTATAAACAAAATAAAAACCAAGTGAAATTGTGGGTCAAGTTAAGGTTTAGAAGGTTTAATTCCTGAGATAATTATAATTACGAAAGGTCTCTCATGAGAGTGATCTCATTAGCAGAAATGCCTGATAAAAACCTGAAGATGTGGCCATCCCAGGCACAGGGCATCTTTCATGTGCTTCAACCAATTATGGACTTTAATGTGATTTATGGGGTGGATTAAAGACAATTTTAAGACACTCTAGCGAAGAGGTATGCAAACTTCTCTTGAGATGTGCTGCGTAAACACAACAAACCAATACTGCAAAAATGCAATACTGAAAGTGCATCTATCTGTGTAGACCTTTCCCTCAGTGCTGTACAACATACTATTCGCATGAAAAAAACATTGACCTGTTTAAAGTAATTTGATTTACTAATTAAATATCTAACAACCCAAGCAGGGTTCCTCTTTTGAAAGTATTTGTTTAAATATTTGATCTTACAGTTTCATTTATTTATTAAAGCTAGAGTTCACCGATTATAGGATTTGTTTTATATAGACTGGAAATAATTTTCTAATAAATTAATGCATTTGTAAAATGCATACAGAATATACAAAAACAAGATACAATAACTCTCCAGTTTCACTCAGAATGTTTAAGTGTGTTTTACGTGGACTTTAAAGGAATAGTTCCCCCAAATATGAAAAAATGATGGGACATTTCCTCACTCTCAGGCCATCCAAGATGTAGATGAGTTTTTTTTTTGTTTGTTTGTTTTTGTAAAAAAAAAAAAAAAAAAAAAAAAAAATATATATATATATATATATATATATATATATATATATATATATATAGCATTCCATCACTTGCTTACCAATGGATGCTCTGCAGTGAATGGGTGCCGTCAGAATGAGAGTCCAAAACAGCTGATAAAAACAACACAATAATCCACAAGAAATCAACACCACTCCAGGTGTATAAGTTGATGTTATTGTGATGAGAATAATAAAATAGAGTTAAACAAAACTCCAGTTAGTCAATGATTGTGAAGAGAAATTAAAATCAAGTAATTTTTAATCACTTCCACCAGTGATAAGGCCATCACCTGTTGTCCTCTCACATCAAAATCCACCCACATATTTGTTTTGTACTGTTTTGTAAACGGTGCCTGATCTCTGTATATTTCTCTTCTGATTTAGACAAGATCACTTTTTCATTGGAGAAAGCAGTATTGTGGATGGAGGACTCGTATTTTAGCGGAATCATGGGTTTGAAGATAAAAATGTCTTGATGGATTAATTTCTTACAAACACTTAGCTTTTCTCTTCACAAGAGGTTAACTGATGGACTGGAGTAGTGTGGATTACTTCTTGATTATCGTGATGTTATTATCAGCTGTTTGGTCTCTCATTCTGATGGCACGCATTCACTGCAGAGCATCCACTGGTGAGCAAGAGATGGAATACTACATTTCTGCAAATCTGTTCAGATGAAGAAACAGACTCATCAATAAGTCACCTTTTATTTAGTCAGAGCCACTGCTGGAAAGACATGGCCAGCTTTATTTCAAGAAAAAAAATATTCCTCCCACACTGACAACAGTTTGCTTTATTGATTCTGTGTCACTGGGGAATGTTTTCCAACACTTGTCCTACTGCTGTTGTTCCTCCTCGGCTAGCTCATTAGTCACACTGAGGCTCTCTGCAGTCGCTCAGACTGACGTCTGGGCACTTTGAAGTCTCTGTACATGGACAGCGGTTTTATGATAATTAATGCTGCATCTGTGCCACATGGCTGGGTGGGCTGACTCGCAGGGGGAGATATACAGTCAACAGGGCCGACCTCCTTCTCCAGAGGCAATTTATTGATATTAAACAACTGCAAGATGTTCAGTCTGGCAGACTGATTTCCCGTCCCTCTTATGCACTCTTGACCTGTAAAAATGTTATGGTGTGATGATATCTTAATTGAACAGTTTGTAAACTTTGCCCCATCTATCTTGCTTACTTCATTTCTTTTGTGTAGTAAAGTATGTTATGTTACAGCCTCAGTAATCTGCTAATGGAATGGGTTTCAAAGTTTGAAAGAAACCCAAAGCTGTTTTTATTAGTATTTGCAAAGCTCTTGTGAGACATTTATTTTCTCAGCGCTAGCCAAAATAACGCTAGCCAAAATAACTCTATGGTATAATTTTCATAGTTTTTAGATTTGAATGTTTCCACACCTCTTTTTTGCTCATTTGCAAAGCTTGTGTGAAGCATAATTACATAATTGCAGAGTTTCATCGCTGCATTTACATGGAAAAAGTTGTTGTACATCTTGATGTTGCAAAACATAATGCAAACACCCTAATAAATAGAAAGGGTTTCGACATAATTTACATCACCATAAATCACAGCCTACACCCCGATCAGGAACCCAGATATGTTCATCAAGTGTTTGCTGCATCTGTATTGATGCAAAATGACAGTCAAAACAAATTAAACAAGCTGAGCTGCTGAAGCAAGAATTCTGAGTATCTTGGTCATTTAAACTACTATTCAACAATTTGAATACACAGACTTTCACATTTTGTTATGAAATCACAGATGTCATGGAAGGTTTTCTTTTTTAGTGTCTCCAGTAAGTACAGAAGATATTAGATATTGATTAGAAATCAATTTAAAAATGGATTCGTTTATTTACTGCCTTGCAGCAGAATGCCTTTTTTTCTCCAAGCCTTCTTGTCAGGTTACACTCAGAACTGAACATTTTTTTTTTATTTTTTTTTAGGAACAAGAAAAGTAAAGGATACAGTAAATAGAATAGTAAAGGTAAAGACAGATAGCAGCTAGCAGAGATTGAAACAAAGACAACATGAAAAACAAAGAAAAGAAAAGAAAAGAAAAGAAAAGAAAAGAAAAGAAAAGAAAAGAAAAGAAAAGAAAAGAAAAGACAACACGATTATCTCAGCTTGTTGAGTATCTCAGCTTGTTTGTATCTCAGCTTGTTTGTATCTAACAACAGAATTTGTTCAACACAAAACATTTTTATTTACATTATATACTGTTGTCAATTAGTAATACAAACCAATTGTCAGCATTTCCTTCTCATTCATGCATTAATATTGCAATAGGATATTGCCATATATTGCTAATGCAGGCTAGCTCAACTGTGACTTCATTCACAGCACAGTTGTTTTATGTTACTATATGTAAGGGATACTGTACATCCAGCCGATTGTGATTGCAAAATAAACCCTGACAGGATGACCTTGTATCTTCCTAAAAGGGGTTTATATTGTGATAACAAATGCCAGGATGTACATTATTCTACTTTTCAGTTCTTATTCTGCTGGATCTATCTGCTGCTTTTGACACTGTCAATCATCAGATCCTCATGTCTGCCCTCTCATCACTCGGCATCTCAGGGATTCCACTTCACTGGTTTGAATCCTATTTTACTGGTAGGTATTTCAGGGTGGCTTGGGGAGGGGAGGTATCCAAAGCACATCACATCAAAACACGAATCTCAGGCTGCCTGGGCAACATCTCGGCATAGATGAAAGAATATCACCCACAGCTCAACCTGGCAAAGACTGAGCTTCTTGTTTTCCCTGCCACTCCAACTCTACAGCATGATTTCTCCATCCAGCTAGGTTCTTCTACAATAACCCCATCAACTTCGGTCAGAAATCTAGGTGTAACCTTAGATGACCAGCTGACCTTCAGAGACCACATTGCAAAGACTGCTAGATCTTGCAGGTTTGCATTGCACACCATCAGAAAGATCAGGCCCTTTCTAACAGAGCATGCTGCACAACTTCTTGTCCAGGCCTTTGCCATTTCTAGGCTGGACTACTGCAATGCTCTTCTGGCTGGACTTCTATTAAGCACAATCAAACTTCTACAAATGATCCAGAATGCAGCAGTACGATTGGTCTTCAGCGAGCCCAAAAGAGCCCATGTTACACCTCTCTTTATCTCCTTGCACTGGTTACCGGTTGCGGCTCGCCTCAAGTTCAAGACATTGATGCTTGCATATAGAACAGCCACAGGCTCAGCACCCGCATACTTCCACTCACTACGTCGAATCTACATCCCCTCCAGAAGTCTGAGATCAGCTAGTGAGCGACGTCTCGTGGTACCATCACAGACAGGCTCAAAATCACTTTCCAGAACATTCTCGTTCACTATTCCTGGCTGGTGGAATGATCTTCCCACCCCTATCCGGAATGCTGAATCTCTGACAATTTTCAAGCAACAGCTGAAACCTCATCTCTTTTGAAGCTACTTGACTTAATCTTAAAAATAAATAAATAAATAAATGTATTTCTCTTTAATTATTCCTTCTCTTTCTAGCTTGTTATTAATAAAGGTGACTTGACTTGTTTGTATTACAATAATTTTTTGTGTATTTTTTAATATTTATGAAGGTTAGCTTTATGTATCCCCCAATTCTAAGTCGCTTTGGATAAAATGTCTAAATGTTCACATTGCTAATTGCCACATAAGTAAACAAATATTGATTTTAAATATTAAATATTTTATTAGCTTAACTAAACTCAAAGCTTCTGTGAAAAAGAAGAAATAAAAATCCTAGCAAGTGTCTCTAAGCCAAGAATAACAGTTCAAAAAGACATTTAAGGGATAATGTAACACTTATTACACAACTTTTCACTACATAAATATTTATGGGGCATGAAATATTGTTTTGAGATTAAACTGTTTTAAAATATTATCTGTTTATTATTATTTAATTACTGCAACAGTGAGAAATGCAAGACGTTTGAATAAAACAAGCCAGTCCACAGTGTAATATGAGAGACATGAATGAAATGGGCAGTCTGTTATACAGCATTGCCATTGGCGATGGTCATTATCAGGAATAAAAGCTCTTGGGTTGTCACGGCTGACCACTCAAAATGAAGCATTTCAGAGAGCTGTGTATTACAGTGGATTTAGAGTAGCTAGAGCACTATATTTAATATAGTACATTTTACCAGTCAGAACCCATGACTGGGACTACTATCCATTTTAAAAAGGTGACTGAAGTTACATTTTTGTGTAAAATATATATATATTATTAATATGTATGGATAGCACTTTTCAAGGTGTGATGACTTAGATCTGAATAAGAATTTAATTAATAACAGATGGTTCAGTCTGCCAGCGGTTTTGCCAGAACATTCAGGATCGTCCTGACAAACTAGCTTTTATTCCCAACAACAAACACTTATTACTGCAGCTTGATCATTTCCATTCACGTAGAATCTCATTAGGTGGGTATTGAGTGGTTTCAGCACAGCAAAGCATATTTCTTGGAAGTACTGTACAGTGTATGTGATCAGCAAAACGTGAAATCCAAAAAGTAATTTCTTGCAGTAATTATCTTGGGTAAAGCTGAGCAACAGGTTTCTTGTTGTTGTGGCTGGGTTATGGTGTAATATTTTTTTCTACAACATGTGGCCACATTCTGTCTTTGTCACTCATGCACACAATATTGTCTTCACTACAATATAAATGCGAACTCGTGTTTATGTTTACGGTTAACTAGACCTTATTTTCTGTCATGAACATTTTTACACCAATTTGAAATTTCCAGAAATTCTGTTTAAAAAATGTTCATGAAAGACAAATCATCTTCAGACTATGCTGACAAAAAGTTATACAATTGCAGCTGATTAATCAAACCATTGTCAAATAAAAGAAATTTGTCAATGAGCTTACGAAATGGACTTTACACTATATCTCCACAATATTATAGCAAAATCAGACTAAACTTAGAACGTCTTCACAGCATGACCTTACAGTACTTGCACCTACTGGTCACAACATATAAAAACTGTTATTTTTGCTAATAAAATCTGAATAGTTTGACCAAAAATCATGTCAAGAGTCAAATGATACCCAGTTTTGCAATGCCATTTTGAGTGATGACTATTTTAGATTTTGCCATAAAATGCTGTTTTATAAATTGCCTTCTGAAACGCGTCGATTTTAACAAGGCTCATCGCTCTGAAAAGCGAGGTGTGCTGTGATTGGCCAGCTATCCAGCTCGTTGTGATTGGCCGAATGCCTCCAGCGTGTGATGGTAATGTTATGCCTCTTGACATATTGTGATGCCTTGTCCAGCAAGAGCGATGAGACATAAACATAAAACCCATTATAAATGTGATATAAACATGATATCTAGTGTTTCATGAACATGAAGTCTCGTGTCTTCTTTTGGAAGGCAAAAACAAAGTAGTTTCACTTTCTCAACGAAACAGCGTCACACACCTTGGCCTTGAGTGAGCAGAGGCCTGAGGCCTAGAGTGAGCCGCGGCCGGATTGAATGAGCAGAGGCAGGCGTCTATACGACATGGCAGCGGTGGCAACAACAATACTACAACAAGAATAAAAGGTACGCCTTCTTTCTTTGCATGAACATCTAGGCGGTGTTATGCAAATCTTCCCACATACTGACGTAGATATGTGGGGGCGTGTTAGAATGAGCCGTTTCAAGGGGGCGTGGATGTGTGTTAACTTTTATTAAGAATATCTCTTTGGATTTGAGACTTTAGTCTTTGCAACTTCACAGATTTTCTTTATTCACCAAGAGCTTGTAACACTCCAAAGAGAAAGGAAAATTTGAAATTGCATCATATGACCCCTTTAACAGAAATCACTTTTTACAAACTACAACGAATGACATGTTTGGACTACAACGCATATTTTCCTGGGATTTGTGATATCACAAAGATCGAAGAATCGGACGAGACCTGGTTGAGCTGCACTAGAGAAGGCAACAACAAGTGTTATCATTATGTCAAAGATGCGTTAGTGTTCCCAAGACAAATGAGCTTAGAGTGGTTACAATCATCCGGGTTCAAATCACGCTCAAATTGATTTGATTTTGACGCAATATTTACACTGAAGCTTGCAGCAGGCAGCTATGGTAAGAAGCAGGACATTTCCCGGCCAGGCGCCGAGTGCTGTCAATCACAACACACACTGGCCCAGCTAACCAATCACAGCACACACTGGCCCAGCTAACCAATCACAACACATCTCGTATTCCAGAAGGCGGGCCTTCATTGATACAGGAACCATTCGAGCCCTTCATGCCAGACTGGGGAGAGAGGTGTTGTAATAATGTAAAATATGTGAAAAAAATAATGTGTTTTTCGAACAACCTAGTATGAGACCCTTTTCTAGTACACCTCCAAAACAAAATCAAGACCTTGTAAAAGAACATAATAGGACCCCTTTAAAGTGAAATGGTGTCTTCCTGTCTAAATTTGTGTTTTTGGCCAGAATCAGGGGTCAAGGTTTGGCAGGTTAGTTGACTGGTAAATACTCCAGAGTAACTAGTCACATGGCATTTATGACTCTTCTAATTGGTAGAAAATCTGTGTGCCCAGATAAAGTACCCGTGAGGAATGATGACATGCAGGTTCCGTACTTGCAGAGTAAATAGCTGATAAAATATGCCTTTGGGATAAATAGGGATGCTTACGGATAGCTCTCTCCAGGGATCTTATTGGCATGAATATTGTGCAATGTGAACCAGACTTTATGCCACAAGTCAAATGCAAGCATGTTTGATAGCATATGATATTTCAAGTAGCTCTAAAAAAAGTTTACACTACTTGAGAGGGTACCATGTCCGTAATTTAATCTGCAGGAAACTTTGGCTTCTTATTTGTCAGTGCCAGGTTTAATTCTGTCCAATAGGATCTGGCTATGGCTCTAATTGGCAAACTCCAGGAGGGAGATATGGGCAGTTGGTGTGAGATTGACCTGGACATCAGAGGGGGGTTTGGGAGTAAAGTCATTATCTCAGCCACCCGTTCAGATTCTCACTGATGATTTGCAGCAACCAGATCCGATAGAAGCATAATAACAGCATCCAGCAGGCATTATCTGGACCACTGGGTGAAAGATTCTTTCTCTTTCACACCGTATGTCAGCTGTATTTTCTGACAGGCTAATCTCAGCAGATGGAAATCTTGGCTCGCAGCCAGGAATATTCCTTCCATTTTGATACAAATTTCCATGTATACTGATGAGGCTCACTTCCTGATGCTTGAGAATTCCCTTTTGGAATTTGATAGAATAGTTTATGTGATTGAATATTCATGTATGTACATGGAATACATTCAATTAAACAGACAGACAAATTGGGTTTTAGAAAATAATTTGGGCAGCACTAACATATTAATATTTCTAGCATGAAACTTTTAAGTTGAGATTCAGAGTAATAGGGGAGTCCAAGGGCAATTGTAATATATATATATATATATATATATATATATATATATATATATATATTATATATATATATATATATTGTAATATATATACATACACTCACCGGCCACTTTCTACACCTGTTCAGTTGCTTGGTAACACAAATTGCTAATCAGCCAATCACATGGCAGCAACTCAATGCATTTAGGCATCTAGATGTGGTGAAGACGATTTGCTGAAGTTCAAAGCGAGCATCAGAATGGGGAAGAAAGGGGATTTACGTGACGTGGAATGGTTGGTGCCAGACGGGCTGGTCTGAGTATTTCAAAACTGCTCATCTACTGGGATTTTCACACACAACCATCTCTAGGGTTTACAGAGAATGGTCCGAAAAAGAGAAACTGTCCAGTGAACAGCAGTTGTGTGGACGAAAATGCCTTGTTGATGTCAGAGGTCAGAGGAGAATGGGCAGACTGGTTAGAGATGATTGAAAGGCAACAGTAACTCAGATAACCACTCGTTACAACCAAGGTATGCAGAATACCATCTCTGAACGCACAACACGTCAAACCCTGAACAGATGGGCTACAGCAGCAGAAGACCAGATACCGGGTGCCGATCCTGTCAGCTAAGAACAGGAAACAGAGGCTACAATTCCCACAGGCTCACCAAAATTGGATAATAGATAATTGGAAAAACGTTGCCTGGTCTGATGAGTCTTGATTTCTGCTGGGACATTCAGATGGTAGGGTTAGAATTTGGCATAAAGAACATGAAAGCATGGATCCATCCTGCCTTGTCTCAACAGTTCAGGCTGCTGGTGGTGGTGTAATGGTGTTGGGGATATTTTCTTGGCATGCTTTGGACCCCTTAGTACCAATTGAGCATTGTTTAAATGCCACAGCCTACCTGAGTATTGTTGCTGACCATGTCCATCCCTTTATGACTAGAGTGTACCCATCTTCTGATGGCTACTTCCGGCAGGATAATGCGCCATGTCACAAAGCTCAAATCAGAATGGTTTCTTGAACATGACAATGAGTTCACTTTACTCAAATGGCCTCCACAGTCACCAGATCTCAATCCAATAGAGCAGCTTTGGGATGTGGTGGAACGGGAGATTCACATTATGGATGTGCAGCTGACAAATCTGCAGCAACTGCGTGATGCTATCATGTCAATATGGACCAAAATCTCTGTGGAATGTCTCCAACACTTTAGCAAGGTGTACCTAATAAAGTGGCCAGTGAGTGAGTGAGTGAGTGAGTGTGTGTGTGTGTGTGTGTGTGTGTGTGTGTGTGTGTGTGTGCGTGTGCATGTGCGTGTGTGTGTGTGTGTGTGTATGTATATGTATATACATATATATATATATATATATATATATATATATATATATATATATATATATATATATATCATAATGCTGGTCTAAGGCTTTTTTTAAGATTTTAAGATTAAAATACTTCTCAATTATTGGTGTCTGTTCTTGAGAAAATCTCATTTATTTTATCTTTTTTTAAATTTTTGAAACCTTTCAAAGCCTTAAAAAAAAAAAAGTACAAATTTAGAAAATAAATCTAAATAAATTTGTCAGCCTCACTGTTTGACTAGTTCTTCAGTCAACCATTGTGATCCAACCATCCCTACTTTTCTGAAAAGGTAAGCACTAAATATTGAATTTGTTTAAGGGCAAAAGAACCACTAAGCCAAGCCCTTGATTGGACCTGTATGCAGGCCAGTATAACTGATTAGGTAGAGGAGGCCTCCCAGACTTGCAAATTCTTTTGTACTGCCACAGTCTCTACTTGGCTTACTTGTATAACACACTGTCTCTGTTTGTTTACAATCCAAAACACTCAGGTCACACTGTCAGGTGTCTACAGAAAACTATCCATCAAAGGTGGCTGCTGGCAGTCGGACTCTTGTAATGAGCAACAGCAATAGTTCAGGACAGATCATTTACAGCAAAGCACACCTCGTTCCTCCGCAGTATGAGGGCAATATGCTGTTGGCACAAATAGACCCAGAGACTGGCTGCATGGAAGTTGAACTTTTTGAATATAAGAATTTATATTCACTTTTTTATCTTAGTTTTCAGAGTTATCTGTATGTGAAACATGGTTCTAGAATATATTTTATGTACAATATCAATATATGAATAAACCATTGTACAACTTGTAGAGATTTACAAATGAATCATTTGAGGTTCATAAAAAATGTCATTAAAAATAACTATTCATTATTAGTAGCAATATTACATTTAGTAACATTATGTAATTTAATTAATTAAAGTTGAGTTTATTGAATTTCAGTTTTAATCAAGTAAATTTCTAATAAATATTATATTATGAATATTGTATATTTGTAATATATTTATAATAAATACTGACCATTCTAGTTGCAACCAGTTGTCAGCTGAATTTTTAAAGTTTAAAGTTGTAACAAAATTATATATATATATATATATATATATATATATATATATAATTACAGTGTCTCTTAAAGCAAACATATACATTTTATATACAAATACCTGTGAATTCAAATTATATCGCAAAAAACATTTGGCTATAGATGTTGAAATATTGTACCAGCTACTAAAACCAAATTATGTAAAGGTTGAAGGAGTTTCTCTATCTGTTACTTTTCCACTTCAATCTTTTTAAAGTTTCGTTGTGTTATCAGTTATTTTCAAAGGAGCTTTGACTGTCAGTGGCTTACGGTTATTATCAAAGCACTGAATCCTCACTAAAAAGAGAGTGTGCTGGCCTAGATTCAGAAACTTAAATAGTTCATAGAAGAGGAATGGATTCTCAGCACATTCAAAGACTCTGTGTATGTGCAATTTTGCTTAAATACACATTATGTTTGCAATATATAGCTTGCTGAAATGTTTTATTATTATTTTTATTAATATTATTTAAAACTAAACATTATATTTAAACCTAATCAAAATCTTACTGATGGTGTAAAATCCCTGGTTAATTGTGGAACAGTTCCTCGGCATCGGAGATTTCCTTAATGTCACTGTTACATCAGTTCTTAAGCTCAGCGGCAATTTACACTCGTACTCCACTTGAAAAACGTTTTATCCTCTGTAGAATGCTTGTGGCAAACACTTAAAAGCATTCTTAACACAAGTGAGGACTAAATTGTCATTGTTCAAAAGGGAATCAGCAGGTGGTTTCACTATTATACCATTCACAGTCACGGCACAAAGTCAAGTCAAGTCAAGTCAAGTCATCTTTATTTATATAGCGCTTTAAACAAAAATGATTGCGTCAAAGCAACTGAACAACATTAATTAGGAAAACAGTGTGTCAATAATACAAAATGACAGTTAAAGGCAGTTCATCATTGAATTCAGTGATGTCATCATGCAGCTCAGTTCAGTTTAAATGGTATCTGTGCAATAATTTGCAATCAAGTCAACGATATCGCTGTAAATGAAGTGTCCCCAACTAAGCAAGCCAGAGGCGACAGCGGCAAGGAACCAAAACTCCATCAGTGAGAGAATGGAGAAAAAAACCTTGGGAGAAACCAGGCTCAGTTGGGGGGCCAGTTCTCCTCTGACCAGACGAAACCAGCAGTTAAATTCCAGGCTGCAGCAAAGTCAGGTTGTGCAGAAGAATCATCTGTTTCCTGTGGTCTTGTCCCGGTGGTCATCTGAGACAAGGTCTTTACAGGGGATCTGTCTCTGGGGCTCTAGTCCTGGTCTCCGCTGTCTTTCAGGGCTGTAGAGGGTCCTTTCTAGGTGCTGATCCACCATCTGGGCTGGATACATACTGGATCCGGGTGACTGCAGTGACCATCTGACTTGGATACAGACTGGATCTGGTGGCCACGGTGACCTCGGAATAAGATAGAAACAGACTAATATGAGCGTAGATGCCATTCTTCTAACGATGTAGCAAGTACATCGGGTGTTATGGGAAGTGTTCCCGGTTCCGGTTTACCTGATTAATGCAGACTAAAAATCCTTTAACGGATTTGAGTATTAGAAGTGTATTAGTATGTTATGTGTAAGCCAGGTTAAAGAGATGGGTCTTTAATCTAGATTTAAACTGCAAGAGTGTGTCTGCCTCCCGAACAATGTTAGGTAGGTTATTCCAGAGTTTGGGCGCTAAATAGGAGAAGGATCTGCCGCCCGCAGTTGACTTTGATATTCTAGGTATTATCAAATTGCCAGAGTTTTGAGAACGGAGCGGACGTGGAGGACTATAATGTAACAAGAGCTTGTTCAATTACTGAGGTGCTAAACCATTCAGGGCTTTATAAGTAATAAGCAAGATTTTAAAATCTACACGATGTTTGATAGGGAGCCAGTGCAGTGTTGACAGGACCGGGCTAATATGATCATACTTCCTGGTTCTAGTAAGAACTCTAGCTGCTGCATTTTGGACTAACTGGAGTTTGTTTACTAAGCGTGCAGAACAACCACCCAATAGAGCATTACAATAGTCTAACCTTGAGGTCATAAACGCATGGATTAACATTTCTGCATTTGACATTGAGAGCATCAGCCGTAATTTAGATATATTTTTGAGATGGTAAAATGATGTTTTACAAATGCTAGAAACGTGGCTTTCTAAGGAAAGGTTGCTATCAAATAGCACACCTAGGTTCCTAACTGATGACGAAGAATTGACAGAGCAGCCATCAAGGCTTAGACAGCGTTCTAGGTCATTACATGCAGAGCTTTTTAGGCCTATATAATTAACACCTCTGTTTTTTTTCAGAATTTAGCAGTAAGAAATTACTCGTCATCCAGTTTTTTATATCGACTATGCATTTCGTTAGTTTTTCAAATTGGTATGTTTCGCCAGGGCCGTGATGAAATATAGAGCTGAGTATCATCAGCATAACAGTGAAAGCTAACACCGTGTTTCCTGATGATATCTCCCAAGGGTAACATGTAAAGCGTGAAGAGTAACGGCCCTAGTACTGAGCCTTGCGGTACTCCATACTGCACTTGTGAACGATATGATACCTCTTCATTCACTGCTACGAATTGATGGCGGTCATATAAGTACGATTTAAACCATGCTAATGCACTTCCATTAATGCCAACAAAGTGTTCTAGTCTATGCAAAAGAATAGTGTGGTCAATAGTGTCGAACGCAGCCACTAAGATCCAATAGCACTAATAGAGAGATACAACCACGATCAGATGATAAGAGCAGGTCATTTGTAACTCTAAGGAGAGCAGTCTCAGTACTATGATACAGTCTAAATCCTGACTGGAAATCCTCACAGATGCCATTTTTCTCTAAGAAGGAATATAATTGTGAGGATACTACCTTTTCTAGTATCTTTGAAAGAAAGGGGAGATTCGAGATCGGTCTATAATTAACTAGTTCTTTGGGGTCAAGTTGTGGGTTTTTTGATGAGAGGCTTAATAACAGCCAGTTTGAAGGATTTTGGGACATACCCTAATAACAATGAGGAATTAATAATAGTCAGAAGAGGATCTATGACTTCTGGAAGCACCTCTTTTAGGAGCTTAGATGGAATAGGGTCTAACATACATGTTGTTGGTTTAGATGATTTAACAAGTTTATACAATTCTTCCTCTCCTATAGTAGAGTATGAGTGGAACTGTTCCTCAGGGGATCTATAGTGCACTGTCTGATGTGATACTGTAGCTGATGGCTGCATGGTTGGGAGCATATTACAGTGTCTGACATCATGCTTGCAAGTTCACACACCTCTTTAATGTTATTTTTAGTGATCTCCGACTGGCGAAGTCGAACATCATTAGCACCGGCGTGAATAACAATCTTACTGTATTTATGTTTAGCATTAGCCAGCACTTTTAAATTTGCTAAGATGTCAGGCGCTCTGGCTCCCGGTAAACATTGGACTATGGTGGCTGGTGTCTCTATTTTCACATTCCGTACAATAGAATCGCTAATAACTAGAGCACTTTCATCAGGTTTCTCAGTGGGTGCATCACTGAGTGGGGAGAACCTGTTTAATGATTTAATCGGAACAGAAGAGTGGTGTTTAGACCCACGACTATGCCGCCTCACAGTCACCCAGTTGCCCTGCTGCAAAGGCCCTGTTACCGAAACCGAACAATGTACAGGACTCCCTGAGCTAGACGCATCCAAAGCCGTATCTAGAGCCCTCACATTCTTACTGTCCTCAATTAAAGTTTGGATGCGTGTCTCTAATTCTGAAATCTTCTCTGTCAGCCTAACTATTTCCCTGCATTTATCACATGTGAATCCCTCATCACCGACAGAGATAGATAAACTATACATGTGGCAAGCAGTGCAAATAACAATAGCAGGGAGAAGCCATTACTCACCGTGCTTGATGAAAGGTTCTTACCACAGTTTGTTTGATGAACTTGTGAAAACCGGAGAGAGAGAGTAACGAGAGAGAGGAGAGGAGGAAAGAAAACAGCGATAGGCACAAATGGAAACGCTAATGACAAGCTAACGAGGGCTAACGCGATGCAGGTGCACTGCACTCGCGGATTTAAAATAAAAGTGAACGATCAAATTAATCAGATTAGATTGATAGATAATATCAGAAATATGGTGGGAATTAAGTTATATTTTATCACTTTAAACAACAGAGACTGATAGTAATATAAAGATTCTACAGAAAAACAAAACTACACGGAGCTACGATCACAAAACAGCCCACAAAGGTATATTCCTACAAAGAAGGAATATACCTAGAATTAATGTGATGTTTTATGTTTACACAACATACAAATGTGTAGATGCAGTGGCTCCTTCACAAACCCAAACCAAACCATTCACAATGTAGCAATCATGAATAATGTCAAAAGATGAAAGTGGAAAACATACAGTATAAATTAGCATGCAAATAGATGGCATTGCTTATTGGAAAAAAAAAAAAAATAAAACAAAAAAAACATATTATATATATATATATATATATATATATTTATATATATATATATATATATATACACACTTATATAACAATAAAAAAAAAAAAAATGCTGCAGAATATGACATTTCATTGATACGTTTGCCAGGTTTCTTTACATGTGGTGTGACATTGAAACTGTCATAACAATATTTGCATTTTACCAGATGGATTTCAAAGCTTTGTCATTTGTGTCTAGTGTTGCTGCAAAGTTCTACTTTTATTTTTAGAGCTATCATTATTATACTATAATCAAATTACTTGCATGATATGCTGATTAATTTAATTAAATGCAACTAAATCACATTTGTCAATATTTTCTGAGAAAATCCATCAAAAGAAGCTTTAGACGCATCACATTATTGCAGCAGACAAATGAAGCATTGAATAAATTTGACAAAAAGTCAATATATTGCTATATAAAGCACCATTCGCACATCAGTTTCAAAATATCGGGAAATTCTGTGACATCATTAACTGGAAATGACCTCTAAATGGCAGCGACTTCCCGTGTTGTTTTCACTTTTGTGTCAAACGGACACATTCTCATCCTGATCTTCTCTCTTTTTTTTTCCTTTTCCCTTGTGTATTGTTTACAATGATATCTCTTAGGTTTTTCCATTTAGCTTCAACCTCTACTGCTGTACAACATTAAAGGGGTCACATGATGTGTTTTCATGTTCTACTTTTAGTGTGTAAATCACACTCAGGTCCTTTAAGGTCCTTTATATTATGAGAAAAATGCAAACTTTGAGAAGACTTCTATTCTGCTGTTGAATTCTGTTCTCTGTTCTGGTGTGCCTCCCTCAAAGTCCCTGATTTGCATCACATGCATTTCTCACTCTTAGATTTATATTTGCACTTGATGTTATGTAGTGTTGAGAATTTTCTTTCTTTTTTTCTTTTTTTAATAACTGTTCCAGCAAACTTTTCAGGTTTGAAACATGGTTTCGGAATAATTAATTTTGTTAGGCAAATGTTCATTTTATTTTATATTAAGTGCATCATCTTTATTTGTTTATCTTGCAGAACAGGAGAAAAATATGTATTTTTTTGTATCATTAATATTTTTAGTTATTTTGTGATGCCATTGATAATGGACTGGTCGCACCAGAACAGGCTGTGGAAAGAGTCAGGCATGTCTCTGTAATGTTCTGCATCAAGTAGTGAAAATATGATTTATTAAGTGACGTTTTGAGTTTGTATTAATCATAAAGGCGATATGAAACTGAAATGAGTAGGTATGCATTTACCCATTGACAGGTTTGATGTATATTCAGAGTTTTCAGTTCATGTTGCCGCCTGTGTGCCATATTAGAGCATGTTTTTTCCCTGTGTTAATAAGTTTTCTCTTATATATTTTTTGGTGGATTGAGTCTGTGGAAATGTCATTGAGTGCAGTGAATGTGTTAAACTTGTTTTAAATTTAGACTGGATGTTTATAGACAAATCTGTGACCTGTGTATATGAAATGCAGTTGCTTTTAAGGAGGACAGCACTAAGGTTTTTTTTTTTTTTTTTTTTTTTAAAGACATGTGTGTTAATTGTCTGTTCTCTGTCAATAAACTGCAGGTATGTGTAACAAAATAAGAAAGGGAACCACGATATGATCTAAAAAAAATAAATAAATAAATAAAACACGATATTGATGTAATCGAATGTACTGTTGATTAAGTTTATTTCATTATTTAATTTGTTTTATGTGAATTTCAATTTCCATGAGTAAGACACAGAAACAGAATGTTGATTGTGATACAAAACTTCATTGTGTAAAATATAGACAGAACAGCCTGTGACTGGAGAGAGTCAGCTGAATCGCACTGAGTTTGAAGGCATGTGTGTTAATAGTCTGTCCTCTGTCAATAAATTGCAGACTCACTTCCCCGAAGAGCCTCATGTCAGTAGTCCATTTGCGGTGCTGGGTGAAATCCGCTACAGTTGAGCATTTATTATTTTTTAATTGGGTTTCTCATTATTTAATTATGTAACTGATACATTCTTACCTAACAAATAAAATATCTGATTTATTCTGAACTCTCCTGAAATCTTTATTACTAGTAGATTATGTGAAGGCTGATGTGACCTCAAATCTGAGTCCAATATAGATCAAACTGAAGGCTCATTTATGAATGGAACAGTAAGCACTTTTTCGGCGAACTTTTGATTTCTGTCTATCACTGACTTAGCAAGATGTATCAAAGTGACCTAACAAACTACACTTTCTGTTCTGAGCAAGCAATAGGTGGCCGACTTAAAGGTACAGGTCAACCTTGCACCCTCTGACTAAGATCGGACTGGTGCAGTTCACATGAGACTTGGGTCCCCAACATTCGGGCCCTTGATGAACGAATAATTGAAAGTATGGAATGTCCAGAATAATCAAATATCTAAATTAATACGTAACCAACATGTGCAATCAGTTTTTAATTAGAAATACTGTCTAAATTTAAATAAAAATTGTCAGATACCATTAAATTGAAGAGTCAGATTAAACATGGAGCTACAATAAAATTGAAACTCAGTCATAATAAATTAAGTGAACTTTGCAGAAGCACAAGTAAAAGACCGACACACATTATACATTTTCCCCACACCGTTGGATTCCATCATTGGGCCAATGGGTGGTCCTTACAGTAAGCAGACTGACATCCTTGGCAATTAAAACTTCACAATTTCACAACTTTATTTAATTTCTTCAAAATGTAATATCAATTTCACATATGTTTGAGCAAAGAACTAACAAAATTATCAGAAGTACTAAAATTAGCTAATGGGTGACTCACCATATGTTCATGGTAAATTAACTCCAGATTTATTTTTGGTGTCCAGCTGCCAGACAATTGCAGATTGATTAACAGGATGCCACAGAAATAACTCCATATTATGAGAGTCTTTTTATTATTTTTTATTTATATATTTATTTTTTTTTATTTTTTTACCAGCCCATCTGCATAACCTGACCACAATGTCAACATGACCACACTCTAACTGAACAGAATAAATCAACTTAATGAACACTATAATAAATAGAATCATATTCCCTAAATAACAATAAAAAGACCAAGGGCCAGTTGCATAAACATAGCCACTTTGTTAAGACTGTGTCTTTAGAAATAGTTTGGCCAACTAGCAGTTAGCCAAGAAGTAATCAGTCTTACTTTTCTGACTCAAATTGAGACAGTCTAAATTTTTGTAAATGACTTTAAAAAGTTATGACCAGCCTTGAAGAAAACAAATTAGATGACTAACTTCTTAAGACTAGTCTAAGCAGTTAATGCAACCTGCCCCAGAATCTAATCTTATTATCGAACTGTCTGAGAAATATATATGAAGATTTTATTATATCATTGTCACAGACTTTTAGTTATCTTGTTTTTAGTTTAATTTTCATGGATTCTTAGATTGTATACTTTAGTTCCTGTTTCCCTTTGTTCAGTTTGCCCGCTCACTTATCAGTTGTCATGGTGATTAATTTACTCTCACAGATGTTTACGTTATTTCCCTCATTTGCTTGAAATTTAAGTTGCAGTCTTTTCAGTGTTCAGTTGTCTGTTCTTGTTAATGTATCGGTTGTACTTTTATGTCTGTATTTGTGATTTACTGTCTGAGTGAGTTATTAAAGACTTTTTACTTAATCTTCATCATCAACATGTGTTTTGACAACTCTGCATGACAGAAGAACGGATCATAAAGGGAAGATGATTTCATGGAAGATGATTTTCATGCTTCTATTAATGTTCCCCCATTTAAGGGAAATAAATGTTTGAGAGGAGCAACAGTGTGTCTGTTCCAGTATGGCAGAGACCTGGAGGTATATGTGGAGTCCCTCAACCTTTGCCATCATGCCACCTGCAACAATGTCTGTTTGATGGAGGCATTTCGTTGTGGACTGGACAAAGATCTCATTTTCTTCATGCCCCGTGGCGATCTCTGCTGGACCCTGAAGGTTTACATCAGCTTCGCACTCTGGGTGAATGGATTGGCATTCACAGTGGACAAAGCAGAGGATTACAGAAATCTCAACCAGCCACACCTCACAGACGTCGCATGGCCAAACCCAGAGCACAGCCCACCATCACACCTCTGCACGGAGACGACGACACCAGAGCCCCCCACAGACAGAGAGTTTCTGCCCACCACGAGCACCCACAAATGCCCCGGAGCCAAAGCACCAACTTGAGTCTGACCGGGGTGTAAGCCAGCAACAGTCGTCCCAGAGGGAATTTAGGTGGAAACTGATACTGGGGAGGGCTGGCTAATAGACTGGGACACAGAGACACTGGCTTCCACCCTGATTTATGTGCGCTATCTCCATCATTATTGATTCAGCCCAGTATAATGCCTTAGTCTACATCCTGTAGGAACTTTGAATTGTTATCAGTAATCTTTCCCAGCCTCCCTCTCCCACCTCCACTACTAAGCTCAGCCTTACCTAAGCTGTATGCCTGCAATCCTTCATCTTCCCCTGTGATGCCTACAGCTTCAGTGGGTTCCTCCTTCCCTCCGGCTCCGCCTCAGTCCTCGGGCACTCAGGTTACACCTCAGATGCTCGTCGCTGCGGCTCCGCCTAGGTTTCTGTTCCATCAGCTCTCAGTCATCGCCTTGGGATCCCCTGACATTGGCTCTGTCTCCATCTGTTGTCCAGTGGATGTCATCTGTCACATCAACACATTAGCTCCTCCCTCCATCAACTCCATGTTGTCCTAACTGCACTCTGGGTCTCCATCATCTGGCCACTCCTACCGTCACTGTTCCCATGGATGCTCCCACCATCTACTCCTCCTTGGGTTCTCTGCCTGTCTGTCTGCCTGATTGCACCAGCCCTTCTCCAACTTCTCATCCTCCTCCAAAGCCCCCCTCCCCCACCTCATCTCCCCTCCCCACACTTACATGGAATTCCATTTTAATTTTAGTTTGGATGTTTTGTGAAATGCCATAAAATCAAGAATATGTTATTTGTTCATTCTCTTTAACATCTATTTAATTGACTAAAGTACAAATATAAAATGTCCAATGTTTTCACTGGCTAACTTCATTTTGTAAATATAAACTTTTTTTTTTTTTTTTTTTTTTGGTGGTTGCAACACACTCAAAAAAAAAAAAAAATATATATATATATATATATATATATATATATAATGTAAAATTGGGACAGAGGCAATTGTTTGGGAATTGAGGATACTAATTGTTTTTCAAAGCAAACTTTTTGTCCAACCTCACTTGATACAAGACTTCAAATGCTCAGCAGTCTGTGATCGTCATTGTTTGATTCTCCTTTTCATGACTGGTCATACATGTTCAGTAAGAGACAGATCTGGACTGATCTAGCTCATTCACTCTGTCTACGAAACCACGCTTTTGTAGCACCTGCAGAACAAAACCTGGCATTATCTTGACCTAATAACCATGGACTTCCCATGAAAGACGTCATCTTAGTGGCAGTATATGTCTCTGTACAATTTCAATATACCGTATGCCTCCATGTCAATGGTATCTTCACACATATGCCAGTCACTCATGATGTCTGCTCTGCTGCAGCCCCACACAATGACAGACATTTGCTTCTGCATCTATCGCCAATAAAATTCTGGATGGTCCAATTTGTCTTTGTTTGTTTTCACCATATTATGTTTGGTAGTTTATGAAAGACCTAATGAGGTGATTTAACAACTCGTAAGATCCTTTAGACCACAGTACTGCAGTTTAACACAAAGGAGCTCCCATTATGTGAAAATCATCATGTTCATGGAAAAATACTGCAGTTTGATTTTGGTTACATGTCATTGATTTGAAGTGACTCCAGGTAACAGGTCATCCTGACCTAGAATTCATGTGCCTTTGGCTATTTTTTGTCATCAGCCCTGAGCAATTAAACTCTACCATCACATCTAGCTTATAATGCATTTTAAAGATTGTCCTCTTGTTTACAGAGTCACTAACTGGCTAACTAGATTTATTTTTATAATGTAATTTATTTTTCTTTTGAATTTTGCATTGAGAAATTTGATTTTTGATTTGTTTGAAACTTCTCTCAGGAAATTTGGCACAAAGTCATGAGCCATGTTCCAGCTTTGCTTGCAAAGACTGAGATGCTCCTTTTATATCCAGACAAGTGTTTTCAAAGAAAAGGTGCTTTTATTTTTGGATGAGACATCAGCTATTACAACCCTAGTGAAAAATAAATATACTAAAATGTTTTTGAAATATATTTATTTCATGCTATGTATACTACAAATACATTTACATATGTATGTGCTTAATAAAATTACCCTACAATTGTACTTTTAGTAGATTAAACTGGTATACTTAAAGTCTGCTAAATTAGAACAGCTAATTTTGTGAGGATAATAATTAATAATTAATTGTGCAGAAGTAGTGCTGAGGTGCAACTAAAGATATATACTGAAGTATATTTGATTGTGCTAAATTGGAACTATTGCAAGTATACTTCAGGTACACTTTAAATATATTGCATTTAAATACCGATATTATTCATAGATAATACAATCCTCTTCAATAGTGACATTAAAACACATTTTAGGCTTAACATTAACAAATGTGCATTGTGCATTATGTAATTATAATTTTTATATCAGTAAGTCTCAAGCTATATGTCAGTAAATATGTTCATAGATGTGAACTATATTTTATATATATATATTAGAGAAGAACAAAGCAATAAAGCACATTTCATGTTTTGAGACATGATGAACTGCCTTTAACTGAAAAATTAGTGTTTACTATTGTCAATTTCCTTATACAGTTGCATTGACACAATCTGTATTGTTAAAAGTGCTATATAAATAAAGGTGACTTGACTTGACATAGTTTCACTTCAACGGACATCAGACAAGGTTGTTTTTGTCTCTTAAAGTCTAACATTCACCTTTGACTGACCATGTCTTCTCTATATAGATTTCACATCATTAGGCAGCATTTTAATAAGTGTTTTTACTAAAAAGAATCTAAAGCAACAGAATGTTGCAGAATGTCTTTTATTCAGGACAGGATTTTATTAGGTTTTTTATCTTATTTATTGAGACAAATGAAGCGATTGTTGTGGTTTTCAAACTTTTTTTTTTTTTTTAAATGACTTGAATAAAACATTCAGTATACTGGAGTCACTTTAATGAGGTGACTTAATAACCCATAAGACCCTTAAGACCACACTACTGGAGTTTCTCTATAGCTAAAATACATTTAGACACTAAATGGTTCCATTGATCTATCTCCAGAGACCTTTTTTTTTTGTTTGTTTTTTTCTGAGGGCATACAGTTTTGATCTGGAGGTGACTATATTGCACAAAAGTGTATTTTGTCTCAAATAATTTAGATTTCCCTTGGGCCACAACTGGAACATTACATAGTATATTTTATGTGGTCTGTTTATTGTATGTAAGTGCCACACTTTTGTTTGCACACTTTTTGTTTTGAAATTTCAAAGTTTTGAATTGAAATATATCATTTTCATGATTTGTTTAATTCATAAATGAATGTGAGTAGCCTAAAATTATTTTTAATTATTGCCACAATATTTATATCATGCAAATTATTTGAAATTGAGGCCTGGTAGTGATGCACTCCTGGACAGACAATATTCCGTCTTCCCTTTTTCACAACTTTATTCTTCCTAGTTCGAAGTTGGAGTTAATACTCACACACAAGAATTTCACTACACACACAGTTAACAGTTTACGTTCACTCTTCTTCTCTCCTACTCTAGGACGTTCGCTGATGACATCACTCTTCTGCTCACCTCTCGGCAGCAAAATCAGCCAATATAATATTACAGAATAAAATTAGAATGTAGTTTCGATATATTCCCCGTTACAGAACTCAAATCAACATCTGGTTCAAAAATGTAAATTGTAACATATCTCTAGCGCGCAACATAAGCCCCACAGCTAGGTAAGTGGGAATTTTAAGCATGTGTTCTAACCCTAACCCACTAGTTTAGACATTCCAATTTAAGTAAAAATAAAAAAATAAAAAAAAAATAAAAAAAAATCAGCTACAGTGTAAAATACAAAAATATGAAGACTGTACTACCAATACTTTAGAAATAATTGCATTGCTACATTTTTCTTCCCTTTCTCCTTCCTTCCTTTTTTTTTTAAAACTAGTTTTAGCACATCAAAATAGGCTACATGTTTGCAGGTACTTACAGTACCAAATAAAAGGTTTGTGTGTTTTTTCAGTCATTTAAAATGACTAAAGTTACTATATACACACACACACACACACACACACACACACACACACACACACACACACACACACACACACACACACATATTGCATATATTAACAACCAAATGGAATAAAATAACATTAACAACTACAGCCATTCAAATTGCTATGGAAGTCGTGAGTATGGTGAAGAGGGAAAAATGTAAATCCTTAAAAAGGTTCTTTGATACTGAAGAGGGGGAAATGATAATGATTTGTGGGAGTGTGTGTGTGAGGAATGGAAATGGCAGGAACAGAGCCGAGGGAAAATCCATCAGCGTCTCTGTCAAACGGGGCCAGTGACCTCTCTGATAACCTCATCACTTGAGCTCCAGCTCCAGTCCACTAACTATCACAAGCCCGGACCTCTCAAACCATTTACTGTAGGATCCACGTCATATGCAGTGGCCATTAACCCAAATGGATGATGCACCTTTATGGGACAGGTTACAAATATATATAAGTGGTACTTCAGTTCATATTTATTGGCCATAAATAAATCACAAAGGAAATTTAAATCCTAAAATTGGTGAAATGAACCAGCCTAGTGAAGCAAAATTCAGCATGCTTGCCAAAAAGCCATATTACTGGTCAGGCAAATGAGATGGACTCTCACTCTGGCATGCTCTCCCAGCTAATTATGTGATGAGGAGAGCTTTTAATTTGAAAAATGGATTCCAGTATATCAAACATCTGCTGGCACTGGTAGCATGAAGAAAATTCTGCTCACGTTACCAGGATCTTTGTTTTATTGAGGTCACACACAGCTGCTATGTGCCATAATGCCACTACTGCACATTGAAGATTATTTTTCAGGTTTGTCGCACAACAACAATGAATACCACAAAAACAAACCCGTGATCGAGCACATTAGTCATTTGGTCATAAAATAAAATCAACAGCCAGATCTTTTTTGAAACGCACAAAGGACATCAAACTGAGTCCATTTCAGTCAATAACATTGACGTTTTCAGTAGCACTGCTGTAAGCCCATTACACATGAAACTGCCAGTTTACACAACCTTGGATGCTACAAGGTTACTCGTGTTATTTGCATAATAAGTCACACACCAGTCAATTTCTCTGATTTCCATAAATGTTAATTATTGTTTATTCAATCAGTCCTTGGAAATAAGGTGTCTTAGAAGCACTTCTAAGCAAACAGAATGACAGTTGTATAGAGAACAAGATGATTTTTGAGCATAGATTGGGAAGACACTGAGAAATAATTTAAAGTAGTTCAACTACATTCAAGCTACCCTTTTGATCAATGACACTGCACTGACAGAGAACGTCTACTTAAACAGTAAAAGACTGTCCAACCGACATGCAAAACGATAAACCATAGCTGTTTAAAGGCGGGTTTGTCTGAATAATTTTATCAGATAACGGTGTGACCGCCTTTAATAAGGTGCTGAAAATATATAAACATCTTATGATAAGAATTTCTGTCCCTCTAAAAATAATAATAATAAAAAAAAAAACAAATAGCCATTGTGATGCACAGTAAAGATCAGATGGTCAGTCCATGGCTATGTTGTCTTAGAGTAAGACAAGATTGTTTGATCACTGTTTTGCATGACAGCAAAGCATATACAACATAAAAAAAAAATAAAAATCATAATTACCTTTTTCTCACATTAGACTGGTACTTGTTAGAAAGGTTTTGCTTGTTACTGGAAAATTACTATATTATGAAAACAACTAAGCCGCTGTTGTGCTAACGGATAATTTAGTTAATCATGTAACATTTATTTAACATTTTTAAATACTTTTATTAGTCTGAATATTCTTACAGTGAACTACCTGATCTTGGGTTAACCTCTTTAAAATAGACTTGGATTGTAGGATACAGTGAAACATTGTCGTCCTCTCTAAACCTGAGGTGCACTGCAGGTAGTTGTACTGCAAAGTCAAAATAATGAGGATTAATAGTTTTTTTTTTTTTTTTTATCTCTGTGGGGTTTAGATTCAATTATTTTTCTTGTATAGTGTAGGTCTTTACGCAGATGAGTAGAGTAGATTGCATCTGCTAACTATGGCATGACTATATACCAGCAGAATGAATCATGAAAGGTTGAGGTGTTTCTGTTTTTTTACTTTTTTTAACATTATTGTGTGATATCCTTTTTTTTCTCTTTTTTTTTCCTTTGTCTTATAAGACATTCAGAGGCTTATTAAATGCAAAATTTAAGTTCATGCATAACAATTAAGTTTGTTAAAGAGAAAGAATTCAATTAGGATAATCACAAATGTATACAGAAGGTTATTGATTTTTTTTTTCTTTTTCTTTTATGTTTTAGAGGGTTTTCTTACGCATATAATTCCCCTCTTAAAGGTGACAATTAATGCACCACTAACAACAGAATTGATAAAGTAATAGCTTTTTTAATCAGCTTTCAAATAGATTTCCCGAATGCTGGCCCAATCTCCCATTAGTTAGTGATGAACTCTCACCAATTTCGGTGTGATGGGTTAAGATGATCAAACTGGAAGAACAATGAATGAATGAATGAATGAATGAATGAATGAATGAATGAATGAATGAATGAATGAATGAATAAAAAAGAAAGTTAAAGTATCAGATGACAATTAAGAGGACAAGTGACAGACAGGACGATCATGATGACACCCCATTTATAATTGTGTGTTTTTTTTGGATTTTTAGTCCACTAGGGGGTAAAGTTGAGTCTTATTTTGGCCACAACTTTCTCTGTGTTTCAGCAAATGGAATGATTTCTGGTGACAAATCTTATTTTGACACATATTTTGGGAAAATGCTTTGAAAATTTTCAAAAACCTAACAATACACTGTGGGCAAATTCACTACCCTTTTGTTATGTTTTCGTGGATGAAAACATCCACTACATTAAATTTCTACTCTACATGAAGTGTAATTCAATTTTATTGACATGCATTTGAAATGTGATATACAAGATTATTTAATTTAATTTGTTATTCAATATGAATTATTAGATAAACTTTGTGGAATTTTGCTATTAGACACTTAGGTTAATCATACCATTATTCTCAGTATGCAACAATGATGCACAATTTCCCCTCATCTTCAACAGCTTGTGCGTGGAAAGTAGGTGGCTTAATTAATATGATATACTGTATTTTCCTTTAATATCCAATTATTGTGTTGTCACAATGCAAATTTGCATAAAGCTGAGACATTCTGAATTTTAAAATGCTCTCAAAACTTTCCCATAATCCACCATGTGAGCTTCATGCTCTGTTTCTATCGAAATGGATAAAAAAAAGCCAAACTCCGCTCAATCACCTGCACTGTAAATGATCGGTAAGAACAGTCCAAATGATGCTTAGTACGTTTAGCTTAAAGTGTACAAATAGGGTCAAGTTTCTGTAGTATGCAAAATAATGAGACAGATTGTTTAAATTTTTTTACTGTATTTAAGTTCAAAATGGAAAATGAAATAAAATGGAATTGGGTGGATTACTTTTTTTTTCATATTTTGTTATGTTGCATGTTGTGTGACGCTCCGTTACGTTTTCCGAAACGAAAATTCTTACATTCTTCTTAATTTTATTTATTGTATTAATTAAAATGTATTCAATATATTAATCTAACCTTAGCAAACATAGCCTACCTAAAATGCAAAAACTGAAGAAGTGTATTTTTGTATTTTCGTTCACTTTATTTCCATGAAAATAGCTGCCGTTGTTGTGCAATAGAATATTCAAAACAGGCTCATTAAAACACAAACGCACACACACGCGAGATGAAATGTGAGTAGATCTTTACAAAATACACCTGGCTTATAAAGCCTGTGAAAAGCAAACACAAGATAAAATGCACTTAAAGAACGCTTGGATTATGAACTGGGTTGAGCGAGCGCCGCTGAACGGATTGAGCGAGCGGAATCTTCAGAAAGGTGCTCAGCGCTCTTAAGGAAATCTTACCACTCTGCTCCGCTCACATGCTCTGATGGGGACTGTCGGTGGACAGCCATTTCCAGGTTTGTCCAGATATGCTTGATTGGGTTGAAGTCAAGGTTCTGGCTGGGCCACTGTGGGACATTTACAGTGTCATCCCTTAAGCTATTCTTGCATCATCTGCTTAGGGTCATTATCCTGTTGAAAGTTGAACCTTCAGACCAGTTTGTATTTATTTATTTATTTATTATTTTGCATTCAGCTTTCCTTCTACCTAGACTAGCTCACCTGAAGCATGATGTTACCACCTCCATGCTTCAGCGTTGGGATGATAATGTGCATGTGATGAGCAGTGCCTGGTTTCCTTCAGATATTATGCCTTGGAAATGAGGTTCATCTGACCAGAGAATCTTGTATCTCACAATCTGAGAGTCCTTCAGGTGCTTGCTCTTGGAAACCTTCAAGGCAACAGATTTTTATTTTTTATTTTTATTTTTTGTAGCCTTCCCCAGACCTGTGCCTCAACACAATCCTGTCCCTGAGCTCTGCAGGCAGCTCTTTTGACCTCTTTATGCATCTGATATGCATTTTCAGCTGTTAGATCTTATATAGAAGGTGTGTCTTTTCAAATCATGTCTAATCCGTTGAATTTGCCCCAGATTTACTGTGTAGAAACCCAGATAAATGGAAGGCACCTGATCTATATGTCAAATGTCATTGTAAGGTGTATGGAGACCATTGTCAATGTAATAAATACTATTTCATATAATTATTTTATGAGTTCCCTAGACCTAACCATACAGTCTAACCCCTTAACCAAATATAACCATGAATTTAACCCTTGTGCATTGTTCAAATTCACTACCCTTTCGTTATGTTCGGGATGAAAACATCCACTAAATTAAACTGTTGTAAAAATGTATCAGATAAATATATTTTTTTTATTTATTTTTTTGCATAAATCTATTAATCAACCTCAGTCCTGATCAAAACTTTAATTTTTACTCTTTAATTGCCAAGTTCATAAATGATGTCACTGATTTGGGGAAGTTCATAAATGATGTAAATGAAATGACTTATTTTCAATATAAGAGTAATTGTGGCTGGGTTTTTTTTTTTTTTTTTTTTTTTTTTTTTTTTTTTACTTTTTTACTTTTTCTTTCATTCTTGGGCATGTGTCAAAGATTAGTAACAACATTGGCTTTAATGCAATTTTAGTTTTTCTGCAGCATTAGATTTTAATTTTTTCTCCCTCATTTATTGTTTGTGGCTGTTTTTGCCCCATTGACTTCCATTATAACGACATTTTTTGGTTGCAAAGCCATGACACCATTAAATCATGCATTCTTGATGGTTGGTGGTTTTCCCTGTTGGGAAGAGGTAAAATTTGTTGTTTTTACAGTTGATCACTAGGTGGGACCATTAACCCTTTAGATAGGCCTGTGCAAAAACAGGAGTATAAGGTTATATGTTAGTTATATGGAGTATAACAGCAAATTATAGTGTGTGTGTGTTTTTTTTTTTTTTTTTTGCACAGGGCTATCTAAAGGGTTAATGGTCCCAACTAGTGCTCAACTGTAAAAATAACAAATTTTACCTCTTCCCAAAAGGGAGAACCACAAACAATCAAGAATGCATGATTTAATGGTGTCATGGCTTTGCAATCAAAAAAATGTCGTTATAATGGAAGTCAGTGGGGCAAAAACAGCCACAAACAATAAATGAGGGAGAAAAAAAATTAAATCTAATGCTGCACAAAAACTAACAATGCATCACAGCCAATGTTGTTACTAATCTTTGACATGCCCAAGACTGTGATAAAAGTTAAAAAAATATCCAATCCACAATCACTTTTTATATTGAAAATGTGTCATTTTTTTTTTTTTTTTTTTTTTTTTTTTTTTTTTTTTTAAGTGAGTTAATTTATTTATTTGGTTGTTAATTAGTTAGTTTATTTGATTTTTTTTTAAACATTTGGTAGTTTTGATCAGGACTGAGGTTGGCTTAATATATTTATGCAAAAAAAAAAAAAAAAAAAAAAAAAAAATTTCTGATACATTTTTACAGCAGTTTTTGAATTACACTTCATGTAGAGTAGAAATTTAAAGCAATACAGGCTTTTAAATGGCAGAGTAAGTGTATTTGTGTTGTTATGGTTTTTAATATTTTATTTTACTCAATATGAACCATTTACACACATTCTATTATCATATCATTCATATTATGACTTCTCATGAGAGAGGGTTGGAAAGCCACGTGACTTCAGCCCTGCTGAACCAGCAGCATGAAAGGGAAAGAGAAGAATTATTCACACAACAAATTGCCTGGATCCATCCTCAGCATTTAGAATTTAGTAAACTGTTGAATAATTAATCTGACAGGGTTAATTAATCTGTCGCTTTGAGGTTAGACTTGGTGACAATAAAGAACTATTGTTACAGTACTTTGCTGTAATCACATATCTAGGGCTATGGGTGGTCTCCGATTGCCTGTGACGGATACAGCCCTGGTTCATGGGCCTTTAAGAACTTTAAGATGCAGTCGTTTGGAACAAACAGCACAGGTGCCTGAAAATGACCTTGTGGATTTAATACACAGTGAATGGAATTACAGTTTCTATGCTTCTGACCTGGGGAAGCAATACATTTCTCTCAGAGGACCTTTCTCTCAGCACTAATGAGGATGATGACAAGTAAGTGTAGCTCTTTTGGACTGATGAAGATTGAGGATGCCATATATTCAGTCACCTTTTCTGTACTAGCTGTCAGATGGTTTGTCATTTTATAAATTAATGTCAAATTCTGTCATCTAACAGTGTCTCTGTCTACAAACTAATGCTTGAATATTATTTCAACTTTGTCACTGTTTTGCAGTAAGTCATTCAAACTGTGAAAGACATGGTGAAAGCAAACTTTATGTATTTAACGAGAACTTTATTAACAGAACAACTGATATGTGCAACATATTGCAGCATTGATAATGATTTGATTAATTCATAAAAAGTGTGAATTTTAATCAAGTCAATAAATTAATATGATCTACAGTATTTATTTATCACACATACGAAAGCCTCATGAGATATAATGGTCCAACTATTTTCCAATGCTCTCTCCTCTACAATCAAAAACATAGCCTCAGACATTTCTCCTGTTGAGATATTCTGTTTATTATATTAGTTTAAGGACAGAAAGTTTAAAATTTTATTCATTTCTCCCAAGTACTACATAATGTACCTACAGTGGCCCCAAAACGTCTTAAAGCCACAATTCAACAATTACACGTCTTTTCATTATACATCAAAATATCAAACCAAGTTGCATTTATTGTAATGAAATATAGCACAAGTGTACTTCACACACAGTTTTAAGTAGGCCTGGTTACATACATTTAAGTACCTAAGTGTCAGGGTTGGATGAAGGGATGAGACAAAGACTCAATTACAGTAAGTTTGAGCTCTTTATTAGCAGAGATAAAACTAAAGCAAACAAAAATTACCCCATGAGGGAAAAAAAAATGAGGGACAAATGAAAAATTGATTTGATGTTGAGTTGATGGGAGGGTAGGGGCAGGATAGATACAGACAACAAAACATTAGCAAACATTACACAATGCACTGGCACAGGACCATAAACACAAGGAGAACATTAAATACATTCTTAAAAATAAAGGTGCTTCAAAAGGTTTTTCAAGCGATGCCATAGAAGAACCATTTTTGGTTCCACAAAGTACTATTCAGTCGAAGGTTCTTTAAAGAACCAGTAATCTGGTAACAAGAAGGGTGGGGTTAGATAATAGACAGGAGAGCACATGACACACAGAAACAAACAAATCAAAGCCATTTGAAACGCATGGCCAATGAAAGCAATCACAAGACGTGCTCACACAAAACACATGAACACACAACTATAAGAAAAACTTATGAGCTGCATGTTCACACAAAAAATTACAAGAAAGCACACAACCATTGCAAACTCAAACCACATGCAACACAGAACATGGCAACACAATAGTGCCTGGCCAATGAAAACAAACCAAGCACTCAAAAAACACACAAGACAAGAGTCCACAGTGAGTGAATGAATACACACCTTATGTAATCACACAAAGAGAAGACATGGAGCGTGAGTGCTTTAACTCCGACACCAGACTGAAAACGAACTAGACATGAGTGCCGAAATCCAAACATGCTCCAAACATGAAACAAGGCACTCAGACAAGAGGGAGCATGACTCAAGGAAACTCTAGACCAGCTCTGTCACAAAACCAAGAATAAACTAGACAGTTACAGAACCCTTACACTATCCCCCAGTTCCACAGACAAGGCTTAAGCCTAGCCCTAGACTAAAATGTAAATCTGAACTGTTTCAACTGAAAGAAACTAGCACTGACTGATCTTTAAAATGATTCAGTGCCTTTGTTTTGTCTTAGGATGAAAACCAGTAATGCAAAAGGTATGTTTATAAAAATTACTTAAATGTCCTAATTGAACTATGGCTTAATCCTGGCTTAGGCTAAGCCCTGTCTATGAAACCGGGCCTATTAGTACTATTTTTAGTCTTGATAATAATCATGACTATGACAATAAATTCTTACAACTTGCATTTACATTTCATTATTTAACAGATGCTTTCATTAAAAGTGACTTACAAATAAGGACAATAGAAGCAATCAAACCAACAAAAGAGCGACAATATGTAAGTGCTGTGACAAGTCTAATGCAGTACATAGAGCATTATATATATATATATATATATATATAATAACTAAAATAGTAAAATAATAAATAAAATTGTTAAATGTAGATAGAATAGAGAGAGCTAGTGTTAGAGGGTCAAGTTATAACAAATGAATTATATAATAAAAGAAAACAAGTATATAAAATAGAAATATAATAGAAAGTGCAAATGTTAGAGGGTCAAGTGTAGATGGCCTTTAGCCATTTCTTGAAGATGGCTAGGGGACTCAGCTGCTCGGATCAAGTTGGGCAGGTCATTCCACCAGCAGGGAACAGTTAAGGTAAAAGTCTGTGAAAGTGATTCTTTGTCTCTTTGGGATAGCACAACAATGCACAACTAGACTGCAAGCTTCTGAAGGGCACACATGCTCTTTTTCGACTACTCTTGCTGCTGCATTCTGGAATAGTTGCAGAGGTTGATAGAACTGGCAGGAAGACCTTCCAAGAGAGAGTTGAAAAAGTCCAGCCACTTGGAGTTGTGTAGCATGTTCAGAAAGAAAGGGCCTGATTTTCATAATGTTGTATTAGGCAAATCTGCAGGACCGGGCAGTTCTAACATTGTGGTCTGTGAAATTCAGGTGATCTTCAATCAAAACTCAAAGTTTCCTGCCTGTCCTGAAAAGTTTTATGGTTGATGTGCTTAGCTGGATGGAGAAATTGTTATGAAGTGTTGAGATGGCTGAAACCATAAGCAGTTCTGTCTTAACATGGTTAAGTTGAAGGTGATAACTCTTTTTTCAAAAACAAATATCTGCTAGACATGCTGAGATGCAGAGATGAGCACTCGAGTTAGTGACTCGGACTTGAGTCACACTCAATTCGCATTTTTAATAGACTTTAGATTCGCCTCCAGACTCAACCCGAAAAGACTTCAGACTCAATAAGAAGGACTCAACGTTTTTTGTTAATCTTTTTGTATGTGTGTGTGTTTTCAGGTTTGACCAATCATAGTTCAAAAACTGATGCTTCAAATAAACATTTTGAAAACTCTAAACATTTATTAAGACACCTAATGAAATTAAATCTACTAACTGTATATTTTGTTTTAATAGGTGCAATTAATTATAGAACGAATAAGACAAGTTGAGCTAGAATCCTAGTAGTATCCCTGGAACATGTTTTGTCTTTAAAATAGAACCTTGTAAATAGGATTTTTGAGGATGAGAATTTATTTGCAACAATTAATTAAATGAATCCAGACTCGACTCTGGCTTGTTATAAAAGACTCCAGACTTGACTCTGACTCCAGCATAAAGGCTTCAGACTTGACTTCGGACTCCAGATTAAAGACTAGTGGACATGTCTGCTGAGATGTGAGCAGATCTTCAGATCATCAGGATGGAATTAGAGGTAGAGTTGAGTGTCACCAGCATAGCAGTGATATGAAAAGCCATGTTTCTGAATAGCAGAATCTAGTGATTCCATATAGATAGAGAAGATAAGTGGTCCAAGAACTGAGCCATGATGCACCCCAGTAGCTAGATGTTGTGACTTGGACACCTCACCCCTCCAAGATCCCTTGAAGGACCTATCTGAGAGGTAAGATTTGAACCACTGAAGTGCAGTTCTTGAGATGCCCATGAGGGTTGACAAGAGGATCTGGTGGTTAACCATGTCAGAAGCAGTGGACAGTTCCAGCAAGATAAGTATTGAAGATTTGGAAGCTGTTCAACAACGTAGAGCAGGGCAGTCTCAGCTGAATGTCTACCTCTTTGTGAGAAAGGCAGACCTGGCTGAATGCAACTCAATCAAGTGTGTTTGCAATGAATGGAAGAAGGGATAGCGGTCTGTAGTTCTCTAAAAGAGGTGGGTTAAGAGTGGATTTGTTAAGTAGTGGGGTTATCCTAGCCTGTTTATATGCTGAGGGAAAGACACCAGTGTGAAGGACAAGTAGAATGACGATTGGAAAGATGACATGATCGAGTGCATGTTTACTGGTAAGATTTGTTTGACATACTGTGGTGTGGATAATTGTGCACTGATGGGTGGTACAGGCTGGACTGGAAAAGAGGGGGCAGACTGTGTCTGAACAAGACATCAGAGAGGAGCACAGAGTATCAGTAGCACATCAAGTGATGAGAACTGTTTATGGGGAGGAAGTGAAGTTGAAACCATAGCACATAGCCGAGAAGGTGAGAGTGAGCATACTGTAGGTTGTGTAGAAAAGTGACGTGTAGGAGTATGTGTTGTTACCTGATTTCTAAGTAGCTGCATTTAACACTTGCTGGAGATCAAAAGATGCAAACAGAGTGTGGAAGACTGCAGCCTAAGGTTTATCTAGGTGGATGCTTAAGTCTCCAAGCATAACCAGAGGAGTACCATCCTCAGGCAAAAGTTAAGAGCAACACATCTAACTCCTCCAATATGTTAACTAGCGGACCCGGGGATCAAAAAACAACTACAAAATGGATTTTAAGAGGGTGGATGATAGTAACTGAATGTGATTTAAAGGAGCAGTTGATATCCAGAGATGGTAAAGTCGTGCCCTAATGGTTAGAGAGTTTGACTCCTAACCCTAAGGTTGTGGGTTTGAGTCTCGGGCCAGCAATACCATGACTGAGGTGCCCTTGAGCAAGGCACTGAACCCCCAACTGCTACCTGGGCGCCGCAGCATAAATGGCTGCCCCTGCTCCGGGTGTGTGTTCATGGTGTGTGTGTTTACTGCTGTGTGTGTGCACTTTGGATGGGTTAAATGGAGAGCAAGAATTCTGAGTATGGGTCACCATACTTGGCTGTATGTCACGTCACTTTTCACTTCACTTTAAAGGATTAAATTTCCATTCATTAGAGTAAGCAGACCAATACCTCGACTTCTTCTAGTCAGACGGGGGGTGTGGAAAAAGATAACGTATTAGAGAGGGCTGCAGGTGTAGGTGTGCCCTCTGATTTGATCCATGTCTCTGTCAGGGCCATGAGGTTGAGCATTGAATAACTAGTAATAGATGTAATTAAATCTGCTTTGCTCACCACAGACTGCCATTTCCAGAGAGCAATAGGAAAAGAAAGTAATGTATTAGCAGACATAGGCAAAATTCACAGATTGTCAGTATTGGTTTGCCTACAGTATGTGATGCATGGTAATGGTAGGAAATGAAAACACGTAGTAAAGATCTGTTATAAAAACTTGAACAAAAGTGAAACAAGTTGTAGGAAAGAGGATGAATAAGAAGCAATACTTGGTGGAGTCACACAGGTAGAGTTTCTGGACTTTACACTCTTCGGTCCTCACACTCCAAGAGGGCTTCCCACGAGGGCTGCTTCCACTGCCGGTATATTAACCCTTTTTTTTTTTTTGTAACTGTCTAAAATATTGTAATTGAATTCAGCAGGACACACTTTACTGTTTAACACAACAAAGGGCTAAGCAAGTGCACAGAACTGACAAGGCATATGATACAGCACAAGACCAAATGCGACATCAGCACATCTCAACACAGTAAACAAAAGTCGCATTTCCTTGCAACGACATCTGCCAACTTACCACTTATATGCATTTGAAGCTTCTGTGTGTCAAGATTTTCATTTACATTTACTCTCACAGTGACTTGCATCCGAGGGATGCCACAATTCAAGCAATTTATGTCAAAGAGACACCAGGAGATGAAATTAGTGTGACACAGTCCATTGCTCATTGGTTTTAGTGTCTTATCCACTGGGTGAAGCATGCTGTCTGCACCAGCTGTTTGATACAGACATCCAATCCAACAGGAACGTTATCCAGCTTTTCATTCCTTTTTTTAAGACCCTAGTTAAAAAATGGCCATGAGAGGAACTGATATGTGAGAACTGAATTAACTGGAAAACACTCTGTTAAAATAAGACATACAAGCATAATAACAATACCATTATTTAGTCATTGTTTGTATCTAGGGGTGACCCCGACTAAGGATTTTCATAGTCAAATCTGTGTTTTAGAATTTTTGCCGATATTCGACAGATAGTCGAATCATATAATTGGGGGCGGGGGGCAAAATACATTAACAAGAGTCAAGTTAGACATTCGGCAGCCATAATTACTGACATTAATACACAGGGAAAATGTGTAATGGACACCTCATAGATACAAAAATAATCCCCTGAAAGCATGAACATGTCTGCACGGCTCTGAATGAACTCCTTTTGTGGACGCATTCTTTATGCAACAATGTGCAGAAACACGCCAACTAAACTCTAAAAATTCACAGCATTTTATTATAATAGTGTTCTCATTACAATGCTATGTATATGACAGTCCCCGTCATAGTTAATAATATTCTGCATTGTTGTTTGTCCTGTGCGCTGAAGAGATAATCACCTTAGTACTACATACAATGAAGCGCTTTACTCCAGCGCAACTCAACCAAATGCATCTTATATGGGATAAATAATATATACACAATATATATAAACTGGCTGAAATGTTTTGAAATTACTTGTACCCAGGGCCGGCCCAAGCCTTTATGGGGTCCTAAGCAGAATTTATTTGTGGGCTCCTTGGTGCCGCCAGTACGACTAATTATTTTCAATGCTTGATTATTCACACACTATAAATCTAACACATCCGTTATCAATTTTATTTGTTGTAGCTGTGTTATTTACGTCATACCAGTGTCTGCCTGGCATGTTTTTACCCTTCCATGACTTTTAATTGTAACAGTAGCAAACCCACAGGAATGGTCAGATTTTAATTTGAACTTTAACATTCAAAGTCCTAGCACTGCACCCTCAGATCTGATTTGTGCCCCAGGTTCATTTTGTCCCCCGCCAATTTTAAAACCATTGATGCGCCAAGCTCACAACTGTTCATCGTTTTGACCCATGTAAGGTGTATTTTAGGTTTCGGACATTTAAATAGACATTTCAATTAAGTACTAGCAAAAAAAAAACACATTTATAGTTTGTTAAAAAAAACACACAGATTTTTATGGAAAGCAGCAATAATAATCCTTTCAATTAAAATTTGATGATGTGTTTTATTCCCATCCTTAACGTTGTGTAGCGTTTAAGTTTACTCTGTTTTTCTCCCAGTTCACTGGACACTTAGCCTACTTTCATGTATTTCGGGAGAAATGGATGAATTATTTAATGTTAATCTGACAGATCCACATGGCACCGTACAGCGTGCATTATAAATAATCTAACATGGCCATTAAGGTTTTTTAAATGACAAAACATATTAATTTACACATATTTGACAATCAGAATAGGCATATGGTTTATGATATAGCTAACAAGTTTGTGGATATTTTTAATAAAAAAGGAAAAACATGATACATCTGTCATGTACATCTACATAGCCTGCATGATGTGTCGCTATGGAAATAATAAGATGATACATATATTATTTAATATTTCGTTTTTGTATAATTACCATTGTCCACTGATGTAATATATCAAAATATATCCTAAAATAAATAAAATAAAATGATCTGCTTTTACTCTACCTGATCGAAAAAATCTCTCTGAAAAAAAGTCTTTCACTCTGCCTGTGTCAATTTGAGTCTTGTTAACGATTTAAATCCCTGCCGCCAAGATGATTCCCTGTCGGTCACAGATTATAGAAAGTGAAACTTAAATCTGTAGGGGTGGTTGGATTTATTATGCATGTTAAAATATTTATTTAAAGCTTCTTCATCTTTTAGATTCTTATTTACAGCATTATTTTAATAGGCTATATATTAACTTTGGGAGAAAACCGGTAGATTTCTATGTGAAATCAGACATTTGAGCTCCCCCATATACCCAAAATGGCATGATCATATCACCTCTGAGAATATTTGACTGTGAGATTGGTAGTCGAATCGGGCTCCTCCTATTGAAGCATCGAATCGTCAACTGTTCGGGGTCACCCCAGAGATATATATATTATTATTATTATTATTATTATTTAATTTTTTATTGCAAAATTACATGTAGATTTTGATGGTTAAATATTTGGGGAGACAATTTAATATACAGTATATTGCGCGCGCACACACACACACACCACTGGGACAAGACCATAGGAAACAGATGATTCTTCTGCACAATCTGACTTTGCTGAAGCCTGGAATTGAACTGCTGGTTTCGTCTGGTCAGAGGAGAACTGGCCCCCCGACTGAGCCTGGTTTCTCCCAAGGTTTTTTCTCCATTCTGTCACCGATGGAGTTTTGGTTCCTTACCGCTGTCGCCTCTGGCTTGCTTAGTTGGGGATACTTCATTTACAGCGATATCGTTGACTTGATTGCAAATTATTGCACAGATACTATTTAAACTGAACTGAGCTGCATGATGACATCACTGAATTCAATGATGAACTGCCTTTAACTGTCATTTTGCATTATTGACACACTGTTTTCCTAATTAATGTTGTTCAGTTGATTTGACGCAATCTTTTTTGTTTAAAGCGCTATATAAATAAAGGTGACTTGACTTGACTTGACACACACACACACACACCAGTGTTGGGGGTAACGAGTTACAAAGTAATGGATTACAGTAACTATATTACTTTTTTGGGTAACGAAGTAAAGTAACACATTACACTAATAATATTGGTAACTACACTACTTTACTAGACTATAGGAACGCGCTTTCCTGCGTTACACAAGCCGTAAAGTTCTGGGCTGGGTTTCCCGTTAACAACTGATCTTAGCACTTTAGAACATTTTCTACGAGTAATTTTGCGATTGTTCGTTATTGTTTCACGTGCGTTTCCCAAAAATGCACGTAAAGCAATCGCACATAGCTGTGCTTTAAGCAGAGCTGGAAAGTAACGAATTACATTTACTCGCGTTACTGTAATTGAGTAGCTTTTTTGTGTACTTCTACTTTTTAAAGTAATTTTAAAAAAATGTAATTTTACTTTTACTTAAGTATATTTTGTTTGAAGTATTGTACTTCGCTACATTTTAAAACACATTAATTACTGAGTAAAAAAAATAAATAATAAAAATCGCTCCCTGGAAACTACTGCAGTAAATAATGGAGTAAAAATCTACCATTGTATGTGGCTTTGGGTGGTTACACCTCATTGTTGAGATGTTCCTGCCTGGAACAACTTAAGGTGGACAGATAGGCCATACATACGATGACACCTAAAACACTGGGTCTAGAAGGTATTCTTCAAAAACACAGTAAAGTTTTCAAACAGAAGTTAATCAGCATGGAAAGAATCAAGGTTAAATTGAGTGTTGATCCAGGAAGCCAGACAAAATTCTTACCTCACGTTAATGAACTTTTTGCTGGACTGATTGGAGGAGTAAGCACGGAGGTATCTGGGCTAGGCTAACGGCTAACCCACACAAGCCAGCTATCCCCACCATCGTACTGGCTAACTTACGCTCTTTGGACAATAAACTGGACTACATCTGACTACTACGCTCAACTCAGAGGACTGTAAGAGACTGTTGTGTTTTTGTGTTCACGGAAACATGGCTCAGCAACAGCTTTCCAGACGGTGCCATTCAGCTCGACCAGCTGACGTGCTATCAAGCTGACAGAGTCCTCGTCGCGGGAGGTAAAACCCGCGGTGGCAGGCTTTGTTTTTACATCAATGACGCATGGTGTCGCGATGCTGTTGTGGTCTGTAAACTTTTTGATGGTCACAAAGACCATCACTGTCCGGGCCAGACAGAAGCCGTGGATGACAGGGGAGGTCTACAGACTCTCGAAGACGCGAAATGCTGCCTTCAGAGCTGGAGATGAGGTGGGCCTGAGGACAGCTAGGGCCAACCTATCCCGCGGCATCAGAGAGGCTAAGAGAGAGTACTCCAGGAGGACAGCCCATCATTTCAGCGACAGCAGAGACACTCTGAGTCTGTGGCAGGGGATACAGACCATTACGGACTACAAGCCCCCACCGCAGACCTGTGACAGCAACATCTCCCTGCTGAACAAGCTGAACGCCTTCTTCGCTCGCTTTGAGAAACAAAACAGCACCACTGCACAGAAGACTCCACCTCCTCCTGGTGACCAGGTGATGACGCTGACCCCAGACAGCATGAGGAGAGCCTTCAACAGGATCAATGCACTCAAAGCTCCGGGTCCTGACAACATTCCTGGGTGTGTACTGAGAGACTGTGCAGCGGAACTCACTGATGTCTTCACAGACATTTTCAACATCTCGCTTAGTGAGCCTGTTGTCTTCACATGCTTCAAAGCTACCACCATCATTCCAGTCCCAAAGAAGCCGTCTCCATCCTGCTTCAATGATTACCGTCCAGTTGCACTTACTCCTATTCTCATGAAGTGCTTTGAACATCTAGTCATGCACCATATCAAGTCTGCCCTCCCCCCCACCCTGGACCTCTTCCAGTTTGCATATTGATCCAACTGCTCGACCAATGACGCCATCGCTGCCCTCCACTCAGCACTCACACATATAGACAAAAAGGACTCATACGTCAGAATGCTGTTCATAGACATCAGTTCAGCATTCAACACAATCATACCTCAACAGCTCATTTACAAACTGGTCCAGCTGTGACTCAACACTTCGCTGTGCAACTGGCTGTTGGACTTTCTGACTGAAAGACCTCAGGAGAGTGCACACTCAGCATGCTCCTCTGACCATCAATGGTGCGACTGTGGAGAGAGTGAGCAGCACCAAGTTCCTGGGTGTGCACATCACAGAGGACCTCTCCTGGACTGAAAACACAGGAGCACTGGCCAAGAAAGCACAGCAGCATCTCTACTTCCTCTGCAAACTGAGAAGAGCCTGAGCCCCGGCCCCAATCATGTGCAACTTCTAGAAAGGCACCATCGAGAGCATTCTAACGAGCTGCATCACTGTGTGGTATGGCGCCTGCAACTCGTCCTGCCGGAAGACCCTTCAATGAATTGGTATCTCTCTCCCCTCCCTCCAGGACATTTACTGAACCCGTCTCACTCGCAAAGCCCTCTGCATTGCAGGTGATCCCACTCACACAGCTTCTTCAGTCTGCTGCCATCAGGGAGGAGACTGCAGAGTCTCCAGGCCAGGACCAGCAGACTGAAGGACAGCTTCATTCATCAGGCTGTCAGGAAGCTAAACTAGCTCCTGAACTTGCACCCTTTTTTGCACTATAGTCTTTTTATCTGCACTGTTTGTTCACTTCACTGGTTTGCACTCTATCTGCCATGAGCCTTGCGCTGCTTTATTTAACTTTATTTTTATTTTATTTATTTTTTTACATGCCCTTATTTGTATAGTTGTATTTTATATTTTATATTTAATCTGTATCTATCTGGATTTTTAGGCTCTACTGTTATCTGTGTGTTATCTGTATGCACCATGGGTCTGAGAGTAACGCAATTTCAATTCTCCGTATGTATGGGCTGTACATGTGGAAGAATTGACAATAAAGCAGACTTGACTTGACTTGACTTGACTTGAGGACAAAAATTCAGTCAAATTTATCTCAGCCAAGCATACCTGCACCTAGACGCTATCCTTGATAAACTGAAAAAGTACAGATTGAGAGTGCGCAATGACAAGTGTGAGTTTTTCAAGTCTTCGGTCGAGTATCTGGGGCATATCTTTGATGCCTCTGGTCTGCACATGACCCCATCCGAGGTAACCCTGTTCTTCTGATTCAGCTGGCCTACGATGCTTCCCCATATGGTGTTGGAGCTGTCTTGTCCCACTTAATGGCAAATTGTCAAGAGATGATGATTACATTTGCTACAAGGAGTCTGAGCAAAGCTGAAGCAAACTATGCTTAGATAGAGTGTAAAGCATTGAGCATTGTGTTTGGAGTGTGCAAGTTTTATCAGTATATTTTTGGAAGAAAATTCACACACTGCTGAGCGATCATCGCCCACTCAATGCAATTTTTGGCCCTCACCAAAGCATTCCATAGTAGGACTCAAATATGGGCTTTGTTGTTATCTGCTCACACCTACGACATGAAGTACCGAAAGTCAGAATTGCATGAGAATGCTGTCAGTCTGTCCAGATTGCCTCTCGTTAACCAAGTCTAATTCAGTCATGTGGAAAGGGCCTCAGTAACAGCCGCAGAAATGTGCAAGGGCACTCGCAATGACCCTGTCCCGTCCAAGGTTATGGATATTGTCATGACAGGAAAAGTTGAGAGCAATGAGCCGGAGCTCAAACCATACATCTCTCGATGTCATGAACTTTCAGTGCAGGCAGACTGTTTGCTGTGGGGAAGGAGAGTGATTCCACCAAATCAGCGCTGAAACAGCTGCTTGCGGGATACTGTGGAATGGTCCACATGAAAGAGATTGCCAGGAGTTACTTCTGGTGGCCGGGAGTGGATGGCCAAATTGAAAGAGAGGCAAGAACATGTACAAACCCGATTCCAAAAAAAATGGGACACTGTACAAATTGTGAATACAAACAGAATGCAATGATGTGGAAGTTTCAAATTTCAATATTTTATTCAGAATACATCATAGATGACATATCAAATGTTTAAACTGAGAAAATGTATCATTTTAAGGGAAAAATAAGTTGATTTTAAATTTCATGGCATCAACACATCTCAAAAAAGCTGGGACAAGGCCATGTTTACCACTGTGTGGCATCCCCTCTTCTTTTTATAACAGTCTGCAAACGTCTGGGGACTGAGGAGACAAGTTGCTCAAATTTAGGAATAGGAATTCTTGTCTAATACAGGCTTCTAGTTGCTCAACTGTCTTAGGTCTTCTTTGTCACATCTTCCTCTTTATGATGTGCCAAATGTTTTCTATGGGTGAAAGATCTGGACTGCAGGCTGGCCATTTCAGTACCCGGATCCTTCTTCTATGCAGCCATGATGTTGTAATTGATGCAGTGTGTGGTCTGGCATTGTCATGTTGGAAAATGCAAGGTCTTCCCTGAAAGAGACAACATCTGGATGGGAGCATATGTTGTTCTAGAACTTGGATATACCTTTCAGCATTGATGGTGCCTTTCAAGATGTGTAAGCTGCCCATGCCACACGCACTCATGCAACCCCATACCATCAGAGATGCAGGCGTCTGAACTGAGTGCTGATAACAACTTGGGTTGTCCTTGTCCTCTTTAGTCCGGATGACATGGCATCCCAGTTTTCCAAAAAGAACTTAAAATTTAGATTCGTCTGACCACAGAACAGTTTTCCACTTTGCCACAGTCCATTTTAAATGAGCCTTGGCCCAGAGAAAACGGCTGCACTTCTGGACCATGTTTAGATATGGCTTCTTTTTTGACCCGCTCCATGCCTAGTTTTGCCCAATACAGTACCGCTCCGGAGGCCCACTGTCCCATGCCTGTCCTGAGGGACCCCCAGAGTTCCCACCCCCCCTCCCAGTTGGATGTTGTGTGGTGCAAGGTCACGCCTTCCAGGAGGGTGGAGTAATGTTAGACTCTTTTCCATGTTTTGTGTATGTTTTGCTCTGTGACCCAGTTCTGTCTCCCGCGTCATTGATGCAATCCCAGGTGTTTCCCTTGTGTTTCCATTGATCCCAGGTGTGTCTAATCTTCCCATTACCTTGTCCTGCCTATATAGTTTTCCCCATGTTCAGTCTAGCGTCCGGAGTTGTCTACAAGTGCTACATGTGTTTTCCTGTTTCCGTTGGACTGATTAAAGACTTTGAATTGGACATTGCCTCTCCTCGTTCCTTGCTCCATGCTCCTCACAGTAGCACCCTGTGACAGTTAAAGGCTTCTCGCTGAAAGCAATGAGTTCGCTTTTAGCATAGTGACTGCATTTTTCTAAGACATCGCATTGGGACAAGATTCTAAAGTTTATATTTTTTATGAGTTATTTAGGGTTTTTTGTTTTTTATTTGTTAATGATATTTTTCTAGTTCTCAGTGAAATGTGTGGGAGAAGTAATACTTCTAATTTGGCAAAAGAAAACTTGTTAAATCACCTTTTTTTTCTATAATCATTTTGAAAATTATTAAAGGTGCAAAAAAATCATAAAATCTGAAACGAAGCTAATATTTTACTTATTTGGGCAGCATTTTGTGTGTAACTTTCTCATTTAAATGTTGGTTTTCAACATGGCATATAAAAATACAACAACCATTCTTTTTTTCTTCTTTTGTTTTGTTTGTCATAGTTAGAGAAAGGAATGAAGAAAGAAACAAACATGAAAATAATTGCCTGGGTTAAACAATTTTAAGAAGTGTGCTTTCTTTCTTATATATATATATAATTATTATTTTTAGTTTTTTATTATTTTTAGTTAGTCAAAAACCCTTTCCAAATATGCAAGAGATTGGTGGCAGGTGGTCCGTGGGCAGGCAGAGAAACCTATATCATATCTTCTGAAAGATAGGCACATATGCACTTCTGAAGAAAAAGTGTAGTTGTAGACATGGCTAGAATTGAGTGGAGTGGAAAAAAGGAACATTTGTGTATTAGATAAACATTCTAAATTTATCATAACAAAGCAGGCATAGTGACTGGAATGAGCAAACCAAACAGGCTAGCATGTTTCTGATATTTATAAAATAATAATAATAATAATAATAATAAGTCATGAATCTGTCCCATCATTAATGCCTTTATTAAAAATATCATTACAAGTATTCTGTTATTGCCCAAGCCTGACTATGTAGAACTGTTGTAATGTTTGGTGATTACAGCTACTGGCAGCTGTCTTCCTGTCAGTGCCCTTCTACTCAAGCCTTTTATTGACAGAAAAACACAGAATAGTTGACATTTTTGTACATTTATTAAAAATGAAAAACTGAAATATCACATGGTCCTAAGTATTCAGACCCTTTGCTCAGTATTTAGTAGAAGCACCCTTTTTATCTAATACAGCCATGAGTCTTTTTGGGAAAGATGCAACGAGTTTTTCACACCTGGATTTGGGGATCCTCTGCCATTCCTCCTTGCAGATCGTCTCCAGTTCTGTCAGGTTGGATGGTAAACGTTGGTGGACAGCCATTTTCAGGTCTCTCCAGAGATGCTCAATTCAAGAACAGTCACAGAGTTGTTGTGAAGCTACTCCTTCATTATTTTAGCTGTGTGCTTAGGGTCATTGTCTTGTTGGAAGGTGAACCTTCGGCCCAGTCTGAGGTCCTGAGCAGTCTGGAGAAGGTTTTCGTCCAGGATATCCCTGTACTTGGCCGCATTCATCTTTCCCTCGATTGCAACCAGTTGTCCTGTCCCTGCAGCTGAAAAACACCCTCACAGCATGATGCTGCCACCACCATGCTTCACTGTTGGGACTGTATTGGACAGGTGATGAGCAGTGCCTGGTTTTCTTTAGCAAACTCCATGCAGGCTTTCATGTGTCTTGCACTGAGGAGAGGCTTCTGTCGGGCCACTCTGCCATAAAGCCCCGACTGGTGGAGGGCTGCAGCTCTAGGAAGGGTTCTGGTCGTCCCAAACGTCTTCCATTTAAGGATTATGGAGGCCACTGTGCTCTTAGAAACCTTAAGTGCAGCGATTTTTTTTTGTAGCCTTGGCCAGGTCTGTGCCTTGCCACAATTATGTCTCTGAGCTCTTCAAGCAGTTCCCTTGACCTCATGATTCTCATTTGCTCTGACATGCATTGTGAGCTGTAAAGTCTTATATAGACAGGTGTGTGGCTTTCCTAATCAAGTCCAATCAGTATAATCAAACACAGCTAGACTCAAATGAAGGTGTAGAACCATCTCAAGGATGATCAGAAGAAATGGACAGCACCCGAGTTAAATATATGAGTGTCACAGCAAAGGGTCTGAATATTTAGGACCATGTGATATTTCAGTTTTTCTTTTTTTAAATAAATCTGCAAAAATGTCAACAGTTCTGTGTTTTTCTATCAAAATGGGGTGCTGTGTGTACATTGATGAGGAAAAAAAAAATGAACTTAAATGATTTTAACAAATGGCTGCAAAATAACAAAGAGTGAAAAATTTAAGGGGGTCTGAATACTTTCCGTACCCACTGTATATAAGTTAATCTGAATATATAGTTAGAAATCTGAATATATAAATGCAAATCTGAATATATATAAGTAGATATGAATATATTAGTCTGAATATATAGAAGTAAATCTGAATATATAGTTTAAGTCTGAATGAATAGAGGTAAATATGTATAAAATAGTTGTAAATTTTGAATGTATGTGTAACAAACGGACTGGCGACAGAGGATTAGTGGAAACTGGTATTTTATTGAGAGCGGCAGAATATGACAGAGGATGAGTAGTAAATGGAATGGGAATGAGAATCCTTGCAATCGGGTAATGCACTTGCTGGATGGGATGACCAGACTGGAGGATGGTGAGCACACACCTCGGCGATGGTGAGTAGTAGAGGTACTTGATGGAAGCAATACAGGAGAGTAACTGGAGTCACGGGGAAGAGAAGGCAGATCGCTTGGAGAGAAGGTAAACACAAGAGGTAAGTATTAGTGTGAGTCAATTCAAGTAACTTAGCAGGGAAATGTTCCACTGATCAGTCACAAGATCAGACAACTGATGATCCGAGGTGTGTGCTTATATAGTGCTGGGAAAGATTGGTGATTGAATGGAGAACAGGTGCTAGTGATTAATATTTAGGTGAGGGAGTGCGTTGTGATAAGCCTGACCGACTTGTGACAGTATGAATGTAAATTGTGAATTATTCTAATTATATCATAGTAAATTACAATGTATGTTTATTAATATTAAGTATAGAAATGCAAATCTGAATATATATATAGTCTATATTTCAACATAAATATATTTTTATTATTAGGCATGTCAATAGGCAGATGTTCTTGCTTTTTTAATGAAAACGGTATGCCTGTGTATCCTGTACATGAATCAATGCAGATATTGTACTATATTAATTATTACAATTAATACGGTCTATCACATGCTGCTGCAATTGTCTCTAATCACTTTATTCACTATTTGTAAATATATGATGTTGTAGGCAATTTCCAATGCCCTCTCAGCCATGCTGAACTTTGTAGAAAAGATGGGTATTAGCATTGTCACTGACTGTGACTTTTGGCACCACACCCAGCCTTTTTTAAAGTATATGAAAAACACTCCCTTTGGTTTAGATAAGTGAGATGTGCTTACAATAATTAATATAATAAAATATTTACATTGATAAATATATACAGTATGTACAGGTATAATAACAAGTATTATGGTATGCCTTACAATAAAGATATAGTCATAATGAGATGTAGACATTACATATCCATGTTTGCATTTATACAGTATATTCGGGATTTATACAGTACATATTTTCAGATTTCATGATATGCATTTATATCAATGATTTACATTTATATATCGAGACTTATATAATTATTTATTTATGAATTATAAATATATCTTCAGTATCACTTCTATATATTAAGACTTATAACTTTATATTCAGATTTGGTTCTATATATTCACAATTTACATTTATATATTCAAATTTATATCTGTATATTCAAAATTTACATTTATATATTCAGAATTATAAATCAAGTCAAGTTACCTTTATTTATATAGCGCTTTTAACAATACAGATTGTGTTAAAGCAACTGAACAATATTATTTAGGAAAACGTCAATAATGCAAAATAGTAAAAGGCAGTTCATCATTGAATTCAGTGATGTCATCATCCAGCTCAGTTCAGTTTAAATAGTATCTGTGCAATCATTTGCAATCAAGTCAATGATATCGCTGTAAATGAAGTGTCCCCAACTAAGCAAGCCAGAGGTGACAGCGGCAAGGAACCCAAAACTCCATCGGTGACAGAATGGAGAAAAAACCTTGGGAGAAACCAGGCTCAGTCGGGGGGCCAGTTCTCCTCTGGCCAGACGAAACCAGCAGTTCAAATCCAGGCTGCAGCAAAGTCAGATTGTGCAGAATAATCATCTGTTTCCTGTGGTCTTGTCCCGGTTGTCATCTGAGACAAGGTCTTTACAGGGGGTCTGTATCTGGGGCTCATCTAGTTATCCTGGTCTCCGCTGTCTTTCAGGGCTGTAGAGGTCCTTTCTAGGTGCTGATCCACCATCTGGTCTAGATACGTACTGGATCCGAGTGACTGCAGTGACCCTCTGATTTGGATACAGACTGGATCTGGCAACTACGGGGACCTCGGGATAAGAGAAAAAACAGACTAATATTAGCGTAGATGCCATTCTTCTAACAATGTAGCAAGTACACAGGGTGTTATGGGAAGTGTTCCCAGTTCCGGTTGATCTAATTAATGCAGACTAAAAATCCTTTAAGGGATTTGGATATTAGAAATATGTTAGTGTGTTATGTATAAGCCAGGTTAAAGAGATGGATCTTTAATCTAGATTTAAACTGCAAAAGTGTGTCTGCCTCCCAAACAATGTTAGGTAGGTTATTCCAGAGTTTTGGTGCTAAATAAGAAAAGGATCTGCCACCTGCAGTTGATTTTGATATTCTAGGTATTATCAAATTGCGTTTTGAGTTTTGAGAACACAGTGGACGTGGAGGAAGAGCTTCTTCAAATACTGAGGTGCTAAACCATTCAGGGCTTTATAAGTATTTACCAAGATTTTAAAATCTATACGATGTTTGATAGGGAGACAGTGCAGTGTTGACAGAACCGGGCTAATATGGTCATATTTCCTGGTTCTAGTAAGAACTCTAGCTGCTGCATTTTGGACTAGCTGGAGTTTGTTTATTAAGCGTGCAGAACAACCACCCAATAAAGCATTTCAATAATCTAACTTTGAGGTCATAAATGCATGAATTAACATTTCTGCATTTGACATTGAGAGCATAGGTCGTAATTTAGATATATTTTTGAGATGGAAAAATGCAGTTTTACAAATGCTAGAAACTTGGCTTTCTAAGGAAAGATTGCTTTCAAACAATCCCAAGACTTTCATTCTATGTATATTCAGACTTTCGTTCTATATATTCAGACTTTCATTCCATATATATTCAGACTTTCATTCTATATATATTCAGACTTTCATTCCATGTATATTCAGACTTTCATTCTATATATATTCAGACTTTCATTCTATATATATTCAGACCTTCATTTTATATATTCAGACATTAATTTTATATATTAAGACTTTCATTCCATATATATTCAGACTTTCATTCTATATATATTCAGACTTTCATTCTATATATATTCAGACTTTCGTTCTGTATATTCAGACTTTCATTCCATATATATTCAGACTTTCATTCTATATATATTTAGACTTTCATTCTATATATATTCAGACCTTCATTTTATATATTCAGACATTCATTTTATATATTCAGACTTTCATTCTATATATATTCAGACTTTCGTTCTGTATATTCAGACTTTCATTCCATATATATTCAGACTTTCATTCTACATATATTTAGACTTTCATTCTATATATATTCAGACCTTCATTTTATATATTCAGACATTCATTTTATATATTAAGACTTTCATTCTATATATATTCAGACTTTCATTCCATATATTCAGACATTCGTTTTATATATTAAGACTTTCATTCTATATATATATTCAGACTTTCATTCTATATATTCAGACTTAATATTATAAATATAATTTTTTCCTGAACTGCTTGCCATATTGGTATTTAATATATATATATATATATATATATATATATATATATATATATATATATATATATATATATATATATATATATATATTTCAAACTTCTAAGTACAGAAAATATATATAAATCAAAAACTATATATTCAGATTTACATTCTGATAATATATATATATATATATATATATATATATATATATATATATATATATATATATATATATATATATATATATATATATATATATATATATATATTCAGACTTCTAAGTACAGAAAAATCTAGATTCCGATTTTTATATAATTATTTCCTGATTGGCACTTCATAACACACACACACACACACACACACACACACACACACACACACATATATATATATATATATATATATATATATACTATAACTGGTATCAAACAAAAAAAAAATATGCGCTATATATGAATGATCATTCAAAGCATATTGTATGTTTTATAAGCAGTTAAATAAGCATGTACAGTATTTGACCGAGATTCCAGAATTGTCAGCAAACTGCATGTGTAGCGGGGTAAATGTTTATGGTGGTAAACCAATGGGATGCTACATTTTATTCTTTCCGACATTAAAGTACTTGAATATGACAAGCTCGTAATCACAACTTCATAATTGGGAAATAGGAATAAGAATTTTCAATAGCACATGAAGGCAGCAATAACCTCTCTGAAATGAGGGTGTTTGACCCACGGCACCTTGTAACATCCCCTCTACCAAATACTCCCAATATGTGTTTCTTGCCTAAACCTATTATTATAAAATGCTTAATCAAAGTTGACCTTTTCTGTCTTTTAACATTGTACAGTTGTGTTAATGAGTTGTTCATGATACATGAGACTGACAAAGACCTGTCACACTTCATTGTTTTGAAACAAAGGCTTAATCTGAATATGGCTCCTCAGTGAGAAAATTTAAATGTGGTCATTGTAATGTACAGCCAGAAGAATTTGTCCTTATTGAATCCAAGGAAGCCTTTTTCTGTGCTTAAAAAAAAAAAAAAAAAAATCCCGTTCTTGTATTTGTTTTACTGTGCACCTTGAATTAGTCTGTCAGATGCTTGAGGACTGTCAGTGGACAGACATATTCAAGGTTTTATTAAGAATATCTTGTATCAAATTAATTTTGCTGTGTTTCAGTGATGGTTGTCCTTCTGCAAGTTTCTCCCATTTTCAGACAACCAGAAGCTCAACCAGGGTGACCATTAGGTTCTTGGTCATCTCTCTTCTTCCCTGATTTCTCAGTTTGGTCCGGCGCCAGCACTAGAAACACTACTGGTTGTTCCAAACTTCTTCCATTTAAGAATTTATGGAGTTGCTGTGCTCTTGGGAACCTTCATTGCAGCAACAAATTTTGTAGCCTTACTATGCCATGATTTATGCAGCTCAAACACAGGTTGGTCTTTAGCCAGCAGGGTGGCATAGGCCGGTTCTCCAACCCAGAACCTGAACACATTGATACCTACTCTTCCCTATATATCTTTGACTGCCAGAGATGGTTTACAAAGATTGGCCATATTCCAGGAGATAAATGAGGTGTATCCTCACTTGACTCAACAATAACATTTTCACGACAGCCAGTATGGTCTGGAGGATAGGAAATACCTCTAGGTTCCTTGTGGCACAATCCACTATTACTAAGATGTGCTTATGCAAGATGTGGTGCCATCTTTTGACACACCGCACATGTCTCAGCCCACCACTGAGGCCCATGCCCATGAGGGATCGATCAGTGGGCATTAGTCCATCTGCTACCCCATGTGATGATGGCAGCCTGACCAATTTGGGTGTTCTCTTCAGCATCCATCACTCCCTATGTGCTCTCCAGATCAAGACATAAACTAAAACACTGTCTCACACTTGATGGCTGCTCTGTAAATTCTTCGTCATCAGTTAGGGGCCTAGGTGTGCTATAATGGGTGGTTGCCCTGCGTGCTTAATAAACAAACTCCAGCTAGTCCAAAATGCAGCAGCTAGAGTTCTTACTGGAACCAGGAAGTATGACCATATTAGCCCGGTTCTGTCAACTCTGCACTCTCTCCTTGTTGAACAACGAATACATTTTAAAATCCTGCTAAATACTTATAAAGCCCTGAATGGTTTAGCTCCTCAATAATTGACTGAGCTCTTATCTAATTATAGTCCTTCACGTCCGCTGCAATCTCAAATCTCTGGCCATTTGATAATACCTAGAATATCAAAGTCAACTGTTGGTGGCAGATCATTTTCCTATTTAGCCCCCAAACTCTGGAACAATCTACTTAACATTGACAGTTTAAATCTAGATTAAAGACCCATCTGTTTCACCTGGCATACACATAATACACTATCGCATTTCTTCCCCTTTTTTTTTTTAAACAAAAAGTTGTATCGTGAATGACATACAGCAGAGACCATGTCAACTAGATGAACCCCAGGGATAGATCCCCTGTGAAGACCTTATCACCTCGACGACCATCAGCACAAGACCACAGGAACCAGACAGGTCCTCTGCCGATCGGACTTGTGTTGCAGCTTTAAATTAAACCACACCATGTTGGTTTCTTCTGGGTTTCTTCTGGCCAATTATTATTATCTTATTATTGCCCTTTTGCATTATCGACACACTATTTTCCTGATTAATAGTGTAAAGCTGCTTTGACACAGTCTGTTTTGAATAAAGAGCTATATAAATAAATGTGATTTGACATTACTTGACTTGACTGAGATAGACATGTAGAAGATGATTCACTGTAACCATCTCTGCAAGCAGTCACTTTCTTGCCAACCAGGGCAGCTGGGCAGTACTAACAAGAGACTCCTGTTTCAAAGAGTAATTGTTTAACCATGTTGACTTGTAGCAAGTAATAGATCCACTGTGATCTCCCCCCAGTCAACAGCTGGAAAACTAGAACATTAAAATTTCACTGAAATATCCACCTTTGGGAGATTTTAGTACCTGATTCTCAGAGTGGATGAGCTTAAAATGTCTCTGGAGGGCTTGGTTTGTATCCATCTTACACTTGACAAAAGGGGCTACTGACAGGTGTTCTTGACCCTGACAGCTAAAGAGAAAATGGGCTTCAGAACCTTCAGTGGCCACTAATTCTACCAGGTCCTTTTCTTTCAGATTTTATGGGGTTCCAGCCACATTCTTATGAAAGACAAACAGTGGAGTAGGAGACTTTAGCCATCAATTGGGCAGTTATAGAATTGATCTCCATAACTGCAACAACTCCATTCATTCTCACTGATCAATCAGCAGTGTCACTTTTTACTAAACTAGGGCCTTGCTTGGCAAACTGTGAAACGTACCGGTTTTCCTCACTTATGACTTTTTCCACCTTCCACAACCTACATTTGGCTCTCCAGAAGACTCAGTACAGCTTGCCGGTGTTGTTGTAATCAAGACCAGCTTCAGTCTTAGGTACATTTGTTCAAGTTCAGATCTCAAGTACTACAATGATGTGGATACGTTTTTGGGTCTGTGCTAACTCGTGCATGCCTTCTCTGCACTACCGTGTCTCTGGACCAGAGTGCAGTGTGTGTGCTCTGTGGAGGTTCACGTGACACTGACACGAAACCAGACTTCATTTACCCCAAAGAAAAGCATATATACATAGTTCAGACTCTCTTCATGTCTCTTTCTTGACCCAGACTCAAGACCAAGTTCAGTCTTATCCAGTCTCAACTACTACATATTAAAGTGTTTGATCATATCTACACTGTACTTGATTCACATAAAAAGGATGATGACAAGTCAGTGTAGCTCTATAGGACGGATTGAAGATGACATATACAGTATGCAGTCACCTTTTCTGCACTAGCTGTCTATCAGTCAGACAGTTTGCAGTTTTGTAAATGAATGTCTTTAATGTCAAAATCTTTCATTTTATTCCGTCATTCTCAAAAAACAAAAGTCTACAAACTAAAAATGTAATATTATTTCAGCTCCATCTCAGTTTTAGAGTAAGTCATTTAAATTTTGAAAGGCATGTTGAAAGCAAATTTTAAGTATTTGGCAGAATTTTTATTCACTGATGATTGCAACCGATTGCAGCATAGATGCATGTTTGATTAATTCAGTCAATTGACTTGATTAACCAAGTCAATAAATTCTTATGATCTATTTATTTGTCACGCCTATGAAATGAGATATGATGGTCCAGCTATTTTTTAAGGATCTCTCCTCTACAACCCAGTACACAGTTTCAGACATTTCGCATGTTCAGTTATTATTTTAGTTTATTATATTGACTGAAAGTTGTTTTAACTTTTTCTTAACTTCAACCAAGTATTAAATGATATATATAGCTCCAAAAATTCACAATTCAACATTGAAAACAACTCCGCACAAGCATGCTTCACACATTTCACCAAAAAAAAAAAAAAAAAAAAAAAAAAAAAGTTAAAGTTGGTTTCAAACATTAAATTAAAAATTAGCTAGCCAAAGAGCATGAAATGTGTTATCTAATGTTAGACTGACCTCCCAAAGTTAGCTTTCTAAACTTGACACAAAAATAGTTTAAGTATGCCTGCTTGTGTACTTTTAAGAACTATGTTAATCTTGACAATAATCATGATTATGACAAAAAATTATTTCAACCTACCAGCTTCTTTGTGTCAAGTTTTCCAAGTGCATTTACTCTCAAAGGGACTTACATGCAAAGGATGCTACAATACAAGTGATTTATGTCAAAGAGACACCAGCAGATGAAATTAACAGTCCATTGCTCAGCTGAGGTTTTATTATCTTATCCACAAAGTGAAGAATGTTGTCTAAATCAGCTGTGTGATACAAACATCACACAGGAGACAATTTAATATACAGTATATTACATTAAAATAATAATAATAACAATTTGACATGCTTGAGGAACATTGCCATTTGTTATATGATGATAAAATTATATAACACTGCAAATACCATCTACCCCACTTTCCCCTATACTGCATAACTAGGAAGAGTACTATTCTGCATGTAGCCATGTTGTCACATCATGTTCCGCTCCTGTCAGCTAAGGCTACAGTGTTCACCCAAATGGATAGTGGAAGATTGGAAAAATATCACCTCATCTGATGAATCTCAAATTCTGCAGAGACATGCAGATGGTAGGGTCATAATTTGAGCAGCATGGATCCATGTGATCAGTGGTTCAAGCTATTGGTAGTTCTGTAAAGATGCGGATAGTCTCTGACCACAGATCACTTGATGCATATTGCACACACACACTTGTGAAAAGCACAAAGTCCCATCTGATGTTTTATTTATTTTTTTAATCTGATTCTCACCTTTGTTCAATGTACACAAACAAGGCTTTTTGTTATGCAAAATAAAACTCTATATGAAATCTTTTTTTTTCTTATCATACAGTATAAAGTGATTGTATCTCGTCACAAGACTCAGATTAAACTGCTCAATTTATATAGATTAATTTAATTACCTCTCTAAATTTTGGTTCCCTAGACTTTCAATGGAGGGACGAAAACCTTTCATTTGTGATTAACCAAAGTCTTATGGGTTTAGAATGACATAAGTGATACATTTTTAATTTTGGGGTGAAATATCCCTTTAGTTATAACTTTATTGTTCAATGCATGTCTGTGAGATTATTGTTATTTGTGGGAGGACAGAAATTCTAATCTGTACTGAGATTATGACTGAGGTTTGTGCCTTTATTTGAATAAATGTGTTCCATTGTGTCATTCGAATTCAGTTTTGTTAAGCCTCTCATGGCCAAGCCACTGCAGTGGTACAGGTTTGTTTCAGTGTGATTGGATTTCTGTGGATTAACAGAAGAAATTCCTGTTGCCGTCAGATAAAGCTGGTAGGGGAACACCAAACTCCTCATAGAAGGCAGGAACTGAGGTGTTGATGCCAGGCTTTGTGTAGGAAAGAACTTGTTGACAGGATTTCGCTCTGATTGCTAAAGCACCTTACCCCACTTACTTTAGAGTTTAAAAGAAGTGTCCGGATTATGTTCTGTTTAAGGCTGGCCACACACTAGACAATTTTAAGGCTGATTTTAAGCCCGATTTGCATCCCCGAACGATCGGAGGGTGTGGCCTGATTCACGGCTTGTCGCAAACGATTTTTTGACAAAAAAATCTCTATTGTGTGGTGTCATTATGATTATTTAACTGCTCCCAATCGAGGAGCAGGGTAACTTCTAATCTTCTAATCTGTAACTTGTTCCAAAGTAACCTTCCCAGCACTGTATATCATGCACAGGTGTTTGTTGGCATCAGTCTTATTCTGACTTTGTGTCTAACATCCTTGGCTCTCTTTCCTTAGAATGACACAGCACTTCCAAAACACTTTCAGTTTCTGTTTCCTAGAAAGGCAGCATGTTCATGTTCCATTTGTAACTCTTAATTTGAAAACTGTATTAATTTTCGCTTATTTAAAAAAAAAAAAAAAAAAGGCATTTAAATGTTCATCTTTGTTATTCAATTAAAAAAAGAAATTTAATTGTACTGTGTTTTATTACTATTGTTTGTAAAGCTGAAAGTGAAAATGAAAATTGAATGGCATATATATAGTCACCAAGGCATAAGCTTCCAGAGTGGACTGCAGACTGACTGAGAAACAGCAAGTCTCTTTTTCTCCTTAAAAATTTAAACAAATATGGGAAATCGGTCGTCTAAACCAACAATAAGCCCAGGTAAGATAAGACAGCATTTTGTATGTGTAATATTACAATATTTCATGATATGGTTTTAGACAATAGGAGATAAATCAGTTTGCTGCATTGTGAAACTTATTTTAAAATCATGTTGTATATAAATTGCATGTTTGTTTGTTTTTTTTAGAATTGGAAAAACCATGGAGGGAATCTGAATGGGGGTAGGTTCATTACATACGTTAATAGCCAAGCTATTTATGCGTATGTAGACAATAATGTTGGTTGTCTTATGTTCAATATTTAGTTAAATAGGAATTCAGATGAAATGGCAAATAAGAAGCTATATGAGCTTAATCTTGAAAATATTAGTTGGATCTTACCTTTTAGTAATTATTTTATGAAATGGGTGTGGCTATATGACTTTCATAGCAAAAAAATGAATATAAAATGTATTAAAACAAACCAAATGCATTATTTTATCAATAATAGACACCTTTTATGAAACATACATCAATTACATTTGTGTTATTTACAAACATTATGTACAAATATTATGTAAAGAATTTTGTATCTTGTGCTGTGGCACAGACAGAAGGAAGCGCTGAAAAAAAGTCTAGAAGAGTTCTCTGTGAGTCATCCAGATATAAAGCACATCAGGATCCTGGTAGCTGGACAAATCGGAGCAGGGAAGTCCAGTTTTATTAATTCTGTCAACAGTACCTTCCAAGGACGGATCACAAATGGAGCAGTAGTTAATGCAAATAGTGTCTCCAGCCACAGTTTCACAAACAGAGTAGGTATTATTTACTAATAATATTGCATTTACAGCACTTAAATGAAGAGAATCATCATCATCATCAGCAGCATCATTATCACCATCATCTTCTCTTCTTCTTCTTCTTCTAAGGAAATGCATCAAGTTTTAATTTTCACAATAACCTAAAAATCTTTAGATGAGCCATAACTACTGTATTTGTGCATTTTCAACCAGAAACTACAGTATTTCTGATTTTCTTTTGTTGTTGTTGTTGTTATTGTTTTGTAGATTACAACACACAGAGTCAGAGGTGCAGATGGTGATTTGCCTTTTGTCTTGACTGATACAATGGGTTTAAAAACTGAAGCAATGGAGGGGTCTCAGCCAGAAGATGTCATCAAAGCCATATATGGACATGTGAAAGAAAACTACAAAGTAATTAACCAAATTCACAAACAAATACATCTTCAAAAAATTTTGAAATACATATATTTTCACAGATTTTTTTCTCTATTTTAAATCTTAGTTCAACCCAGAGGAGCCAATCGATCACAAGAGTGAAGATTACATTAGGGACCCTTTACTGTCTGACCAGGCTTTCTGCATGGTTTATGTTGTGGACTCAAAAACAATCAATTTTACAGATGCCCGACTTATTGACAAACTGAGGATAATCCGCCACAGAATCAGAGATACAAGTGAGACTGGTCGATGAATTATGGTTATTGTTTTCATAGGAGATTAAGGAGTGTTGCTATGGAAGTTTTTTTTTTTTTTTTTTTTTTCATTAAAATTAAAATACAAATTCAAATACTTAAAAAGTTCAAATAATAAATCAAATCAAATCAAACCTGCCACAACTGAAGGCAGCTGCCAATCTGATGTGTGTGAAAGAACAAACAGTGCAACCAGGGTCTCCTTCTATAATTTTGGCACCTTATACAATATATAATTCCTTTGTTTTACCCCAAATGCAGCAAATATCCCCTGCTACCCAGTGGCAGTTCTAGAACACAGTAACTGAACGTGCAAGCCATTACGGGTTAAAGGAGAGGAATAAAATACAAGGTACGGTGGCAAATAGGTAAATAAAAGTACTGTCTGTTTACTCACGTGCATCAGCCAGAGTGTAAACGGTGTTGAGGCAGGCTCCACCCATGATACTTGATTGACACACCTCATTCTCATTTGGCATTTGATTTATAATTTGCAATGTCCGACTGAGCATTTTATTTGTAGGTTTGATTGGTTTGAGTATTTGATTTATAATTGAGCATTTATCATTTGTGATGTCAGTTTGATTTGAGCACTGAATTATAGATTTGATTATGACATGTTTATACTGGGTTGATGATGAAAATTAAATATCAAATACAAATTATATTTAATTATATTTTTATACAGTTCATGCTTCCCCGAATAAGGAAACTTTCATATCTTATATATTTATCAGATTAGATACATACAAAACTATGTTTAGGAAGATTCTCTATAAGGTATATTTGTTAATGATTTAATTAATGAATATTTTGAACTTAATGTTCAGCCTGTTCTCAAAGACAATTACTTTTTCCCCCCTAAAATAACATTTTTCTTAAGACAAATAGAAAAAACAGAACTATTTCATAGACCATTAACTTTTTCATTGTAGGGATTCCTCAAGTGATCGTCTTGACTAAAGTGGATGAAGCATGTCCACTGGTGAAAAATGACCTAAAGAAGGTATACACCAGCATAACGATCAAAAGGAAGGTAAATCATGCCATTTATTGTCCTATATGTGTTTCACTTTGTTGAAATACAATTTTTGAATATCGAGTTTGCCTGATATTTGTAGAATCATCCCTGTTTTTTTTTTTTTTTTTTTTTTTTTTGGTTTTACCTCTTCTATAGATACAAGTGTGCAGTGAGATGATTGGAGTGCCATTGAACTGCATCTTTCCAGTGAAGAACTACCAAGATGAAATCAAAATAAATAATGATGTTGATGTTCTCATTTTAACAGCATTTGAACAAATTGTAAAACTTGCTAATGACAGACTGAGAGAAGTTGCTTCCAACTGATATGAACTTTATGCATACTGCATAACAAAATTAACAAAATTCCCTGCTACTAATTTGCCATATGCACAAACAAGTTTAATAATAAGTTTGGTAGCTTCATTGCAGACTATTACAGTTTGTATATTTAGATGTTCTCAAAGACCACTTTTTTGTCAAAGTATTTATTTATTTATTTGTTTGAAATGTTGATTTGAAGTGTCAGTTTTTGCATAAATATTACGATAGTCAAACCTGAACAAAAAACAAGCATTTTGTTACACATTACATTAATATTCAATAAAAAAAAAAAAAAAAATGTAACAAGTGTAATGTAATAATGTAAAATGAACAGGAATGCTTTATCAGAGCTCAATCCATCTGGGTACGATCTGATTTCAACCTCTTATTTCAGACTTCTGACTCATTTTGGCTATATGTTTTTTTTGCCATACCAAATCATTTGAGTGTGTAAAATTGTGTGTGCGTGTGGGGGGGGGGGGGGGGGGGGTACTGTCTAGGCTTAATTATAGAGTGGAAAGAACATGGCTTCTACTGCCAGGCCATCTTGCAACATCTAGAAGCCTCCAGGCAAGTGGGCAAACAGCGGCTCAAATGGTGTGAAACTGCTGGAAGTGTAAGGACTTCTCTGCCACTGAAGACAAACTCTCTGTATGGGGTTGGTACATTGAGGTAAGGTCTAAAATTTTTTTACTCTCATGAATTTACAGAGATTGGCCATAAGCCAGGAGATAAAGGTGTTTCCTCACATAGCTCAATGACAATAACATCTCCATGGCAGCCAGTATGATCTGGTGGAGGGAAACTACCTCTAGGTACCTTATAGCAAATTTCACTACTACCAAGATGCTCATGGAAGATTTTGGTGCCATCTGTTGACACACCACACATGATTCAGCCCACCAATATAGGCCCATGCCTCTGAGGGATTGAGATCATTGGGCATGAGTTCATCTGTTACCCCATGTCATAATGGCAGCCTTACCAACTTGTATGTCCCCTTCAGCATCCATCACTCCTATGTGCCCTCCAGATTAAATCAGCTGTGTGCACACCAAGTGTGCAGAGTCTGAGCGGCTTCCACTATGTCTGCCAACATCTTAGGGTTGAACAAGCCAGTGACCCTGATGGTGCTGAGGTAGACAAATAAAAGATGATTCACTGCGACCTTCTCTGCCACGACATTGCCCTGCCACTTTCTCACACACCAGGACAGCAGTTCTGACAAGAGACTCCTGGCCAAGATCTTCTGTTTCAATGAGTAATCGTGGAACTAACCATGATGACAAGGAACAAGTAATAGATCTACTGTGGCTCACCAGTCAATAGCTGGAAAACTCAATTATGACAATAAAACATTAAATTCTCAATGAAATCTGCACCTTTAGGAGATTTGGCCACCCGATTATCAAAGTAAATGTGTCAAGGAGAGCAGGCTGGATTCAGGAGCGGGTTAAACAGAGCTTTATTAAAGCAGAAGAGATCAGAGCACAACAGTCTGACAACAGACAGAGAAACACAGGTAACTATAAAAGGGAAGAAATTAGAGGTAACAGGGACCAGGTGGTGAACAATATAGGTTTACAAGCGGAGAACAAGGAGGGCGGGGAGCCAATAACATTGACATGCGCACGTGGTGAGCTGACAAACAATCCATACCCACAACACACACACAAAAACACTCAACCTCAAACCAAAGAGCAGGTGATTAGACCAGAGGCCCGACAAAATGATCTTAAAATGTCTCAGGAGGGCTTGGTTCATGTCTATGTTACACGTGACAAAGTGCTACTGGCAGGTGGTCTTAATCCTGACAGTTAAAGAGAAAATGGGCTTCAGAACCCTCAGTGGCTACTAACTATACAAAGTATTTCCCTTTCAACTTTTATGGGGCTCCAGCCACATTCTTATGAAAGACAGACTGTGGAGTAGGAGACCTTCATCAAGTGGCCAGTCATGGAATTGATCTCCTTGGGAATAGGTGCATGCTCATAACAGAACATACTAGTAAGCCAAAAGGTCCAACACCCTCCTCAACTTGTGGTTTCTCTCACTTACAGAGCCAGGGCAGCTGAAAATCTGGACGGAGAGGCATGACTGCAGGCAAGTCTTATGATGACTACTCTGTGTTACCCGGCAACATAAAGAAAAGACAGAGGTTAGCCTTGCACCCACTGAAAGTCCATACCACTCTCCCTTCATCTTCCTTGCTGGGGTATATATCTCCCTCTAAGTGACTGCCTCATTGTCGTCAGCTGGGGTCGCCAGGTGTCCTCCACGATTAACATTGCCAGGGGTGACGAGTGGGGATCATACGCTATATATGTATGTATGTGTGTGTGTGTGTGTGTGTTCCCTTTCAGTCGGTCACTCTCACTTCAGCTGTTTTATTCCCTGACCGAGGGAACACTCGGCACAGATGCTCTGGCCACAGCTGGCCCCAGGGCCTGCACAAATATGTATTCCCACACTGAGCCTGCTTGCACAGATGCTGTTCAAAGTCAGGGAGGACAAGGAGCAGGTCTTGCTTGTTGCAACCTACTGGGCCAACTGAACCTGGTTTCCAGAACTGAACACAGCCCCTCCCTGGTGGAGTCCTCTGAGGAGGGTTATACTTTCTCAAAGACGGGGTACCATGTGGCATCCACGTCCAGACCGTCTACGAGACACATTTACACCTTTAAGTGGAATCTGCTTGTCGAGTGGTGTTCCTCTTACAGAGAGTACCCCTGAAGGTGCTCAATTGGAGCCGTTCTTTCCTATCTTCAGCAAGGGTTGGAGCAAAGGCTGTCTCCCTCCACCCTTAAAGTATATGCTGCAATATCTGCCCACCATGACCCCGTGGATGGTAAGACAGTTGGGAAGCACGACTTGGCTGTCAGATTCCTTAGTGGGGTGAGAAGATTAAATCCTCCTCTTCCTCCCTCCATACCTTCTTGGGACCTGAGTCTGGTGCTTAGAGCACTTCAGCATGTCCCATTTGAGCCCTTGCAATTAGTTAAGCTATAATTTCTGTCAATGAAAACTTTGCTCCTGGTCACTTTGGCTTCTATCAAGAGGGTAGGGGACCTGCAGGCATTTTTGGTCAACAAATCGTGCCTAGAGTTTGGCCCGGCTGACTCACACATAACACTGAGACCTCAGCCCGGCTATGTGCCCAAGGTTCCTACCACTCCCTTTAGAGATCTGGTGGTGAACCTGCAAACTCTGCCCCCAGAGGAAGCAGCCCTAGCTTTACTCTGTCCCGTCCATGCTTTAGGATCTCAGAGCAGCTCTTTGTCTGTTACAGAGGTGGGCAGAAGAGGAAAGCTGTCTCCAAGCAGAGGATGGCCCACTGGATAGTGGATGCTATCACTTTGGCTTATCAAGCGTAAAGCATAAAGCGTGCCGTGCCCACTTAGGTTGAAAGCTCACTCCACCAGGAGTATTGCACCCTCCTGGGCATTGGCGTATAGCGCCTCACTGACAGATATTTGTAGAGCTGTGGGCTGGGCAACCCTCAACACTTTAGCTAGATTCTATAGCCTTCTCACCTCAAACAGAAAAAGACACCACAAAGCCCCAGTCTAAGTGTCGGCTTGCTATGTCAAAATTTGTGGTATTTTGCTCCAGAGAGTTCCCTGTTTGGAAAACCCTGTCGAGTTCCTCCATCACCCTTGGCAAGCCAGAAGTGGCAGAGTGTCTGGCGCCAGGCCTACACTCTATGTATTCTTGAAAACCGTTGGTAGGCTGGGTATCCATATGTAGTGACCCTGAGGGAATCCCATGTGTGTATTCTTCCACAGTATATCTTTAAGCCTGTATTTTCCCTTGGCAGAGCCCGCTCTGCCATCTCTGCAGAGATGTAGCTGCCCAAACGGGTCTAGGTAACCCCAGAGACCTCAATATGCGGTACGCCCCTACGGGTTATTCCATATGTGTAAATTCCACTTAGAACCTCCCTCTGGAGGATGTGGCTTCCACAGCGTTCCTTTTCCAGGAAAAAGGGCATGCTTTCTTAATGTTATCCAAGTCTCGCTGAGTGGTAGTGTAGAAACAGCAATGACTGGCCTTCCTGCCATGAGCCCTGTCCTATATTCTAACAGGGGTTTAGGAGGCTTGCGAAGGGCACTAGGGAAGGGCAGCACCAGTGGCACTTTGGTAGGGATTAAAAAATTTGTAGGTAACTGATGTGATGTCAAAGTGACCGACTGAAAGGTAATGTATCAGTTACATATGTAACCCTCATTCCCTGAAGGAGGGAATGGAGACGTCACGTCCGGTCACCACAGTTGCAGTATTACAGCTGAGTGGCCAGGTCACCAGCTTTGCTCCTCAGCGAAGACCCAAATATGCATTGCACCTACTGCCTAATTATACTCACACTGTGAGGAGTGGGAGCTGGATGCAATTATTGTATCCCGGTGTGCATTGACTCATTTAATTTGTACTTGAAGTAGATCTCCACTTCTCACTAGCGAGATTTCCAATTCGTATAGTCCCCACCATGGGACTATATTTCTCTGTCTGCCCTGCTGAGGAGGACATCTCCAGCCCCAGTCCTGAACCAGAAACCAGCCAGCCATCATCATGCTGCACAGAGCGATCACCTGAGCCCACCACAGACAGAGAGCGTGAGATTTATTACGAGGATTAAATTGATTGGGTTGGGAACATAATATCCTATGTTCCTGCATCTCCTATGTCTCCTGAGTCTCAGCTGGTTCTGTCCAGCTCTCCTGCATCTCCTATGTCTCCTGAATCTCCGCTGGTTCCGTCCAGCTCTCCCGCATCTCCTAAGCTCAATGTAACTCTCAAGTTCCCACCCAGCCACCCTATCCTGCCTCCTCTCCTTATGCAAGCCTGTTCCTCAGCCCTGTCTCCACTGGTTCCTGCCAATCCCCCACTGAGTGCCATCTTGGTGCTCACCATGGCCCTTCATCCCTTCAAGTAGTGTTGGACATATTTTACTGCACAGTGGGGAGAACATTTAAGTGTTCATGAGGTAGATTGCCTGGGTGAAGAAACTTTTCATGTGCCTGGCTGTCCTGGTGTTCGGTGCTCTGCTGTGCCGGACAGATGGCAAAAGTTCAAAAAGGAAATGGCTTGGATGTGAGGGATCCTAAGTGATTTTCTGAGCCCTTTTCTTCAATCTGGATATATACAGTTCTTGAACAGTGGGCAGGGGAGCACCAGTAATCCTTTAAGCAGCCAAAGCCATCCTTTGTAGTCCTCTGATGTTTGATTTTGTAGCTGAACCAAACCAGACCATTATTGAAGTGCACAGGACAGACTACGGTCGAGTACAACTGTGTGAGCAGTTCCTGAGGTAGGTAGAACTTCCTCAGAGCCGGGTTAGTTTGGTCTGGAGAAGTGCTGGGATGATTGCATAGAAAGTCAAACTGAAGTCCAGAAACAGTATGCTCAAATTAGTCCCTGATTTGTCCAGATGTTGCAGAATGAAGTGCATTACCATTTTGACTGCATCATCCACAGACCTGTTTGTTCTGTAGGCAAACTGCAGGGATCCAGTTAATGTCCAGTGATGTCCTTTAGATAAGCCAACACCAGTCTCTCAAATGACTTCATGACCACAGATGTTAGGGCAACAGGTTTGTAGTCATTAAAAGTGAAAGTGACATACGGCCAAGTATGGTGACCTATACTCAGCATTCGTGCTCTGCATTTAACCCATCCAAAGTGCACACACACAGCAGTGAACACACACACTGTGAACACACACCCGGAGCAGTGGGCAGCCATTTATGCTGTGTCGTGGTATTGCAGGCCCGAGACTCAAATCCACAACCTTAGGGTTAAAAGTCAAACTCTCTAACCACTAGGCCACGACTTCTCGCCGTAAGTCCTATGATTTTGAGTTTCTTTGGAATGAGGATGATGATGGAGCGTTTGAAGCAGGCAGGGACTTTGCACAGCCCCAGTGATCTGTTAAAGATCTGTGAAAAGATGTGTGCCAGCTGGACAGCACAGGTATTTAGACAGTCTAGTGAAACAACGTCTGGGCCTGGTGCTTTCCTTCTCTTTCCTGAAGTTCTGTTGCACATCACCTTTACTGATCAGAAGTGCAGGGGAGGGGGACAGGGGGGTTTATGGAGGTGTAAATGGTTGTGTAGAGATATGGTCAGAGTGGGTGTGGGGTGCAAAACCAAGTGTTTCAAATCTGCAGTAAAACTCGTTCAGGTCATCAACCATTTGTTGATTCTGTACAGAGTTGTGGGATGGCATCTTGTATTTTGTGATGTCTTTCAGGCCTTTCCACACTGAAGCAGGGTTGTTTGCAGTAGAGAAGTCGTGTTGTGGGGAAGTCATGGCCTAGTGGTTGGAGAGTATGACTCCTAACCCTAAGGTTGTGGGTTCGAGTCCCGGGCCGGCAATACCATGACTGAGGTGCCCTTGAGCAAGGCACTGAGCCCCCAGCTGCTCCCTGGGCACCGCAGCATAAATGGCTGCCAACTGCTTGGGTTGTGTGTGTGTGTGTGTGTGTGTGTGTGTGTGTGTGTGTGTGTGTGTGTGTGTGTGTTCACTGCTGTGTGTGCACTTTGGATGGGTTAAATACAGGGCACAAATTCTGAGTATGGGTCACCATACTTGGCTGTATGTCATGTCACTTTCACTTTGCTGAAAACTGGTTTTCCAGCTTTTTAGAGTAGCTCCTCTTAACCACTCTGATCTCCTTTGTCAGTGTGTTCTTGGCCTGATTGTGCAAGATTCTGTCCCCACTCCTGTAGGCATTCTCTTTCGCCTGATGAAGCTGTCTGAGTTTTGCTGTGAACCATGGTTTGTCATTGCTGTATGTTAAATAAGTCCGGGTAGTAATGCATATGTCCTCACAGAAACTGATGTTACAGAATTTGTGAGCTCATCCAGATCAGTGGCAGCAGCTTCAAAAACACACCAATCAGTACCTACTTGATTCACAAGCACTAGCTAAGCCGTAGCTAATAGCTAAGCCATATGGCATCCTTGGTATACATAGTGCTTGTGACAAATGCAGCCTTCCACCTCACTTTTAAAATCCAGATCATGTTGTATGCACTGCGTAAATACAGGTCCTTCTCAAAAAATTAGCATATTGTGAAAAAGTTCATTATTTTCCATAATGTAATGATAAAAATTAAACTTTCATATATTTTAGATTCATTGCACACCAACTGAAATATTTCAGGTCTTGGTATTGTTTTAATACTGATGATTTTGGCATACAGCTCATGAAAACCCAAAATTCCTATCTCAAAAAATTAGCATATTTCATCCGACCAATAAAAGAAAAGTGTTTTTAATACAAAAAAAGTCAACCTTCAAATAATTATGTTCAGTTATGCACTCAATACTTGGTCGGAATCCTTTTGCAGAAATGACTGCTTCAATGCGGCATGGCATGGAGGCAATCAGCCTGTGGCACTGCTGAGGTGTTATGGAGGCCCAGGATGCTTCGATAGCGGCCTTAAGCTCATCCAGAGTGTTGGGTCTTGCGTCTCTCAACTTTCTCTTCACAATATCCCACAGATTCTCTATGGGGTTCAGGTCAGGAGAGTTGGCAGGCCAATTGAGCACAGTAATACCATGGTCAGTAAACCATTTACCAGTGGTTTTGGCACTGTGAGCAGGTGCCAGGTCGTGCTGAAAAACGAAATCTTCATCTCCATAAAGCTTTTCAGCAGATGGAAGCATGAAGTGCTCCAAAATCTCCTGATAGCTAGCTGCATTGACCCTGCCCTTGATAAAACACAGTGGACCAACACCAGCAGCTGACATGGCACCCCAGACCATCACTGACTGTGGGTACTTGACACTGGACTTCAGGCATTTTGGCATTTCCTTCTCCCCAGTCTTCCTCCAGACTCTGGCACCTTGATTTCCGAATGACATGCAAAATTTGCTTTCATCCGACAAAAAAAAGTACTTTGGACCACTGAGCAACAGTCCAGTGCTGCTTCTCTGTAGCCCAGGTCAGGCGCTTCTGCCGCTGTTTTTGGTTCAAAAGCACACGCCTGTGCACGGTGGCTCTGGATGTTTCTACTCCAGACTCAGTCCACTGCTTCCGCAGGTCCCCCAAGGTCTGGAATCGGTCCTTCTCCACAATCTTCCTCAGGGTCCGGTCACCTCTTCTCGTTGTGCAGCGTTTTTTGCCACACTTTTTCCTTCCCACAGACTTCCCACTGAGGTGCCTTGATACAGCACTCTGGGAGCAGCCTATTCGTTCAGAAATTTCTTTCTTTGTCTTACCCTCTCGCTTGAGGGTGTCAGTGATGGCCTTCTGGGTTAACCTCTTACCCATGATTGCGGTTTTGAGTAATGAACCAGGCTGGGAGTTTTTTAAAGCCTCAGGAATCTTTTGCAGGTGTTTAGAGTTAATTAGTTGATTCAGATGATTAGGTTAATAGCTCGTTTAGAGAACCTTTTCATGATATGCTAATTTTTTGAGATAGGAATTTTGGGTTTTCATGAGCTGTATGCCAAAATCATCAGTATTAAAACAATAAGAGACCTGAAATATTTCAGTTGGTGTGCAATGAATCTAAAATATATGAAAGTTTAATTTTTATCATTACATTATGGAAAATAATGAACTTTTTCACAATATGCTAATTTTTTGAGAAGGACCTGTATAATATGGTGAATATTATATGTCTGCGATCTATCCAAGATCTGCAAAGAATCATTACAGATACTTCACTGTGATTTAATCCTCTGTAATCTATGCAAATCCTCACCTTTCTTTTTCCATGAAGAACGCTGGAGAAGTATGGAAGTAAAATAATGACAATAGTCTTTGAAACAAAAAAGCATGTTGAATTGCACTAACTGAAAAAAATAAATATATATATATATATATATATATATATAATGCATTGCATTAACAGTGCTTGCATTTTTTAAAAAAGTGCAATAATTTAGATTCACTTTCCAGAGTTCACTTCCAAAACATTCAATCTGTTTAAAAATACAGTGTATATTTGTAATTTTCAGTCCATTTTATTTCACTTTACAAATTTGCTTCCACTAATTAAGTGGTTAAAATTCGGCAGAAAATTCAGCATTACACATCCAGGAACTGCAGGAATAGTAGTAGAGTACCGGTGCATGATTTGCATCTGCTGTTAGTCACTCACCAGCAGGTGGCGCAAGACCAAAGCAACAGGTAGAGCAAGTAATTCATTCACAAAAATCCTCACAATAATATTCCTTCTTAGAGAAAAATGATATCTGTGAGGATTTCCAGTCAGGATTTAGACCGTATCATAGTACTGAGACTGTTCTCCTTAGAGTTACAAATGACCTGCTCTTATCATCTGATCATGGTTGTATCTCTCTATTAGTGCTATTGGATCTTAGTGCTGCGTTCGACACTATTGACCACAACATTCTTTTGCATAGACTAGAAAACTTTGTTGGCATTAATGGAAGTGCATTAGCATGGTTTAAATAGTACTTATATGATAAATACAAGTACCTTAAATGAAGAGGTATCATATCGATCAAAAGTGCAGTATGGAGTACCTCAAGGCTGAGTACTAGGGCCGTTACTCTTCACGTTTACATGTTACCCTTGGGAGATATCATCAGGAAACACGATGTTAGCTTTCACTCTCATGCTGATGATACACAGCTCTATATTTCTTCGTGGCCCGGCGAAACATACCAATTTGAAAAACTAATGGAATGCATAGTCGATATAAAAAAACTGGATGACGAGTAATTTCTTACTGCTAAATTCTGAAAAAAGAGAGGTGTTAATTATAGGACCTAAAAACTCTGCATGTAATAACCTAGAATACTGTCTAAGACTTGATGGCTGCTCTGTCAATTCTTCGTCAACAGTTAGGAAACTAGGTGTGCTATTTGATAGCAATCTTTCCTTAGAAAGCCACGTTTCTAACATTTTCTAACCTCAGTATTTGAACAAGCTCTTGTTACATTATAATCCTCCACTACCACTGTGTTCTCAAAACTCTGGCAATTTGATAATACCTAGAATATCAAAACCAACTGCGGGCAGCAGATCCTTTTCCTATTTAGCGCCTAAACTCTGGAATAACCTACCTAACATTGTTCGGGAGGCAGACACACTCTTGCAGTTTAAATCTAGATTAAAGACCTACCTCTTTAACCTGGCTTACACATAACACATTTATAAGCTTCTTATATCAAAATCTGTTAAAGGATTTTAAGGCTGCATTAATTAGGTAAACCAGAACCGGGAACACTTCCCATAACACCCAATGTACTTGCTACATTGTTAGAAGAATGGCATCTATGCTAATATTAGTCTGTTTCTCTCTTATTCCGAGGTCACCGTAGCCACCAGATCCAGTCTGTATGCAGATCAGATGGTCACTGCAGTCACCTGGATCCAGTACATCCAGATGGTGGATCAGCATCTAGAAAGGACCTCTGCAGCCCTGAAAGACAGCGGAGACCAGGACAACTATATGAGCCCCAGATCCCCTGTAAAGACCTTGTCTCAGACAGCCACTGGGACAAGACCACAGGAAGCAGATGAGTCCTCTGCACAATCTGACTTTGCTGCAGCCTGGAATCGTACTGCTGATTTCGTCTGGCCGGGGAGAACTGGCCCCCCGACTGAGCCTGGTTTCTCCCAAGGTTTTTTCTCCATTCTGTCACCGAAGGAGTTTTGGTTCCTTGCTGCTGTCGCCGCTGGCTTGCTTAGTTGGAGACACTTCATTTACAGCGATAAAACTGACTTGATTGCAAATGATTGCACAGATACTATTTAAACTGAACTGAGATGAATGATGACATCACTGAATTCAATGATGAACTGCTTTAACTGTCATTTTGCATTTTGTCATTCCTAATTAATGTTGTTCAGTTGCTTTGACACAATCTGTTTTGTATAAAGCGCTATATAAATAAAGGTGACTTGACTTGACTTGACAAAAAATGATCTGCAGAAATGGAGTAAGCAGTAAATAGAACATATGATTATCAGGGCCAATATGTCTTTGCTGAAAAGCTGATTAAGACTCAAGAGCTGTGTTTACGTTTAATTCAGCATCTTTGTTGTTACTCATTTTACTGTGAAGCCACACGTAAGCAGCTTTCTCTACCAAAGGAGATTATAATGCTATTTTACTCGACACTGATATACAGGACTAACATTACATCTAAGATATTGATTTTGGTTGCTTAGTTTCCTTAACTTTATATCCTGGCATGTGTGACGAGTTGTGTGATGAGTTGTAAAACTGGGGTTTCCCTATTACATCACACACCAGGATTCCCCAACAATGCTTAAGGCTTCAATGAACTAAAAGAATGACATAAACAAGACCTAAGATCTCAGTATACACCTTCCTGATGATGCAAACTATGTACAGGTAACCAGATGAGGTCAGAAGAACGCAACGCTCTACATTTTCTTTATAATCACTTTTCTAGCCCTGTAAAGTTAGTTTTAAGTTCGATATTCGACGGACATTCACTTTCCCTTGCCACTGTTCTATAGAGTCGATAGTTCTACAAAGTTATCACTACCACGATTAGTTTTAACAATATGCAACCACTTTATATATACCTAAAAAATATATATATTTAAAACCACCTATGTGTATTGTAGCTGGTAGGGCTGCCCTCAACTAAAGATTTTTCTGGTCGACTAGTAGTTGTTAATTTTAAGCATAAGTTGAATAATCACATGTTTATTAGTAAACCATTTAAATCATGCTAATGAGCCTTTAATTGCCTACATAGCCTAATAAGTGCTCAAGCGCACACATAAAGCTTGCCACAGCAAACAGGCAAAATTATTAATGATGAATATGTCAGGTAAAAACAATCAGATTAAACTGCATTAACATTTTAATAATCTATTGATAAACTACTGTTTTCTGTGTTTTCGGCTTAACAGATGAATTCGGCAATACTGACTCATCATCCTCACAGTAATGGATGCTCCTGCATGCAAGTTTCAATATTTGTTCCCTTTCAAGGGAACTTCGAACTGTGTCCTCTAGGGGTCGCTATGGGGAACACCTCGTCGTGACCCGTGTCTGAAGCATACATTGAAAAAACACCAACGAGTTGGCTGGTGACAGCCTCTGACGCCACTACCGGCGCGACTAATAACAGGCACCGGGAGAACACGTCATTCTCTTCTTCGTCTTCACTTACTGTTTTGTTTGAAGCGTGCATCTGAAAGAACCGGTAAGAGCGCTCTTTCTCTGTATATCATGGCGACTACTAGCAAGCGTTTAGACAATGTGTGCATCCGTGTCGGCGTTATTTGACACCCGATAACACACACAATCTTTGCGTCATTTGTTTGGGTAAAGAGCACACACGCGATGTCTTTGAGGAGGCAATCTGCGAGCATTTTTTCAATGAAAAAGCTCCGTTCTCGTTTGTCTCACTTTCCGAGGAAAAAAAAAAAGGAAAAAAGGCAGCCATCTGCTTCCCGCGGTTCAGGACCTGCCGCTGCTGAGGCACGGAGGAGAATGAGCTCGTGAGAATTTCAGGTGGATCTATCTGAATGATTTAGAGAGGGACTTTCCCTTTCGCGCTCGTCGGCAGCGGACGAGAGAGAGCCTCAGGAAGATGATGTTATATCTTTAACACTTTCTGATACTGAGGTTAGTGCTCTGCTGGATTTTTACCCAGGAAAAGCAGGAGATATTTGAGGATGGTGAAGAAGCTGAGGCTGAGCCTTCTCAATTCTCTTGCCCTGCATATGTAGAGCTGTTGGAGGTTATGGATCGTGCCACGGCAAGGTTGGACTTCCCATGAAAGTACGCTAACAAGGTGACGCTGTGAGGCCGCCTCAATGAGCGTTATTCCGACCATAGCCCTCCAGCTCAGGTGAGCCTTCCATTTCTGCCTGATCTCAATACAGAGATCGAAAGGAAATGAAAGAGGCCATTTTCTTCTCATATCCATCGGTTTCGGCATAAGAGTTTTGCCGACATCGAGGTGCGAAAACGGCTATGAGAGGATGCCCCCTGTAGAAAGAGCTTTCTTTCTGCGGGGGAGACATCCTCTCTTAATCTCCCTCCTTGCCATCTAAACCCCTTCAAGAAATACATCTTGCTTAAATGGCAAGGGAAACGCAGCAGCAGGTCAGGCTGTGGCTTTATTACACACGATGGTGGTGCTTCAAGCATATCAGACTGATCTGCTAAGAGACCTGGATAGAGGCAAAGGCCTTTTTCCTGATCAGGTAGCCAAGCTGCGCCGCACCACTGGTCTCTCTCCAGGCTACCAAGCAAGCTGCCTCTGCCATGAGCAGGACTATGGCGGCCATGGTGGTAGCGGAGAGACTTCTGTGGATGAACCTGGCAGACATTGGGAGGAAAGAAAAGGCTTTCTTCTCAATGCTCAGGTTTCGCCTTCTGAACTTTTCGGTATTTCCGTTGAGACGGTGACCGAGAAGTTCGGGAAGACGAAGGTGCACTCCGCTGCTTTCAGATCCTTCGTTCCACGAAGGTCCAGGTCTGAGCCCGAACAACAAAGCGGTCCTGGCCTGTCTCGATCTGAGGATCAAAGACGGGCACAGAAGGCTAGTGTCGCGACTCGCGCTCCTCCCCCACCTGCGGGCAGCGGTAAGAGGAATCGTGGGTCACAAGGAGGTAAGCAGAACCTAAGGAATGTGATCCAGACGAGGCAGCATTCTCATCTGAATCAGAGCGATACCGAGGTATCTACTTGTTCCCTTTAGGGATTTTTAACTTCTGCTTTTATCCTTCCCTTCCTAATTCCCCTGTAACCAGAGGCTCTCCACTTGATCGAGTTTAAGTGGAAACCTCTCGCATAACAGTCTCCTATGCTGGACCTATAATGTTTTTGGCTGGTTTTATGTTCATAGCAACCACCTTAGTGATAGTCCGGATTAAAAGGAGGCGCCCCTTGAGCAGGGCTCCAGTGCAGGAGGGTGGGAGTATAAAAATAACCCTTTCTGTATATACTTATGTGTATTAAATTGCTGGTGGTTATGTGTCTACTAATAAACTCTGTGAGTTTCCTTTGCCGTGCTCAGTTACAGTGTTTACTAAACACTCGTCAGCACCAGCCATCCGGCTTCATGTTCCGGTATTAGGTGGCTGAGATTACAGGTTTCTGCGGGATCCTCCTTGATCATCAGGCCTGGCACAGCACTGCAGGGAATAGCATGGATGTCCGGCCAGGTCACCCTGAGGGGCCTCTTGGCCGCTTAGTTGTGCTGTCACATCCAGCGGGAAGTAAAGGTGGCAATTACAGAAGTCTTCTTGTATATGCTGCCTCAGGTGATGCTCTCCTCACTAGAGGTTTGTAAAATTTGAGCTTGCCTCTCCCGTGTGGTTCAGCACCTCTGGAATGCTTAGGAACCTTTAGGTACACACGCTAAGCTCTGTGTACTTTCTGAAAACCACATGGTGGTCAGTGTGCACGTGAACACTTTGAGCACTTTCTAAAAATCCATGTAAGTGGTAAGTGTGCATGCAAGACTCTGCGCACTTTCTGAAATCCTGTACGGTAAGGGTTACGCGCTCTGCCTCGTTCCCTTTCTTGAGATTATTAGACCTTGGTTCCTTGGGCTCCATTCAGCCAGTGTGTATTTGTTTATACACTTCAAGCATCGCTTCCCTCAACATGAGGGGCTATTTGGGCGATTCTCGTGGTAGTTTAGCAGCACTCCCCTTTTCCAAGAAGGGTCGCCTATGAGTGTGCTACTCTGAATTCGGAGTTCTCCTCTCATATGAGACTGAGTTCGCTGTTTTTCCCCAGAGAGCTCCAGCATTACTTCCACAGATCGAGTTGATGACTCTCAAACATACTGTTTTGAGATGCACCATTCCATCTATGAGCCGCTCTATCAGAGTGCCATGAGAGCCCCTTCTTAGAACAGTATTTTAAAATCCATGCTATGGTAAGTGTGCACGTGAAGTCTTTGCACACTTTCTGAAATCCACACTGTGGTAAGTTCGCATGCTAGTATTCTGCGTTCTTTCTAAAATCCTATATGGTGAGGGCTTCGCACGGTTGCTTCGTGCCCTTTCTTGAGTTGGTAAAAGCCCCGTTCATCTTGGGCGCCACTCCACATATGTATCCTCGGATACCTATCTAAACAGGCTGTTGCTACTGGAGATTTGTTGAGACAGGTCCTTCAGCAAGCTTTTGCGAGAGCAAGCGGTAGTCCCTGTGTGACAGGCAAGACTTAGTATAAAATGCTAGGTTCTTAGCCGTATCCCTTTAAAGGAATCTTTCCTGATTCCGAGCCTTCAGCTCTACCCTGGGCCGAGGCCCTAACAATTAAGTTGGGTATGTAGCTTAGGCCTTTGGCCGTAAGGGGGACTGTCACAGACAGCTGTCTAAACGTCCCAGGGGCAACTCTAATGGAAATGGTAGAATTGGTACTTAGTGTTCGCCATGATTCTGGCCTGCACTCCCCTCAGCATGGCGGCGTGGGTATACTGTTCCCCATAGCGACCCCTAGAGGACGCAGTTCGAAGTTCCCTTGAAAGGGAATGTCTCAGGTTACGAATGTAACCATGGTTCCCTGAGTAGGGTATGAGACACTGCGTCCTCTAGCTCCCTGCCATGCTTCGGACGCAAGCTTCAGACGAAGAAGTGAAAAGCAGCCTAGGTGATTATGCAGTGAAAATCAAACCAAAAACTTACATTATCACACTTGGTTTTCTATGGGAGAAAAAGGCTTAGGTGAAACTTTGTGGTTTCTGTTAATATTCCGGACTCATCTGCTTATCTGCTTAAGGGGAAGTCATGGCCTAATGTTTAGAGAGTTTGACTCCTAACTCTAAGATTGTGTGTTCGAGTCTTAGCCCGGCAATACCATGACTGTGGTGCCCTTGAGCAAGGCACTGAACCCCCAACTGCTTCCCGGGCTGTGCATCGGGCGCCGCAGCATAAATGGCTGGTGTTCACGGTGTGTGTGTGTGTGTGCACTTTGGATGGGTTAAATGCAGAGCATGAATTCTGAGTATGGGTCACCATACTTGACTGTATGTCACGTCACTTCACTTTTATCTGTTTATAGTATATTTGATTAATTAGACACCAAATTTGTTCATTTATTATGAGGCAATAAACCACGTTAAGTGTTTTCTTTATAGGAAAGGTTTAACTTGCCGTATTCTGATTTAATCTGCTTGCCTGTATAGTTTGCATCATCAGTAAGGTGTACGTATATTGAGATCTGAGGTCTTGTTTATGTCACTCTATTAGTTCATTGAGCCGTGTTAAGCGTTTTTGGGGAATCGGGGAGTGTAACGTAAGAGGGAAACCACAGTATTACAACTCAGCGTCATGCAAGCCATGATATAAAGTTAACGAAACTAAGCAACCAAAATCAATATCTTAGATGTAATGTTAGTTCTGTATATCAGAGTTGGGTAAAATAACATTATAATTTCCTTTAGTAGAGAAAGATGCTTACCCATGGCTTCACGGAGAAACGAGTAACAGCGAAGATGCTAAATTAAACTTAAACACAGCTTTTGAGTCTTAATCAGCTTTTCCATAAATACAAACTGGCCCTGATTATCATAACTTCTACCACTTGCTCCATTTTTGCAGATCAGTTTTTGTGAATGAATGACTTCCTCTACCTGTTGCTTTGGTCTCCATCAACACCCACTTGCGTCACCTGCTGGTAAGTGACAATCAGCATGTTAAATTTCAGCCCTTAAAAAAGGAAGGCATAAAAATGCAAGCACTGTTAATGCAATGCATAATTTTTTATTTTTTTATTTTTTATTTATTTTAATTTTTTTTCAGTTTTGTTTCAAAGAAATTTGTCATTATTTTATTTCCATAGAGAAGAATGTATCAGTGCTGATAACTTATTATTATTGTTTAGGTCTTGCCAAGTGACAGATCCAACTCTTAGGGGATAGTTCCTTGCAGGAAACAGGATGATAAGAAAATTTCAAAAAGGAAAAGTTTGATAAAACTAAATTCATGTGCAATATAAAAATTAATGTCTATGTTTTCTGTAGGTATTACAGCTTACCCCTGTGATAAGGGAAGCTGACTGGCAGTCTGCAATGAGCCACAACTGATGTTAATGGAGTCTCATCAATTTTGTTTCAATCACAGGGAGTAAGGACAGAGTATGTTGTGTCTAGACCTAGACCTTGACATAACAGAAGGACATAAAGACATTAAAGGAACTGCCCATTCAAATACACATCATTAAAAATGTAGTTAGATAATTTTATCTCATTAAAAAAAAATAAAAAAAAAAAATAAAAATATTTAATTTTATTTGAATTATTTTCTTTTAAAATTTTAATTATGTATTATTACAGTGCCCCCAACTGATTGTTTGAGTGGAGTTAATAAGAGTCTGAGTACATGCAGAACTAATTAAAAATGATATAAGTTAGAATATATTATGAATAATAAATAAACATAAACAACTTTGGTGTTCTCTCAAGCATCATCTAATCTACATATTAGACGTTAAAGATCCTTTTGGTAGATGCTTGTTACCTGATATTATGACTACAAAATGTACTGTATTACAGAAAAGCCTTTAAAAAATCTTTAACAATGTTGAGTACGTATTCAAACCATAATATCAAACATATTTTAATAGTTTAGGGAGGTGTTTCTTAACACTGTCATACACTCTTCGGAAAAAAAGGGTAAAAATAATAAATCTGTCACAAGGCAGTACCCTTTCAAAAGGTACTAATATGTACCATTAGGGTATTAATATGCACCATTTAAGGTACAATATATTTTATCATTTTGCTTTATTTTCACCAAAGTTTTATTTCCAATCCCACATTATTACTCAGGTTTAGTGGGATGTGAACTTCTTTGGTCAAAGTGTGCACAACATAAATTTAGTCTCTGCAAAGAAAAAGAGCATTAGCAATACACGCACCTGGCCAATGAAAAAAGCAGGATAATATTCTGTACTCAAATTCTATTCCTTAAAGACAAGATTTAAGAGTGGCCTGATTTAAATTAAGAATGACTGGTTTCAGCACTAAATTTTAAGCGTGACTTATTGATAATGTGATCAGTCTGGAGTAAATGATTCCAGACAGGCAGAAATTTTAAAAGTGGCTCTGTTATATGTTACATCCCCATTAGCTTAGGGTTAATTAAAGTCATACTCCATCCCAAAATAAAAAATTTGTCATTATTCACTTATCCCATGTCGTTCCAAATCCGTAAAAGCTTTGTTCATCTTTGGAACACAATTTAAGATATTTTGGATGAAAACAGGGAGGCTTGTGACTGTCCCATAGACTGCCAAATAAATAACAGTGTCAAGGTCCAGAAAAGTATGAAAAGCATCTGCGTACAGCTCAGAATTGTTGAATCACTGATAGCAGATGGAGTATTCTGACGATGCTTTTCATACTTTTCTAGACCTTGACACTGTTATTTATTTGGCAGTCTATGGGACAGTCTCAAGCCTCCCTGTTTTCATTAAAAATATCTTAAATTGTGTTCCGAAGACAAACGAAGCTTTTACGAGTTTGGAACGACATGGGGGTAACTGATTAATAACAACATTTTCATTATGGGATGGAGTATCCCTTTAAAGAACATAAGCAACTAGAACAGTGTGAACTATAAAAAAAAATAAAATAAAATAAAAAAATAGAAACTTTTACAAAGTAAACTCAAACAGGTCACAAATGTACTTGAAGCAAAATAGGTAGCTCTTTAGTGGAGACTATTTATATACAATGAAGAAAAAAGAGGAAATTAGCACATTGAGTGCTGCCAAATGAATGAACAGACTAAAGCTATATACAACCTAGAGAAATATGAAGACAAAATAAACCTGCCTCTAAAACAACCAAAATGAGCACATTACAACATTTCTTATTTACTGTATAGACCGTTTAATCAAATTAAAATTGAATCAAATTATATTATGTGTATATTGCTTACAGTTCCTAGCAATCAAAGTGAATGAAAATATCATTGTGAGTAGATGGTAATATTAAATCTGATTGGATTAGAGGTGGTTCTTGGCTTGAAACATTTGAGAAGCACTGGTTTAGAGGACCAGTTCAGCAAGTGCCATTGAACATCATCACAATCTGTGTTCCATCTCATACTTGAGCTCTGATGCAATTTTCTGCAATATATTGTTTTTGAAGTGCCTCATTATAAATGCCTTATAACAGAACTTGCCACTCTTCCTTAAAAACAGCTAGAAACATGATGAATCTCAAATAAGTAATGAATATTAAACAAGTAGAGTACAATACAACCACAGACAGCACCTCAAGTGGCTCCATACAGCAGTTGAGAAGTTGCTTCATGTTGTTTGTTGCCCTGATTAAGGCAACATACTCGCAGGGGAGATGAAGGAGAGTTCAACCTGTTATACTCTTGTCAGGTTGCTTACTGCAGTATGGCTGGACACATAATTAATGATTCTTTTCACATCCATGCAATGCTGATATACAGAGATGACTTTTGTGTGTTAAATCCAGTGTTTTTAAATTTATAGTAATAATGGAATTTTTATTTATTTATTTATTTATTTATTTATTTATTGATTGATTGATTGATTGATTGATTGATTGTGGATGATGATTCAGTGACTCCAGAAAGTATTTTTTTTAGTATAGTATTTATTTATTCGTTTAGAAAGGCAGGCGCTTGTGTACAAAGTGATTTAAAGCCGTCTTCAGTATTTATTATTTTCTTTACACATAAAGAAATTAACTGCACTTAAAGGAATGATTTGCTGTCCAAGGTGAGTAGGTGAGTTTGCTTCTTCATCTGAACAGATTTGGAAAAATGTTAAATTTCATCACTTGCTCACCAATGGATCCTCTGCAGTGAATGGGTGCCGTCAGAATGAGAATCCAAACAGCTGATAAAAACAAGTAATTCACACCACTCCAGTCTATCAGTTAATGTCTTGTGAAGCAAAAAGCTGGGTGTTTGTAAGAAACAGTGGTGGAAAGAGTGTGTGCTCAAGTACAAGTACTGTTACATTAATAAAATAATACTCAGTTACATGTAAAAGTGCAGGTGTTAAAAGGTACTTCAGTAAAAGTACAAAGTACTCTTTTTTTTAAAAACTACTCAAGAGTACTAGTTTCTTCTTAGCTGTTGATATTTAATGAATTGTCAAAAACCACTAAATCAAATCGCAGATCCAAAATACATAGCAATACCATCATAACTTTGATTTCCATTTATTACTTAACACTTACAACAAGTGAAAAATACTTTAAATTAAAGCGTAATTGAACTGTTGTTTATATTGTCACATGGGTCTGGAACTACTGTACTGCTCAAACGAGTGCAACAGCACCCGCAGTTTAAGCTGTTATAATAGCATATTGGCAAAACAGATTTGACAAATGATCCAGTGCGTATTTGTGTTTGCGCTCTGGACAGCCTCAAAGGTTTCTTTTTTCAACATGTTTGTATTTCGTTGAGCAATGTAGCCAATCACAGGCATGTTTGTTGATTTCTTAAATGCAAGGGCCAATCAGAGGTGTTTAAGTTAGAATTCACTTGCCATGAGATGAGACACTTAGCTCATGAGACGAGACACAACACAACACAAGATTTCAAAATAAAAATGATTTTTTTTTAATCTTCGGTGACACATGACTGGAAAAATAGTCTGCAGGTGCATTTTAAAAAGTTTTAACTTATCTTGTGAATGCAATTTCAATTCTACTTTCTGAGTATGAATTATCATATGCATTAAAAGACAATGATATCCAAGCACCTTTAAAAGGTTTTGTCACAAACTCAACAGACTCCTGTATGATTTCACATGAGTGTCTTCAGACATGTATATGAAATATGAGCTTCTAGAAATTCTGACCTCCTAACTGAACTCATTTCCACATAATGAACATAGATATAAAAACATAGAAATAAACAAAATAAATAAGTTTTGTTTGTTTGTTTGTTTGTTTTTCTTAGTCTCATAAAATGCAAACAGTAAGTGCAACCACATAATAGCCTTGTCCAAATACCCACACTTGCGGTCTCTGCACTTGATCACTTCTATGACGTATTTCCTGTGTTTGGCCCAAGTGTTCAAGTGAGGATGAAGACCACAAGTGTGTGTACAACTTTTCATTACCTGATGGGACACTCTTATAGTGTTGTAAAAACGCAAGTGTTTACAGAGTTTTAATTCTTATTTTCAATACTTTGTATTTTAAAATAAACTTTTAAATGTCTGTTCAGTAGTCCCTATAACAGATGACACAATTTCATCTCTGGTGCTTCTAATTAAGTGATAAAAAGCAGTTGCAAATTATGTACAAAATAAATATAGGCTACTCACCTTTGCACCAATAAAACGTTTAGCACTTTGTTTTACTACCAAATTATATGTAATATCTAATTATTATTAATATTTAACTTACAAGCATGATGCATGATGGGATACACTAAGCCTTAGTAAGTCGAGAAAGTGTGGATTTAGTGTGCGTTAAGGGGACTACGCTTTGGCATTTTTAAGAATTTGGACAGTCTTGCACACTTACTTCCTGTCGCGTGCATGCAATGACTTTACCAATCACCGATTGGCTCTTTCATTTAGAAGGTGGGACTATTTTGCCATATTGCACGCTGCAGTTGCTCCCATTCATAAGTATAGGAGTGAACCGTCTTTGTATTTCTATAGTCTTTGACTGTGTGCGACTCTGCAGCTCACGCTGGATAAGCAGAGCAGACACTCTCAGTTCAGAAATGAAGTGACCGTTATACAACTGAATTAAATGTTTGTTTGTTTTTTTATTTCTATAAAAAAAAAAAGCAAAATGACAGTGGAGCCAGGCACCGTAATGTACTGTAAACATAGCGGTGGCATCCACTTTGCTAATTTCACCCTCAGACTCCGGTAATCCACATAGAGAAGGCAGGAACACATGTACACATTGACGTAAACGTAATACCAGACAAAGAAACACTGAACAGAATGCAACTTATATGGGGAACGTAAATGAGGATAATGACTAGACACACCTGAACATAATGACATAATAAACAGGAGACAGAAACTAGGTCACACAGAGAACATGTGGAATGAAAAACACAACAAAATGTCCATAACTGTGACAGTTTGCCCCCACTCCCGGAAGGCACAACCTCGCGCCGTGGAGGAAAAGGGATGGAACGAAGGGGGACTACGACGGAGAACAAAGGAGTGGATGCTGGATGGAAAAACGAGATTGGAGAATGTTCAGGAGGTGGCTGAATGACCGGGAGGAGGACGATAAACAGAGTCCAGGGTGGTGATGAATGTGTACTCAGTAACAAATTGTGATTTTAAAAGTAGCGAAGTTGTAATTAAGTACAAGTAAATTTACAGACCTAAAAATTTACTCACGAAAGTACAAGTACCTGGAAAACTACTTAATTACAGTAACATGAGTTGTTGTAATTCATTCTGTCCACCACTGTAAGAAACAAATCCATCATTACACCATTTTAACTTTTTTTTTTTTTCTCAAAATACCAGCCTATAAACCATAGTATCGACCAGTGAAAAATTACATCTGTTGTCCTCTCAAGTCAAAATCCACTAACATATTTGTTTTCACTCTCTCTACTGACTGTTTTAGTCGGAATGGCTTGTACAGTCTTGATGGATTTATTTATTATGTACACTGTGGATTATTGTGTTGTTTTTATCAGCTGTTTGGACTCTCATTCTGATGGTACCCATTCACTAAAGAGGATCCATTGGTGAGCAGTGATGGAATGATACAGTTCCCCAAATCTGTTCCCATCAAGAAACAAACTCATCTACATCTTGGATGGCCTGAGGAAATATTCAGCTAATTATAATTTTTAGGGTAATGGGTGAACATTTCCTTTCACAATGCTAAAAAAAATGAGATTATGACATTTGAGATTATGACTATTCAACATGATGCGGGTCGCATCCACATAGAGGCCATCATTTCTTATTGCTTGTTAGTTAATGCACTGACTAATGTTAACTAATGGGACTTTACTGTAAAGTATGAATTCTACATACACAACTAAACCGTACAGAACCAAAGTTGAGAGTAATTATATCACAAATAGCTGATCCACCTGTGCCAACAGTATGAATAAGAGCTGGAATGGTGAAACAAATCACAATGACACGCTGCTCCCAAACACCGATCACAACTAAACAGCAAGGCATCAAGCTCTGACTGTAATCTCACGATGGCCACACATGCCTCACCATGAAATGACACAGCTGCAATGTAGCAACAGCACAACCACACAAAAAAAACCTTAGGAATGAACCCAAGGATTCATTAAATGGACAGGTGTAGAATGAGACTGAGAAAAACAGACATATAAGGGGAGAATTAGGGGTTAACCCAAGGATTCATTAAATGGACAGGTGTAGAATGAGACTGAGAAAATAGGAAGCGTTACTGTTAAAAAAACAACTTCTGTGCATCCAGGCCAATGGGTGTCAGTGTTTAGTTTTAATTCCAGTTTTTCGAAATACTACATTCGTCATATTGTCATGTGACCTACCATCACAAGTTGCATCACTTTATTGTGATTCACAAATCCTCACACATGCCCTCATAAGATAGTAAAGTGTCCACTGGATGCACACTTCAGTTTACTTATTCATGCACGTGAAATGAATATGGCATACATCATGTATGGTGTGCAGCAGAAGATCCAGTTAAATTTGACAGTTATATTTTAATTTAAAATGGGCAAATCATTTAGAAAACAAACAGGCTGAGCTGAATGTCATCAGTTGCTGTGCTCCTATTGGTTCTTCAATAGAACTGCAGGACAGCTAATATTGAACTTTATTATAAATCTATATAGATCAGTGACTGCAAACCAGTGACTAGCAGGTTATTCTGTTATAAAAGAAGAGGCTTGGCTGAAAACAATGTTTTTGAGGGTCTATGAATGGGAGGAGAGCGAGCAGTCTGTAATTTTCCACTACCAGTGGGATTACCTGAGCCTGCTTGAATGTTGTGGGGAAAGAGCCATTCAGAAGAAAAGTGTTGATGATGTGTGGGAAGGAGTGTAGGAGAGATTGCTTGGAAGATGAGAGGGAATAGGGTCAAGGATGCAAGAGGTAGGATGGTTAGAGGGGAGAGGTTCAGAGACCTCAGCCTCTGTGAAAAGAGATAAAGAGAAGAGTAAAGAGCTGCATGTGGGTGGTGGTTGTTTGTGGGGCATTGACTGCTGATGGTGTGTTGTGTTGTCTGCAAAAAATAAATAAATAAAAAATAGCAAAGATCGAGGTGGAGGTGAATTTCTTGAAACAGCAATGTACCGAAATTTTGGACACCAAACACTTTTGCCTCAGAAATATGACAAAATACAGAAAAAGCTTCTGTTAATAACGAACTGCATGCCACATTTTATTTTATTTTTTTGAATGGGAAAATATGGGTTTTGTCCTTGTGGTTTGTTTGTTTGTTTATTATTATTATTATTATTATTGCCCTTGTGAAAACGAAATACAGAAAGTAATGTTTTTGGACTCTTAATTGCATATTGATTGAAATTAAATGAATATACATGTATATGTGATTTATTTATATATAATTCATTTTATAGTATTTTAAATGTTAACTGTTGGAATGTACTGACAAGCACTTATTGTTTTGTGATGTATAATTTTTTGTCAATATGTGTGTGTGTGTGTGTGTGTGTGTGTGTGTGTACTGTGTATATGTATTATGTATATATAAATACACAAACAGACATGTAATCATTTGACAGCACTAGTAATTGAACATTGTAATGATGAAGTTGCAATTTGGTGTATTTAAAATATTTTAAATATCATCTCAAATAACAATATTTGAAATATTGTATATTTATATTTAATAATTATATTATACTATTATATGTTGTGCTTTAGTCATCACATCAAAATAAAGGTATGACAATATATTATTTAAACATAATGGCTTAAAATACACTGTAAAATAATATTTGGCATTATCATAAAATACACTTTTATAAAAATGTACTTAAATGTTGTTAAGAAACAAGTGCACTCTATCTTTAAGTACACCTAAGTGCCTTTTATATCATTCTGCAATGCAGTTTTTTACTGTGTCTTACCTCCCATGTGATCAATAAAAAAATTGTAAATTAACAGTAAAATTGTAAAACAGTAAATTAACAGATTTTTGTGTGTGACTCATTATTGAGGTTGTGATGTACGTGAAGAACATCAGATAACCAGAACTGTTGCGCATGTGGCCTGGAGGATATAAAATATGTCGTCTAGACAGGATGTTAAAGTGTCTGTAGCATAATTTACATAGAAAGAGGAGAAGTGGGTGAGAGCAAAGAGAAGCAGATATAATAGAGGGGAAATTAACACGCGCCAAGCATCAGATCCAAGAAAACATGGTTTTGGTTTAGTAGAAAAAAAAAAAAAAAATGATGAGTTAGCCGACTACTATCATAACATGTTTTAAATCATCTTGTATAATAAAATGAAATCTTTTGTAATATAGCATTTATGCATACACCCATAAATACATACATAACTGACTAATTAAATAATTAAATTGCTGTCAGTGGAAAAAGATGCTTTTTGAACCTAATTCTCAAAACCCTCACAAATCAATTTTCTTAACTCTGCAGCTGTATTTTTTGGAAATATTGTATTTTAAGTCTTGAAGACATTACCTGTGTCATGCAGTCTGATGAGAAAAAAAAAATATTAATAGCTAATTATCTTCTGCGAATGTCTCTGGCATACAGCCAAACCGTAGAAGCCATTTACAAGAAATGATTCTATTACCTGCCAAAATATGCCAACTGATGTCCTCACACTATAATGCCAAGAAAGTCTGGCACTGTAAACAAGGACCGAACAGAAAACCCTCAGTCAATTTGTCTGCACTTCTTCTGTGCATTGTGTGTGTGTGTGTGTGTGTGCGTGCGTGCGTGCGTGCTTGTGTGTGTGACTCTCATCTTCTCTTTTCAGAAGGCAAAGCAGTTTATGGCTCAGCAAAAAGCGTTTGCATGAATTGGTTTATACAGTATACAAAAAATAAATATGTCAAATGTATATATGACAATTAAACAATTACATTATCCGTATGTAACTCTGTGAATAAACTAATTAAACTTGCAAACTCTGAAAGTGTAACCAAAAACAGTCATAAGTCGTCGTATTACTAGATTTACTTGATCTTATAGTGCTGTGTTCAACACTATAGATCATGGCATACTCATAGATTGATTATAAAACTATACGGGTATTCAAGGTTAGGCTTTAAAATGGTTAAGGTCCTACTTGTCCGACCGTTACCACTTTGTTTGTTTAAACGGGGAATCATCTCAATTAACACCAGTAAAGTATGGAGTGCCATAAGGGCTCTGTCTTAGGCCCTCTGCCATTTCCAATATGCATGTTGCCCCTTGTTAATAATATTAGAAAATATGGGATTAGTTTCCATTGTTATGCTGATGATACTCAACTATATATTTCAACAAGAACAGATGAAACTTCTAAATTATATAAACTAACAGAGTGTGTTAAAAAATGTAAAACATCGAATGACCAACAATTTCCTTCTATTAAATTTGGATAAAACAGAGATATTATTTATTGAACCAAAAAACAGTACACAGAATCTCATAGATTACAATTTGAATCTAGACGGATATACTGTTATTTCCTCAACGGTCTAAAATTTGGGTATTATATTAGACAGCAAATTGTTTTTTGAAAATCATATTTCAGATGTTACCAAAAAAAGCATTATTCCATCTTAGAAACATTGCCAAGCTACAGAACATGTAACCTGTTTCTAATGCAGAAAATCTAGTTCATGTATTCATGACCTCAAGACTGGACTACTGTAATGCACTGATAGGTAGTTGTCCTGCATCTTCAATAAAGAAGCTACAGGTGTTCCAAAATGCAGCAGCTACTTGCCAGGTCAAGAAAATATGATTACCCCAATTTTACAGTCTCTACACTGACTACCTATTAAGTTCTGTATCTGTTTCAAAACATTACTACTTATAAGGCCCCAAATGGTTTATCTCTTGCATGCCTAACCAGTCTTCTGTCATGCTACAATCCATCACGCTCCCTAAGGTCTCAAAACTCAGTACTTTTGGTTGTACATAGGATAGCAAAGTCCACTAAACAAGGTAGAGATTTCTTGCATTTGGCTCCTAAACTCTGGAATAGCCTTCTTGATAATGTTTGGGGGTTCAAATACACTCTCTCTCGTTTTTATTTATTTATGTATGTATGTATGTATGTATGTATGTATATTTTCATTTATTTATTTATTTGCTTGGTTTGAACAGCAGCTACAGTACACTATTTTTCTCTATTTCTCTGTTTCTGACATGGGGAACTAGGAATTTCACAGTCTTCAGTCTGGATCCACCCTAATATGAAGATCTGAGATGACAGAACAGAAGAGATGATGTCAACCCTTGAGGACCTCAAATGACAACAACCCTGAACCAACATACAAAACTACCAAATTTTCATATAAGTTTGATTGTCCAAGTGAACATCAACTTGATATAGTCAAACTACTCCAAATTACTCCGTTTTTTGTGAAGCTGAAAAGCACTGTACAAATAAACATGAATTGAAATTAACTTTTGATTATCAAGCACATACAACTATTATTATTATTTTTTTTATTTTTTTTTTTTTAAAGAAAATTATTTACTTCACTCAGAAATGAATATGTTGTTATTATTATTTTTTTTTTTTTTTTTTTTTTTTAAATTCATAAGCATATATATATCTTGATAGTGGATGTCCAACCTGCTCCATAAAATGAATGTGTTTAATTGTTTGAGCAACTTGGCCATTCTACTAAATGCTTTAGACCAGCTTTACAATGCTCCTGTCCCCAAAAGACTTAGGCTTACAGAATTATAGGAACCCACAGATACTAATTACTAACCCATAATTAAAACTAACATATGAATCGACAGGTATAATCCCATCTGTTCACTTTCAAAAACCCATCTCCCAGAAGCACAGACAAAAATATGCAAACCACATTCCTACAGTTGCTCTGTGCTTAAGGACTTAATCCTTGAGATTTTCCATTAAAATCTTTGCATGATCACAAAATGAACTGGGTTTGTTAGGAAAGCTTTTCCAGGTGGGTGAGGAAACCAGAGCTAAACTTTTATACTTCATCGGTATATCTATATAAAGCCAACGTTTGTTTATTTCTGAAATGCTCCTGTATTTTTCCCCATCAACTGATGATAAGTGCATGGTTGCTAGTGTGTTTTAGCTTCAATCTGACAGATAAAATGCAAAGTGTATTGTTGCTAGTGTGAGTGTAACTGGCTGTTAAAAACTGACAGAGTGAATCCATGATGAAATACTGGACCTCAAAATCCTTATTCAGCTACATTTATTTACCATAATTTACCATAATTTCTATGAAAATATTTTTCTGAGTTTAGTAAAACAAATTTTTATTGACATGTTTATTTAGAAAAATATTTAAAAACAGTGCAGATGAATGTAAAAACATGTAGTAACACCTTAGAATACGGAACACACATTCAGTGTTAACAAAGAGTTTTCCCCCAGTAAACTTCTAATTCCCTGCTTATTAATAGTTAGCAAGGTAGTTGTTAAGTTTAGGTATGGGGTAGGATATAGGGATCTAAAATATGGTCATGCAGAATAAGACAATAATATGTGCTTTATAACTACTAATAAACAGCCAATACATTTGTTACTCGCATGCTAATAAGCAACTAGTTAACAGTGAGAATTGGTTCTTAAATTAAAGTGTTACCAAACATGTTTTATGCAAACAGGCCATTACTATTAAATCATCAGCAGATCATCAACTTGATCTCATGAGAATATGTAACTATTTATGAGGTGGTAATTTCATATTAATTTGTACAAGTTTATTCAAAAGGACATTTTTAGAAAAACAAGCATGAAGGTGCGTTTCTAAACCTAACCAAGCAGATTGTATGCAAAACCGTATGAATGAGATTGTTTGAAAATGAATTAACTTATTTAGCAAAATGTAAAATAGTTACATATCAGAATGCTGCGTTCATAAAGATGTATGTGTACAGAGCACATGACCAAAATATTGTCATTAGCATAGTATGTGCACAGCCCGATTTTTCTAACTTTGAATTCAAACTTACTTTGCGACTGTATGTATGCTCTCTATAGCTTCAGTGAATACTATGAGAACGAGTCAATGTTTCGTTCGTTATCTGGCTCGGTTCAGTCAGTGTACTGTTTGAGTAAATGAATTACTCCGGGATATTGGTTTATTTGAACTCAGAGGGAGTGTCAGCCATGTTAAAAAAGTTAACAGCTTAAGTCATTTGTGGATTAATGCTTATTGTTGACGCGAACCGTTTCAAACGATTCAGTTCGATTTGGTGAAATGGTTCAAGAAGATCCGGTTACATCGAGTGATTCGTTCGCGAACCGGATGTGCTGTGAACGGCGCGCTCATAACAGACCCGGGAGAGAAGTCAATGCTGAATAAAGTCGTAGTTTTTGATATTTTGGACCAAAATGTATTTTCGATGCTTCAAAAAATTCTAACGGACCCTCTGATGTCACATGGACTACTTTGAAGATGTTTTTATTACCTTTCTGGACGTGGACAGTATACCGTACATACATTCTCAATGGAGGGACAGAAAGCTCTCGGACTAAATCTAAAATATCTTATACTGTGTTCCGAAGATGAACGGAGGTCTCACGGGTTTGGAACGACATGAGGGTGAGTCATTAATGACATAATTTTCATTTTTGGGTGAACTATCCCTTTAAATGTGTTAATGCTGATATTTGCAGAAAAAAAAACGGTACTCTTTGTGTGATATAGATTAAGTTAACTATATTAAATGATTATAATATAAAAAGCATAGAAGCATTTTTGCCGTCTACAATTTAGAATGCCTGGAATTCTGAGTTTTAATAGACTAATAAACTAATAAATCAACGTGCCTGCACTCTGTGTGTAATTTGGTGATATAGTCTACTTGATAATGTCCGATCGCACATCATTACAACACTTACCAACACTTACCATATTATCGCAGACGATGCTGACGCACACCCCAGACTCGACTTGAGTGGAAAATTAATCATCCGCAGTTGTGCGCGCACTTGTTTGCACATGAGCATGAGTCTACCTTGCAAATGCCAGACCATTGATTCGTCAAACATGTGTTCCTGCAGTCTGTGTTCTTCTGATTTCTGACTATTTTTTAGTAAGTAAGGAATATGCTTTGGGGTAATGTATCGGAGTAAAATTATACATTTTAATTAGGAGATGTAGTGGATTAAAAGTAAAAGTTTGCTGAAATATAAAAACTCAAGTAAAGTACAGATACCCCCAAAAAATACTTAAGTACTGTAACAAAGTATTATTACTTTGTTACATTACACCACTGACAAGGTGGTCAGTACTTGCAGGGTAGGAGGAATAGGCCTTCCCCTAAAAGAGTGAAATGAAAGCTTTGGTTTAAGCAAACAAATTATGTCAGCTGTATTTTGTGAAAGTTGATTTCATCGAAATCATTCAGTGGGTTGCTCCTCTAGATAGCAACAGAGTATGGGCCGAGTCTGGCTTACATTCGGCACCTCTGGCTTAATATTGGCGCTGTTTTTTGTTTTTTTGCTTGCTTTTTTTTTTCCACAGTCTGGTGTCAAACAACATTCTGGACAACCAAAAGAAACAAAAAGCTAATTCTATCTGTTTGGCTGAGATGTTTTGTATTGTATAGGCATTTCGTCCACACAGATCCGGCGTTTTGGGAGAGTGAGACCGATATTTTTTTTGAAACCGGGTCCCGGAGTGGATAAATCTGAAAACGCCACACTTGCATTTTCGTGTGGACAGCGAATCTGTATATTTTCTGAAACAATGACATCATCAGCCCACGTCTCGCCCCTAGTCAGACAGCGCAATGTCACGTAAAAGAAACAAAAACATGAACAAACATACCGTGCGCAAGGTTTATGCGCATACAGTAGTCCAAGTCTTCTTCTCTGTTTTTATCTCTGTGGCTGAATTACAGCACCACATACTGACCTGGTTTGTATACTACATTGTTTTGTGTCAGCTTTGTGGTTTTGTGTGGACACAGATATTTCTTGAGACGAGAAAAAAAAAAAAAAAAAAAAACTCTGGCTTTGTGTGGACGTAGCCTTAGAGCTTACAAATAGTTAAATCATTTATTGCTGATAAAATTAATTAATGTGATTTAAATCATTGCAATATTTTAAACAAACAAACAAATAAATAAATAAATAAATAAATAAAAGAGAAAATAGAAAATACTGTATCAGAAAAAAAGAAATAAAAAATACCATAATCACCATACATAAAGAAAATTGCTTGCTAATGTCATTTCATTTTCCAGAACTGCATGTGAAATAAAAGAAAACAAGAAGACCATCAAATAAATCCACATGAATATGTTGGCGAGTAGGATTTAGAGTGTTTATATAGTTACACTCCTTAAATAACATGTAAAGGATAACGAAATAATTCCATTACAAGACATATCATAAACTGACACAGAGCCATAGGTATTTGTCGTTTTATCCCTGATGTTAAAAATAAATTTGTATTCACTAACCAACTTCCATAATCTTGCAAATTAACACAAGAGACATACGAGAATGGCCTAGAATGGCAATTAAACTATTACTCCTTGTACCTGAACACATCCTGAATATATTTGATGCTCACTAACAGATGGCAGCAGTCTGATGTTATAACTAGCTTTAGAGTGAATACTTCTGTACTGGTTAATGAGAAAACATTTGCATTTTTATTTTTTATTTTTTATTTTTTATTTTTTTAAAGCAAATGATTGTGTAAAATAATTGGAAAATATATTACGGATGAAAATGTACTGCAAAGAAGGAATTAGGACAAGTAAGAATATATAGTCTTTGGTTGATAGGCCAGATCCTTTTTACAGTAAATAACATAAAGTGTCTGATAGGAAAAAATCTTATTATCTCTTATTGAGGCTTATTAATTCTTATCTGTGTTTATGGCAGAAATAAATATGGCAGAGTGTGGAAGTGTCTCTTGGATGTTCAGAAATATAATCTCACTCTTGTTTGATGTCAGTGTTTGTGTGTGCATATATATGATGTTTATTGTGTCTCAGCCTATGACACCTGCAGACCACAAATTTGTTTTTCCTATTAACTTTGTGTATAATCTCTTCCATGCTTCTGCCTGTCTTCAGACATCAGCGTTTGACCAGAATACCAAGGAGCTCAGGACAGATGTTCCACAGGGAAGATCACAGCTGATTAGGAAGTCCATGCTGTTATTTTCTAGGTTACCAATATCAGGTTGTGAAAATACAATCAATCAATCAATCAATATAAGATAAAAATAAATAAAATAAAACATTGAAAAAGAATAAACTGTGAAAAAAGAAGTGTGCTTAATTTTATTGAATGTGCACATATAGTGTACTTAAAATCATAAAAGGATATGACAATATATATATCTATATATATAGATATATATATTAGGGCTGTCAAATGATTAATCACGATTAATCACATCCAAAATAAAAGTTTTGTTTACATAATATATGTATGTGTACAGGGTATATTTATTATGTATATATAAATACATACACATAAATTATATATTTAGAAAATATTTACATGTATATACATTTATATATTTATATTCTTATATTTTATATTATATATAAATATATTTAATATATAAACATAACATATTCTTCTTAAATATATACATGCATGTGTGTGTATTTATATATACATAATAAATATACACAGTATACACACATATATTATGTAAACAAAACTTTTATTTTGGATGTGATTAATCGTGATTAATCATTTGACAGCCCTAATATATATATATATATATATATATATATATATATATATATATATATATATATATATATATATATACATGAGTATGATATAAATTACACGGTCACTTAAAGCATAAACTTGGAATTGCAAGAAATTAAGTCATCAGGATATTAAGAGTATTTTATTTCAAAAAATGTTATAATTGTGTTATTGTTTTGAACACAGTATGGGATGTTTTATATTTAGTCCGAGCGCTTTCTGTCCCTCCATTGAAAATGTATGTACGGTATACTGTCCATGTCCAGAAAGGTAATAAAAACATCTTCAAAGTAGTCCATGTGACATCAGAGGGTCCGTTAGAATTTATTGAAGCATCAAATATACATTTTGCTCCAAAAATAACAAAAATTACGACTTTATTAAGCATTTTCTTCTCTTCCGGGTCTGTTGTGAGCGCGTTCACAACAGTCACAGCAGTCACGTTCATCAAAGTAGTCCTATCATATCACCCTTTCATATCAGAAAGGGTGATATGAAAATTAATGACATAATTTTCATTTTAGCTGAACTAACCCTTTAAGTGTACTTAAGGAGAGAATTTTTTATGATTGTTTTTACCACACTTTACTACACTTTAAAAGTGCACTTTGTAATAAAATCAAATGAACTTAATGTTTTGTCATGCTTTAAAGAAGTACACTTTTTTTAATGTGTCTACTGGCATACTAAAGCACATGCAAAGATTGAATTTTATCGGTTTTAACTGTTATTCAATATTACATTGAAAGTTAAAATATTTTAAATGTACTGCAACTTCCTGCTTACAAATGTGTTATACAAATGTTAAGCACATAGAAACTTCAATAGAAATGGCATCAAAGTCTTTTACACTTATTTTAAGTAAATATTTTTATTTTAGTTTACCATAAATGCGTGTCAGTACATTCAGCAGTACAGCATATTCACCATATTTCAAATACAATAGAATAACATATGAAATTACATTTAAACATGTACTTTAGCAAACATCTATAAGTGACTCAAAAAGTACAGCTATGTACAGCCATTTAAACTATAGTGCATTTTTGTTTAATTGCAAGTCACATGTAATTAAATGTCTAAAAACATTACATTCACACTTCTATTATTTCTGTAAGTATGCCGTGTACTTTTCACATAGGGCATTAAACCATTTTGATCTGTGAGGAGAATGTTGTCAAGTCACTTTTATTTATATAGTGCTTTTAACAATATAGATTGTGTCAAAGCAACTGTACAGCATTAATTAGAAAAAAAATAGTGGTAGTCAATGCAAAATGAAAACAGTAAACTCATTTTTCAGTTAAAGGCAGTTCATCATTGAATTCAGTGAAGTCATCACTCAGTTCAAATAGTATCTGTGCAATCATTTGCAATCAAGTCAATGATGTCACTGGAAATGACGTGTCCAACTAAGCAAGCCAGAGGCGACAGCGGCAAGGAAGCAAAACTCCATCGGTGACAGAATGGAGAAAAAACCTTGGGAGAAACCAGGCTCAGTCAGGGGGCCAGTTCTCCTCTGGCCAGACGAAACCAGCAGTTCAATTCCACGCTGCAGCAAAGTCACATTGTGCAGAGGACTCAACTGGTTCCTGTGGTCTTGTCCCGGTGGTCATCTGAGACAAGGTCTTTACAGGGTATCTGGGGCTCATCTATTTGTCCTGGTCTCCATTGACTTTAGGGGCTGTAGAAGTTCTCTAGGTGCTGATCCACCATCTGGGCTGGATACATACTGGATCTGGGTGACTGTAACCTAGTGACCAATGTTAAATATTAATTGACTCAGGTCCCAGCCACAAAAACCCAACAGACAGTCAAGGCTGAACACAAAATACACTTTATTAATGGGCCAGCAAGCACTAAATAGAAAATACTGATACGTAGGGGAAAGTTCACTAAAATCAAGTCTCTGAAACCCTTTAGAGAGAGGTTAAGTTTCAGTGATTGGGTGGCTTCTCAGTAGTTCACTCCAGCTGTCCTCCCTCAAACAGTCAAGCGGACACGTCCAGAGGGTCACAGCAGTCATCAGACCCACAGGAGAAATTTACAATACTCTAGGCAGCAAACAGCCAGCACTGAGGAAGATTCCAGTGTAACCAATGCAGTCTTCACAGCAGCACTGGGCCCAGAACCCCAAAATGGATAACCCAGAGGCTAGAAAAAAAAAAAGCACCAAGACTGACCACCAGCATCACAGATAGCAGAGGTCACACACACTAATATGATAAAATATAGTTACAGCCCTTCTGGCAACAATAGCAAGCATTGAGTGCAGTTCAAGGATAGCCACACAGTCTTCAAGACAGCACCAGACACTGGAACCACAGGATGGGTATTGCTGAGGGGTCCTTCAGGCGACATTAGCAAGCTTTGAAAAAAAAACGGCTGCAGTACACTGGTTTTCAAACAGAGATGCCTGGGAACCTGGGCTTCATTTGCAGAGCAGGCAAGTCCCCATCATACCTGTCAACACTCCCGTTTTTCCCGGGAGTCTCTAGTATTTCACACCCATCTCCTGCCCCCCTCCCATTTTGTTATTTCTCCCTGGAAACTCCCGTCATTTGTATGGCCCTACCTCGTAATATGAATAATCAAATCAATACATTATTCCAAGGTTGTCCAGTTGCCAGATCTTGTATGAAACGTATCCTACTCACACAATAGATACATCATACAATTTTGAACCCATTTGTGACCTCAACCTAGCAACCTACAGCTCTGTTGCGCAGTTGATATCTGCGCAGGTAGACGGGGGAATTTGAATCAAGCGTCACTAAAAATGGCATTAGAAAGCTCAGGTGGTGCTACGGTGAAAAAACTAAATATAGCTGCAAATATAACAACAGCTGGTCGGAGGAATTTAATTTCTTATCACGAAGCAGCATCGACTATTCCCACGCTTTTTGCAAATATGTCGCACTGACTTCAGTATAGGAGAAACATGGTGGGAAAAATGACATAACGCACCACAATAAATCCCAACGGCACAATCGCGCTGTGGAGGCACAAAGGGGCACACCTGCGATTTCAAACTTTATCACTCCCTCCAGAGGGGTACTTAGCAGCAAAGTCTGCTACTTATAATTTTAATTCTGGATGTAAGAAACACAAGAAAACACCTTCATGTTAAATACATGAAGTACTGTACTTCATGTATTTAACATGATGGTGTTTCCTAGCGTTTACATGAAGGTGTTTCCATTAACTTCACATACATTAAATTTTTTGTTACATGTTCCACATGCACCACAGTGTTTCCTTTTATGTAATATAAAATTTGTTATAATAAAGATAAATAAACAAGAAACATGAATAAGTCTCATTATTATCACAATAATTCTTTTTAATAATTATGTATTATGTGTATTTAACTTGCCTATGACCCGCCCCCAAACCCAACCCCCATCTGTTGAAATTTGATGCACACGCACAGTGAATAACTACTACAATTCAGAGTGCAAATATGTTCATGCACACAGTAAACACCATCACACATTAAGGCCCTAATGTCTCTGCTTATTAAAAGGTAAAAAGTACTGAGTTCACCTGTGACAACTGCAGTGACCATCTGATCTGGATACAGACTGGATCTCTAAATAGGAAAAGGATCTGCCGCCCGCAGCTGATTTTGATATTCTAGGTATTATCAAATTGCCAGAGTTTTGAGAACGCAGTGGACGTGGAGGACTATAATGTAACAAGAGGTTGTTGTTTTGATGAGGTGTTGGACGTTGAGGGCTTTATTGTTAATAGGGTTGATTTTATATTATATACGATGTTTAATAGGGAGCCACTGCAGTGTTGACAGAACCGGGCTAATATGATCATACTTCCTGGTTCTAGTAAGAACTCTAGCTGCTGCATTTTGGACTAACTGGAGTTTGTTTATTAAGCGTCCAGAACAACCACCCAATAGAGCATTACAATAATCTAACCTTGAGGTCATAAACGCATGGATTAACATTTCTGCATTTGACATTGAGAGCATAGGTCGTAATTTAGATATATTTTTGAGATGGAAAAAAGCAGTTTTACAAATGCTAGAAACGTGGCTTTCTAAGGAATGATTGCTATCAAATAGCACACCTAGGTTCCTAACTGATGACGAAGAATTGACAGAGCAGCCATCAAGTCTTAGAGTTCTAGGTTATTACATGCAGAGCTTTTAGGTCCTATAATTAACACCCCCGTTTTTTTTTTTTTTTTTTTTTTTTTTTTTTTTTTTTAGAATTTAGCAGTATGAAATTACTCGTCAACCAGCTATCACCGTGTTTCCTAATGATATCTCCCAAGGGTAACATGTAAAGCGTGAAGAGTAACGGTCCTAGTACTGAGCCTGGAGGTACTCCATACTGCACTTGTGATCAATATCATACCTCTTCATTCACTGCTATGAATTGATGGCGGTCATATAAGTACAATTTAAACCATGCTAATGCACTTCCATTAATGCCAACAAAGTTTTCTAGTCTATGCAAAAGAATGTTGTGGTCAATAGTGTTGAACGCAGTACTAAGATCCAATAGCACTAATAGAGAGATACAACCATGATCAGATGATAAGAGCAGGTCATTTGTAACTCTAATTAGAGCAGTCTCAGTACTATGATATGGTGTAAATCCTGACTGGAAATCCTCACAGATACCATTTTTCTCTAAGAAGGAATATAATTGTGAGGATACTACCTTTTCTAGTATCTTGGACAGAAAAGGGAGATTCGAAATCGGTCTAAGTTGTGTTTTATTTATTTATTTATTTATTTTTTTTGATGATGAGAGGCTTAATAATGGCCAGTTTGAAGGTTTTGACCTTCAAAACCTAATGACAATGATGAATTAATAATAGTCAGAAGAGGATCTATGACTTCTGGAAGCACCGTTTTAAGAGCTTAGATGGAATAGGGTCTAACTTACATGTTGTACATGATTGCTACCTCTGGGTTTTGTTTGGTGTATTTGTTGTCATCTGTGTTTGTTTGATTGTCATTTGTTACAATACATAAAGTGGGAAATGCAAAGATATTTGTAAACTGCAAGGATAAAAATGAAGTTTATGATTTAAAGTCACTTTCATTTCTCAAAAACAAAACCTTTGTTGTTCAGTGAGTCTGCTTTTGGAAATCTTTCCATTGTTCACATGTCTGAATTAAACAACATCTGGTGTCTGAAGGGCAAGGAGAAGAGAAATAAAACAAAGTGTATTTCAGAACTGCAGATATTGTTGAAATGAAACATGAAATTAAAGGGTAAGTTTGGATTGATTGATTGATTGATTGATTGATTGATTGATTGATTGATTGATTGATTGATTGATTGATTGATTGATTGATTGATACAAAATCGTAGCAGGCCAAAATCTAATGTTGAATGGCCTGTTGTCAATTAAATCTCTTAGAACAATGTTTATTTATTTATTTATTTATTCATTCATTCATTCATTCATTCATTCATTCATTCATTCATTTACATGGTTTTTTACATTTACATGCTTGATTAATATGTATTAATTTTCTATAGTTAGGTCTCCCAAAAAATGTAGCTCCTTTTTAATTTGAGCTGTTATTTCAAACAATGTATTTTTCTTAAATCAGCGTCAATAAAAAGCAACATTTTACCCAATATAGTGTGGCAACATGCTCCTTTTGGTTGTTCCTGGGTAATAAAATTCCAAATATTTAATAGCTGTTTTGAAGCCAATACTTAAAGGAATAGTTCACCCAAAAAATTATAAATTGCTTAAAAATGTACTCATCCTCAGGTCTTCCAAGATGTCGAAGTGTTTATTTCACTGCAGACGATCCACTGGTGAGTAAGTGATGTTATGCTAAATTTCTTCAAATCTGTTTCCATGAAGAAACCTTGGATGGCGTGAGGTTGATTAAATACTCAGCAAATGTTCATTTTGGGGTGAATTTTTTTTTTTTTTTTTTAAGAAACAACCCTACTCTGGGAATATATATATATATATATATATATATATATATATATATGTATATATATATATATATTATTTTATTAAACACCTTTTTCGAACTTTTAATTGTTTTGATTACATCTGGCTATATCTAAATACATATTAAGCACATTATTCATAATTTTGATAAATTGGCATGTACAAATGGAGAGAAGACAGCTGAGTTGTTGTTGTGTGTGGGTCTGGCGTAATGTATGGATGACACATCCGTGTTGTTTTGTGGATATGCTTCTTTGACTCCAGTGCAGCTGTTTTGTTATGCAGAGAACTCACTTGTTCCCAAAAGACCTCCAGTTCTTGTTACTCTGTCTAAAATGACAGAAATGTTGTCAAAGGACCTCAGAGCCTTCATGTCTGCCTTGGGGAGACATCTTAGAGAGGGGGAACACTCTGTCAAGTTGATGAAAAAGAGAGGGAGCTAATTTGATATGCTCTGACAATTATTGTCCTCATAATCCCAATGTTCGTATGACCTGCAAATTGCATTTCACTTGCATTTTAGCCGAATACATGGAATAAAATTCATTCTCATTGTCCATAATACAACAAAGAGACAGCTTTTAAAATTAAAACATCTCTTGAAAGACTAGAAAGACTAGTATGTTTACAGTGGGACTCAAGAGGGATGTTTCCAAAACCACATGGCATTAAAAAAAAAAAATTAACACTATCATTATAGCAGCAATGTTTCAATTTCAAGGTGAATTGGGGCAACCAGTGGTCAACTTGAAGAGAGTCTTGTCTGTAGTGTATAGCGTCTCTATAGGGCCAGGATGGCCCCGGCCCACTCAGATTGACGGCTGGTCCATCCAATCAAATGAGATACAGCATTGCTTTTTGTGAGAAAAAAGAAAAATCCTTTAAAAAAAATCCCAATATATTATACTTTCAATACAAAATTTGCAATGGATTTGCAAAAGCTGTATTCATGCATGTTTTGGCCTGAGATTTTGCTGCTTTTGCTCATTTTTGACCAGCAGGCATCACCAGTGTGAAGAGTTTCAAGCTATTCATAAAAGTGAATCAGTTTGTGAAACAAATTGTTCAGTTGATTTAAAGCTTCTAGAAGGTCAGTTTCTCCCATCGATACAGTATCAAAGTACAACGGTTTATGAGAATAACAATGTACTATTACTCCAAATTTGCGCATTATAGCATCAGTGGACTATTTAAATTAACTTATTTCTGTCAACTGAGGCTTTTTATCACAGAATGAGACAGTAATTGTATTATTTTATAGTATTCTATACAGTGATAAAGGCTATGTCAGTTAGCATTGCATTATAAATATACATTATCTATATGAAAAATACCAGAGATGGCTTGAAGAACACAGATAAACCATATTAGGTTAGATTAGATTCAACTTTATTGTCATTGCACATGTAAGGTACAAGGCAATGAAATGCAGTTAGCATCTAACCAGAAGTGCAATAAGCAGTAAGTACAGAATATACAAGGTCTACAATATGTTACAAATGTACAATAAATATACAGAAAAGGCAGTATTATGGACATAATTTACAGACTTTTAAATACTATCAGCATGATATACAGGTGTGCTATGAACATTCTATACAGATGGATTATGTAAAGTGTATGTACACTATAAGCAGAAACTATGAACATATGAACATTATTTACACTAGTGCAATGGACAGTAAAGTGCATAGAGAATATTTCAGTGTGCAAATGGATTACTCAGTATTCTGGATGAACAGACAGTAGTTCAAGTAATAACAAGTTACTGTTTTTTGCTTGTTTGTAAATAATCAGATGTAGTGATGAGGGGGGGTGAGGAGTCTGTGTGTGTGGGGTGGGGGGCGTTGGGGGGTGTCAGATGGCAGAGTTCAGTTAGGAGACTGCTGTAGGCAAAAAGCTGTTCCTGAATCTGCTGGTCCTTGTCTGGAGGCTCCTGAAGCGCCTCCCGGAGGGCAGGAGGTTAAACAGTCTATGGTCAGGGTGAGAGGAGTCCTTAAGAATGCTGCGAGCTCGACGTAGACAGCGTATCCTCTGGATGTCCTCAATAGCAGGAAGTGGTGTTCTTGTGATGCGTTGGCCGGTTTTCACCACCCTCTGCAGTGCTTTGCGGTCAGCAACTGAGCTGTTCCAATACCAGACTGTGATGCAACTGGTCAGGATGCTCTTGATCGCACACCGGTAAAAGTTCACCAGGATGGCTGAAAACAGCTGGTTCTTCTTCATTGTCCTGAGGAAGAAGAGGTGCTGGTGAGCCTTCTTGACCAGGCTGGATGTGTTTGTAGTCTAGGACAGGTCTTCCGAGATGGTGGTTCCCAGGAACTTGAAGCTGGAGACACGTTCAACAACCATCCCGTTAATGTGGATGGGGTCGTGTGTGCTTCATTTCTTCTTCCTGAAGTCCACAATAAGCTCCTCTGTCTTGCTGGTGTTAAGGAGCAGGTTATGGTCAGCGCACCTGGGCAGTTAAGATGCCTTCTTTTGTGGCAGTGAGCTGATAAAATCCTCTGCTTTCTGAGAAGAATCGAACATCATCTGCTCACTGTTGTGCTGTAGTTTAATTATTGCTGGATAGATGAGAAACGGCTTCCACCCCCTCTGGTAACCCCACCAGTCATACATTATTTCCCCATCTCCTATCCTCCATGTTCATCACTTTATCGGTAAGTTGTTCTAGCTGCTTTCTTTGGTTCGTGACTGTTCTCCTTTCCTCACGTGCAGCTGCTTGATCGGAATCGACCCGGTCACGTGTCTGTTTCACTGTGATGGCTAGCTTTTCAACTTCTGCTTTTAGCTCTTTTACAGAATTGTTGTTCACTAGTATGTCCATATGTAGGTCTCGCAATACCGGGGTCAGCACAGAGTCTATCGCATCTCTAACTGTTGAGGCCACAACTGAATCCAAAGTACTTTGATGCTCTTTAAGTGCTAGCTTGATACCGATAGCAATGGTGCCCTCGAGATCCCCTTTAGTGATGGTGGAATCTTTGAATTTTTTCTTTATTGGCGATTGCTCAATCACTCTTTTCCGATTGTCCATGATCGTTGAAGTACTTATGATGGAATAGATAGAGAGTGGTTAGAAATTTACTATCAGGATTGTAGAATATTTGACAGAGTGAGCAGAGTGAAGGACCGTGCGTGCTGACCATTTCAAAATGGTGGACGACTTACATAGAGCAGCCCATAGAAACACACGCTAATAGGGCATCTACCTGCATATCTATGGCTAAACACTGCCTCTGCAGAAGAAGATCAATGCCTGCTTCTACATCACTGCCTGTTCAGCCCCGCCTGCCAATTCATGCTTGTTTGTATTGTAAATAACAAGAGAGGCAAACGCTGGTCTAGGCAGAAATTAAATGATAAAGATGGTTCCGAAGACAAGATGCTGTGCAGTGCCAAGTTGTGGAAAAACAGTCTTTGCATCACCTCATTTCTGATCCCAACATCAGGAAACAGTGGATGAACTTTATTTTAATGAAGATCCAGACCACGTCAGTAATAACTCGGTCCTTTGTTCACTTTAACAAGGCACAATTCATGCCAGCCTCTTTAGAGTACATTGTGGAACTGAGAAAAAAGCAAGCTCACAATCTCAGCTAGATCCTACTGGCCTGGAATGGGGGTGGACATTGATAAATGTGTAATTACATTTTTTTTTTTTTTTCAACTTTGCTGTAAGACATACAAACTGATCATGTTATGGAATGCCTTTCTCATGTGCTTATTTCTTATTACCAGTGCCAGTTTGGCAGACTGTCCATCAAGCAGGAGCCCATGTACCTCCCAGTATGTGTATGTAAGCTTGTTGTCCACAGATGTACATGGGTTTTGAGACAGGGAAGTCATAAGGTCAGAGAATATGAATTTATTAATGTTGCTATTTTAATTTTAAGGTGGACAAGCCTCTGGTAGTGCCGGGCATGGATTTAGTGGGGGAAGTCACCAGGACCAACAATGGAAATGAGTACATTTGTGCCCTGGTTGACTATTACACAAAATGAAGCCTGAAGACGGAAGCCTGCTCTATTCTGAATAAATTTGCAGCAGTTTTCTCTCGCTGCATCATTTATTTATTTTACAAGTTTGGGGCACCACAGACAATACTTACTGACCAAGGTACAAAGTTTATTAACCGGGTTACAAGATTCTTACAAGAACTCTGTTTTTGGTTCTTTCAGAAATAAAAAATTATGAGAGAACCACGTTTTCACTTCATCCAGGCATACAAAAAAGGATTCTAGAGCAGCATGTTTATTTGGTTTCAAAGGTAGATAAATTTGGGTATCATCTGCATAGCAGTGAAATGATACACCATTCTTTTCTGAAAATAGAGCCCAAAGGAAGTAAATACAAAGAAAAAAGAATGGGTGCGAGAATAGTACCCTGTGACACTCCACAGGAAAGTTTAGCAGGCAACAAAGAAAAATTACCTAATCTGACAGAGAAACTTCTATTTGTTAAATATGATTTGATCCAGCTAAGAACAGTTCCCTAAATGTCCACAAAATATTCTAGTTGAGATAAAAGAATTTTATGATCAACTGTATCAAAAGCCGAGGTTAAGTCTAACAGAATTAGGATTAGGAATTGGCTGAAGAGCAGCAAAATTCAGGTGAAACATTAGCAAGTGGTTGCAACTGAGATCACAGAGTAGTAATCTTATCACAGAAAAACCTTGAGAAAGCTTCACATAATGACACTGAGGGATTTGATATCACATTTACAGGAGGATTTAAAACAAAATTTATGACAGAAAATAAGGCTTTAGAACTATGATGATTCTTTGCAATTAAATTAGAAAAATACTTAGACTTTGTGGACTTCGCTGCTTTCTGAAAAACAGCAAAACAGTCTTTAAGCATTTCATATGAAATATGTAATTTGTCCTTTTTCCATTTCCGTTAAGCTACAAGCTTCTACAAGCTTGCCTCAAAGATTGGATGTTATCATTGAGCCATGGTTCTATTTTAGGTTTTGACTTCTTAGGTTTAAGAGGAGCAGTGGTATTCAAAACCTCTGAGCAGGCAGTATTAAACAGACTAAGATGCTATTCAGCATCCAAGTCAGGTAAAGATGACTCCAAGGACAGAGACAAGCACACCTCGTCAAAGGTGTTTGTGAAGTCATCACAAAAGTGGGAAGAAAAGGATCGAGTCTATTGTACAGTAGGAGTAATGCTTGAACTTAGCTGAGTAAAAGGCATCGAAAATAATACAGTCATATGATCTGAGAGCAAAGTATCAAAAACCTAAAAACAAAGTATCAGTAACAGAAAAACCAACCAGAAAACAGAAAGAACCAAGTCCAAAGTATGTCCATGAGTATGTGTAGAATCTTTCACCCACTGAACCATACTGAATGAATCAATGAGATTGAGAAACTCAATTTCCAGAGGTTTAGACTGACAGCACACATGTATAATAAAATCACCTAGCAGATGAATATTGTTATACTTTGTTATACAATCACCCATAAAAGCAGTAAATTCATTTATAAAATCTTTAACTAGGTGAGGGGGCCAATACACCAGTGCTAACAAAACAGGATCATTCCATTCCAGTCGCAACAACTGTACTTCAAAGCTACTGTAAACAGCAGATGAAACAGGACGACAGTGGATACTAAAACTGTTTTTTAAAATGACCGCTAGACCACCCCCGTGGCCAGAAGAGCGGGGTAAATTAAAAAATGTGCAGCCTGCTGGAACCAAGTCAGAGAAAGGACTCAGATCACCAACCTTCATCCAAGTTTCTGTGATGAACATAAAATCCAAGGCGTGAGTAGTGAAAAAGTAATTTAATAAAAACATCTTATTGACTAGCGACCGAGCATTAATCAGAGCCATCCTGGAAGGCAGTGGAGAGATGACAGGAGTAGAAGCTCTGTTCAGAGAGCGAACATTCTGAGGATTGACTCCACCATGGCGAACATGGAGAGCTGAGTAGGGAGTGATTAATAGTGGAGAATCCGGGAGAATGGGTCGAAGCCAGCAGAACAATGGTCACCGCCTAGATTCCGCTTCACAGAGAACAGGCTGGAAATGTGGCCCGTGTGCAACTGCATTTCCAGTTTGACAGCAACCCCTCCACGCTTCCCGCGTCTCCTGCAACACTTTCTCTGGAAAATATCAGGATGCCATCTGCGCAGATAATCTGGAATATCCAAGAGAATGTTTGGAAAACATGATTTCGATCTGGCCACAGAGCTTACTAACTCTGAGCTATACGCAGTCACAACAGAGTCTTTAATATCCAGAAGTAACTGGCGATCATAGACCAGAGGGGGGTAACAGTTCGACACAGACATAAAAACGGAGACAACACAAAGTAAAGGAGCAGAGATGCCAAACGGCATGCCACGTACACCGACGCCATCTGTCCCTCCTTCTTTCTTCTGTTGAACAATTAAAAGCTGATATTTAAAAGAATGTTTGTAACCAATCAGTTAATACTATGGAAGTCAATGGCTACCGTCACCTGTTTGGTTACTTACATTCTTCAAATTATCTGCTTTTTGTTCAACAGAAGAAAGAAATTCATACAGGTTTGGAACAACATGAGGGCCAGTAAAACCCTTTAAAATATTTAACTATCAGAGCTGGTAAATGTACACCAAAACTTACATTTACATTTATTAAATTAGCAGATGCTTTTAAGTGACTCACAAATGAGGATAAATGACTTGGATATAAATTAGGTTTTAATATTGTTAGAATATAGCATAATTTCAGGGCAGCAGAGGTTATAACATCACTATGGCTTATCTGTGTAATCTTTTGCTCAAACAACCTACAACATGTTTTCTATAATAGCTTTTGACTTTACTGACATCATCCAGAGAGGAATCTGTCTGCAAATGCTATTTAAACTCTTTGTGAGTTCACATTCACATTCTCCCCTCAATTTCCAGTTCAAAGTCTGGACAGACCTTTTTCATGTCAAGACATCCCTGAAAAAAGATAAGATAAATAAATAATATACCTTCAAGCAGAACAAGCCTCTCAAGATGTATTAACCGAATCTGATCTCTGTGAAAGTGGATGGAAGTCATATAAACCAGCTGGCCTTGAAGTGGACTTAATAAATAATTAAATGTATATTAATTTGCTTTTATTCAAATCATTACTGGGCCATTCTGAATAAGATTCCCTCAATCCACAGTGACTGTTATTAAAAGAAATATTCACATATTTTGTGTGCATTTCTAAAAAGACCTTAAAATTTACCATCACATCAGCTATAAGTCTTTCTGTAAATTTTGTCATGAAAAGTGCAATCTGAAAAAAAGAAAAAAGAAATAAAAATATGGAAAGGGTAAAAGATGTACAGATATAGAAAAGACCTTGAAGAAAGTGAAAAGACACAGCAGGAAAAGGTCTTTTTTTATTATTTATTTATTTTTTAACGCCGGGGGGCTGAAAATGTATCAACACAAGAAACTGAAGGCTTCCTATACACTATTAAAACACAATCATTGTATCACAGTGCCTTGTGTAGCATCTACCGAGTCTGGTTAATGTCATGAATTTAAATAATTACTACTTCTTTCAAATCATATCTTCTGTAATGAACCTGATGAAATGACATTTAGAAACATAGATTGTTTTTACCCAAGGCATCAAATGGCATGTAAAAATGAATGAGGCTACATGCTCTGTCTAGATAAACATTATTATTTGTAGGCATTTAAGGTGGTATTAGAGTCACTACTTTTAAGTAAGTAATTGCATATTACATACACTACCATTCAGAAGTTTTGGGTCAGTATTATTATTTATTTATGTATTTATTTTAAGAAATTAACATTTACTTTTTCAGCAAACAATGCATTAAATTAATCAAAAGTGACCGTAAAGACCTTTATATTGTCATTACGTTACATTACTATGCAAGCCCGTTTCTGACACAGGATTAAAAAATAAATAAATAAAGGCAATTGAAACTATGAATGTCACAATTTTGAGGGGGTTTTAGATAAATAGTCTAAATTGTGAGATAAATAGTCACAATTACCTTTTTTTTCTGTGGTGGAAACAGGGTTTTTTATACATTACTTTTGAACTTCCTATTCATCAAAGAAAAAAAATCTCACGCATCAAATCAGCATATTAAAATGATTTCTGAAGGATCATGTGACACTGAGGACTGGAGTAATGATGCTGAAAATTCAGCTTTACATCGCAGGAATAAATTACATTTTAACATAAATTACATTTTCTTTTTTTTTTTCTTTTTTCTTTTTTTTTTTTTGATGAAATAAATATGGCCTTAATTACTTCTTTCAGAAACATTAAAAAAAATCTGTAACACTTTAGTTAAGGGATCAATTCACACTATTAATTAGTTTGCCTATTTAAATGCCTATTATTGACATATTGGCTGTTTATTAGTACTTTTTTCTGCATGCACATATTCTGCATGACCATATTCTACATCCCTAATCCAAACCAATACCTACACTTAACAACTACCTTACTGACTATTAATAAGCAGCATATTAGGAGTTTATTGATGCAAAAGTCATAGTAAATAGTTTGTTAATGGTGAGAACTGGACCTTCAAATTAAATGTAACCAAAAAATCTTACAGACCCCAACGATTTGAATGGTATAAGTCATCTTCAATAAGAAACTGCACCTAGGTTTACTTAAAGCCATTTGCTTTAATTTCTCTAATCATAAAAATAACTATTTTGAATGCATTACCTTGCAAAGGAAATATAAAAGAATCAAAAAGATATAATATATGAGTCAAATTCATTTCTAGTGTGTACATCCGAGAAGTATTAAAACCTAGATGTGCCAGGCCTGTTAGCCAATCCTACACTTATACCCAGACAGATAGGCTACATCAATACCTGAAAATCAACTTGGCTTTTATTTCTTGTAGAGCTGTAGCGGTGCGTGTTCTCCTTTTTTCTAGCTTAGATAAGATTTCCAGAACAGCACAGTACATTATTTGTAGTTCAACATATTTCCAATTTGACAGAAGATGAAATTAACATTCCTGATGGAATTCTCCTGTGTCCTCATCTTGGCCATCCATATTTTATTTTGTGTTACTAAGCATCAGTGTCCAATATAATCAATACTATACTGCTGTTGGTCTCATCTGTTTTTTTTTTTTTGGTTCAGGACACAAGCAACAGAAAACAAAAATTGTTTACCATACAAGTTAATAATTAGTAAATACGTGCCTGTGCCTTCATTACTGCGCAACCTGAAATACATTGCTGAAATACTTGTACTCGTCCACAAGAGGCGCTATAAGCCCTACAATTTTTTCTCCATGGAAAATGCAGGTTAATTAAACTGAACAATAGTAGTGTTTACATGGACCCTACTAATCCGATCATAATAGAACTAGAAGCACAATCAGAATAAAAAAGTTGGATGTTGAAGGTTAATTCAGATTGAATTGGCCAGATCCGACTAAAATTTCGATCGGATTTTAAGGGGTGGTTTATTCCTTTTGTAATCCAAACGAGAGGACATGTAAACACTTGATCGGATTGAAAACCGAAACTGGAAAGTTCTGTGCATGTGCAGTGATGTAGAAATAGCGTAATGATGTATGATGCGCGGAACGAGCTGTTCTTCCTGGCCAATAAAGTGTAATAAATGAGTGTCCCGTCATTGTGATGTATGATGCGCGGAACGAGCTGTTCTTCCTGGCCAATAAAGTGTAATTAGTTTTTTTAAAGTAAGCAGCACTGCACAACAGTTCATGTGCTGGTCGTCGCCCAATTAGGACCCAAAGTAGATAAATATCATGTGTGCTTTTTAAAACAGTATGCCACAACAGCGGGAATCTTTGTGTGTTCATATGTCAAAAGAGTAAACCATATCAGAAGATTGTGAGATTTTGACATATAAACACACATATCAACCTGACCACTTTATTTAGCGTCCATGAAAACGTTCGGATTCATCAATCAGAATTAATTAATTCCGATGGAAGCAAATAGTGTCCATGTAAACGTACCTACTGTCATGAAAAAATATGGGTGTAGATACAAAATGGTTGCAAAATGACAATGCATTGCTTACAGGCAGTTTCAAAGCAAAATGTTCAGTGTCTGGCACTAAACGTGTTTGATTTTCTTCGTAACAGTTGAACATGACTGGTGCCACGTTTTATTATGATGTTTGTTCATGGCAGTTCAGAAATTAAATGTCCGGTGAGTTGTGTTAAAACGTTAAGGCTCTATTGAAATTCATGTACCACCTATACTGAACTCAACAATAAACCTAACCGAGATAAACTAAACTTAAACATGAGATAAAAACACAAACACACACACACACACACACACACACACACACACACACACACACACACACACACACACACACACACACTTGCTGAAGCAACCATGCTGCTTTAGCTTCCTTATACAAGGCTATGAGCTCTTTTGTGGAGTGTTGTGACTTATGTTTCATGGGACTTGCACCTGAGTGCTTTATTATTGCAACTCTAGTGCTGTACCAGCTGAGCTACTGAGCAAGTTTGCTATGTCAGAAAATCCATATGTATGGTAAAAGCTACCCAGGCTCATTGGAAACACGTGCTTCTACATTTCAGCAAAACTCAAAAAACATACCTATATATACAAATCGCTGCAGTTTCCAGTTGAAATGAACACTAAAAGTAAAAGTCGGACAACTTCTATTCCCTTATAAACAAATGATGACTTACAGGGCAGAGTTTTGATTAAGAATGCCTACTATAATTTTCACACAGTTCCTTGCTCAATATTATGTTATGACTTCAAAACGATTTTAACATGCTGTGAGAATTTTTGATACTTATGAATGCTGGCATCACATATCCAGCTTCATATTTATGGGTTTTTCTGACACAGTAGGTTTCCTCGGTAGCTCATGCGACATGGCGTTGCACTTGTGAAGTAAAGTGCTATGGTATGAATCCCATGAAACTACGGTTCAATAAAACAGCTCAAACTTGCATAGAAGGAAGTTGCATAAGCAAATGCATTTTTATATCACTTTTGCTTTCGTTAAAACTATTGGGTAGTTTTAGGTGTGATTTGGTGTAGAGGGTTTGTTATTTTCCGACACAATAAAGCATTAACCTTTTAGCAACAATCACCTGACATTTGAATTCTGAACAACCGCAATATGTTCCTGAAGCAACGTAATAAAAACATGGCCACAGTCATGTACTGAATGTGCAGTTTAGTGCCACTCACTGGACATGTCACTTTGAAACTGCCACAAAACGTGCAGTAAAGTACGTAATTTTGGTGTTCCCGAAACGTCACCACATGCTCATATTTCCAATGAGCTTGGGTTGGTTAAAAGTGTTTTGAGGTCCTTTTTCAAGGAATCACATGAAATCCAATCCTCTATTCATTGATAATTTTCCCCATAATCAGAAAAAAAAGAAAAAAAAAAGAAAGAAAATATGTGGATGTTTTACTATAGTGTTCATTTCACCTGGAAACCTATTTATTTTATTTATTTTCATTTGGAATTGTTTTTTTCAACCGTGTCTGTGATCCACTAGTTTAGAACCCCTACTATGCAGTAGAAACAGGTCACAATGGCATTTTCTCATGACCTACATTAAGCATCAGCACAGCATTAGAAGTTGATGATGCAGCCAATCATGCTTGCTGTTTGGGTCCCCTCTTATAATTAAGTCTGATAGAAGGGGAATGTGAAGATGAGATTTATTGCAGTGGCTTGTCAATGAAGGGTCAAAGAGTCACTGCTGAAAGCCCACCTCTCTCATGATGCAGGTCTGTGCACTGAGTTTAATGCCCTCTATATGGTAGATTTCACGCTGGGGTAATTACCAGGATGTCGTTCATTCCACACTTGTTTTTGAATCAATAATAATTAGTGATTTAAAGAAATCATCCTGTCTTTAGTTACATCTCACTGCCATTTATCTGAATCACAAGTCATTTGATTTAGACTGGAAATATGGAATTTCATTAACAAAAAGGTCAAATAAAGGAGATGATCTGTGTCCATGTTGCAAAAGCTTTATATCAGTGCTGGATTATAGACCAGATGAGCAGGGACTCGGTCTTCTGACTGCCAAGAGTCTCCAAAATCTGCATGACTGAAGACTGCCAAAGGAAGCTGAACACCAGCCCTCAATGTATTAAAGTGCAAGCTAACCACTAAGAACTGGGTCCCTCAGCGCAGCGCAGGACCCCCAGGACTGCATGTTTTGTATGTCTCCCTTATCAGACACACCCAGGTCTTTCAGTCTCAACTAATGAGTTAAATCAGGTGTGTTAAATAAGGGAGACATACCTGTACAAAATATGTAATGTTGGTGGTCCAAAAGGACAGGTTTGAAAACCCCTGCCTCAGTGCATGCACTATGGTTTTTATCGTAAAAATTGAATTTTATATACAGTATTATAATTTTCAAATATATTAATTGTAAAAGAATAATGTATGATCTAGGCATTTGGTGTGGGTCTTTAAAAAAAAAAACACTTTATAATAAAGATACATCACCATACAATTCATTAACAAATCTTTCTCTCTCTTTTAAAATATTAGAGAAAAAAAAAAAACAACATATTTGAATGAGTTCTCATGCAAGCTGCTTTTCAGTATTTATTTATTTCAGCCATGAAACAAACATTGCGAATGTATTTTCTTCCCTATTGTGGCAAATTATCCTTCTTGAATTATGAAAAATAGAGAAGGACTTGGTTTTGTCCATCAGAATTGATTAAATCATTGCCTGCTTGCTAATTGTTGTGATCTCATGTGAGTGACAGGCTGCTGGAAGGGAGGGTATGGGCAGAGAAGAAAAGAAAAGAGAAGGGAACAAGGGAAGTTGGCAGTGGTTCTAAGACATGGCCAAGACCCTCAGAGGACCATGATCCAGGTCTGTATGCAAGAAAGACAATATATCCGGATACACAGGGTGATCGTACAGTACATCTGGTGATAAGGGTGATCTTTTTTTTTTTTTTTTTTTTTTTTTCGTGGGCAACATGCACCTAGGTTTTTTGAGGGTGGCATGCAATAAACAGTAAACAAGCTAATTTTTATAATTAAGCAAGCAAAATTTAACATGATTGCCCAGCATTCTCATGCAGGTAAGACAGCAGAACTGTTAATCTTGTCATAAAAAAAAAAAAAAAAAAAAAAAAAAAAAATATTGTACTTGGAAAAAAAAACAGACACACTGGCCAATTGGCAAAAGGCAAAAGTGGACTGCTTCATGAAGCCCCATATATATATATATATATATATATATATATATATATATATATATATATATATATATCATGGCCATAAATTAAGAATTTGTTCTGTCATTTAATTAAAATGAAGGAACATTTTAGTAAAACATGCCCATGATTTACTTACTCATGGCCATTCAAATGGGGGGCCCTCAGATTTTTGAGCAAAAGTGATTTTGAATCTTTTTTTTTTTTTTTTTTTTTTTTTTTTTTACATTTGAATGCAACATTTTTACATTTGATAATTAAGTTACTTCAAAAGAAATTTACATACAGTACACTGTTTTTGCAAATTTAGTCTCAATGTTTTTGAATCCTCTATTTATTGCCCCCTTCCAACACTTGCCGAAAATGGAGCCAGAAACTTTGTGGGCCCTTGTGAAAAAGAAGTGTACTTAATTGTATTGAATCTGAACTTGTATTGTTTCTCAAATTATATTTTCAGTGAACTGGACTTATTAATATTATGTATATATTAATATTATATAAGCAGATAATATAATATTAATTAAATAAAAGGTCACTAAGTGTATATTAAGAGAGACACTTTCATGTCAGTTTAACTACACTTCTAAAAAGTGCATTTTAATAGTTGTAATATTGTAATAATGTCAAATTACATGTTTTACTATAAAGTATGTTCTAGAACATTTTGCATATGAATACCTATCAATTCTAATGAGATCAAGTTAGAAGGTCATCTATTAACCCGTCTAAGCTATGACACACCTGGACCTCAGGGGACAACTGGTGCTCTGGCTGCATAGTGTCAACAAAAGAATGATGTGTGAGATTTATGGCAGTGGTGATGTGGTACAACAGCCATCAGATTTTTCTTGTTCATCACTCACCGACAGCACTGTTCTGGTGTCACGCCCCTCCTCTTATCCAACCTCTCCTGCTGTAAGTCAGGATTGCGTCAGTGATAGAATGACAACACTGCTGACGATTCAAGGGAGAGGCAGAGGTTACACTTTCTGACACATCAGAATTATTTTCATCAAAATTGGTGTGTAACTTCTTTTGGCTGCTAGTACAGATAAAGTGTTGTGAAGGTATCAAAGGAAAATTGGACACTACATATTTTGTCAGTATGAGCGTAAACAACATCTGCTTTCCTCTCCACATTGTTGCCTTTAGCTTGCTCACTGTTGCGATATTCTACTTAAATCTGATTTGTGTTGTGAAAAGTGCTATGCAGTTAAAATCAAATTGGATCAAATCTATCTCAGCATGAAAACAAAGCTGAGTATAGAGTTATTTTGTTATTTGTTTATCTTTCTTTAAGAAAAAGAATATATATATATATATATATATATATATATATATATATATATATATAGGGTTAGCAGTCTGTTTTATATAATTTAAATTATATGCAATTTATGCAAAGATGTACTGTAATCTAAATCCATCAGTGTCTGATGGATTTAGCAAAGGTGAGAGTGCAGCAGTGAACGGGTTAAACGCACAGCACAGCCAGTGCAATAATCTGCTCTATTCCAGTGCCATTCTGGGAGTTTATCGGAACAGTTTCACTGCGCAACATGTTTAAACTGTAATATAAGCCATTTAAACGCTCGTTTCGGTTTTGAAATCCTTTGCGAATAAATTATTTTTGGAGATCCGTCAGGATTTTTCATGATCAGATTCAGGATGGAATACAGGTTTGCATGCAATAATAAAGATAAATGGAATTTGTATTTGTTTCCTGTCCTTGGACTTCCTTTACGTTGATCTGGAGAACATAAAAGCGCCTTTGGGTTTTTACAGTCACTTTGCATTTTTAGTAGCTGCCTTTTCACCTGTTTGGAAAGCGCGTAAAACAACCCTTTTGAACATTTTGTCCATAATTGCTTTTGAGATGAGCAACGAGTGTTTTGAGCCGCGTTGGACATGTGCACTGCTGGCGATCCCTCAGAAGCCTGTTGGAGAGGAGCGCAACTTTGCTGCGTCTAGGAGATTCACCGGTGATCCATCATCTATCCAGCGTTTTGCACACGGATCCCATCGTTTCCAGAGCTTAACCGAGGCTTGTTTGGAGTAATGCCGGGCTCTTGGATCCGGGGAGCGCTGGGCAGGTTGGTGTGGCTCTCTTTACTTGCGCCAAGCGCTGTGATAATGATCCTTGCTCCCCCAGCATCTCTGGCGCATCCACAGCCATGTCAGATTCTGAAGAGGATCGGACATACAGTGAGAGTCGGAGCTCTGCACCTTCAGCCTCGAGCGTTCAGGCTGGATTCCCTCAGAGGGAGAGATCCGGACTGGGATGCAGACAGAGAAACGTGGGAACAGTGGGACGCGATCACCCAAAGTAGGCACGAACCAGGCTGGAGGGGCATTAGGACTAAAAGCTCAGCGAATAACCCCCACAAGGCCTCCAAAAGTAAAAGCGCACTCAAACAAGTGGGTCCGGATGCTGTGTTTCTACCTCGAGACTCTGTTCTACTTGCTACAGAGAGCCTCAATCGAGTGGCGGGGCTTTTACCCTTCAACCTCAGCCTTGAGATAGTCATGGCCGTGGAAGCAGGACTTGGAGAATTACCTGCTTTCTCTTTTTCCTCCTCATCTACACCTGCTTGTGGCGATCCCGCATCGTTCCTGCAAAGTGTTTGCCACACCGTCATCGTGCAAGGAGTTTCTGCCATCATCGCGTTCCCACAGAACAGGGATGAACTGCTGAAGTTGGAATTTATTGCCACAACGCTACAGATCCCAATCATCAGCGTCGTCCAGAGCGAAATTAAACGCCAGAGTCAGGTGTGTTTATTTTCATTAAAATGTTGATGTTTGCATTTATAGCACTGAGACAGTTCTGGTCTGCAGCTGCATAATGTATAGTTTCTGGAGAGCTCAGTTTCTTTCATTTAGAATTGTAAATGTTGAGGGACTGCACAATACAACAAGTACAATTAGAGGACATATGTTGAAACGTTTCGAACAGGATTGTGAGTATGAATGAATTATCTTAAACTAAGGGTTCATGATGATGAATGATTTTAAACTAAACATCAAAATCCAAAATGTAATCATGTCATCACCATCATGAGATAAAATAATTTTGACAAAAAATAATTATATCTTAATAACATAGCTGTAATAACATATAAATGTATCATGTAAATAACAACCTAAACATAACAAATAGACACATAAATACATTTAATATTTCTGTATTTTATAAGTTCGTTATGCTATGACTTGGTTAATATAACGTTATAGGGTTATATTTTCTAAATTGCAATCTGATGGCATTTGGGGAGAGGGAGTCATGGTGAAGTATAATTTTTATCAACCAACAAGTAAATTAATTTTGTCAAAACTAATGACAGGAAGAAGTTGTTGAACATGTGTTTACAGCACTGAGATACTGTACAGCTTCTGGAGAGCTCAATTTCTTTTATTTAGAAATGTAGATGTTGAGGGACTATACACAAGTACAATTAGATGAAACGTTGACACATTTGGAACTGAGGAACTGGATTGGAATTATGAATGAAAGATTTACTTGTAGTTATTAAGGTTTTTTTTTTTGGGGGGGGGGGGGTTATAAACAATACACTACAGACAGAGAATGAATGCATGATGACAATCATTGATTCAAAGCTTTGGTGCATCCTGCTGCTGCTTAAATAAATGTTGTTTTCCCTTGGTTCTTTATAGTGGAAAAAGGTTATTCAGATTATATATATATATATATATATATATATATATGTATATATATATATATATATATATATATGTGTGTGTGTGTGTGTGTGTGTGTGTGTGTGTGTGTGTGTGTGTGTGTGTATGTATACACTAATACGTTTGTTATGAAACCTGCTGGATCAAGTCTAAACCACAAATAAAACATCTGTTGACAGTAGATGATGACACATCTAGCTGTTTGTCTGACTGTTTGTTAAAAATGCATTTTTCTGAACACCCTGAGGCATGAGCTGTTAGATATCCGATCTTTTGAAGTTAGCACCATCTTCTGGTCAGTTCCTTGTTTACATGGATCATGTAAGATTTATCAGATTCCTCTGTGAGCTCAGAATCAGTGTCTGTTATCTGTCCAGATAGCAATTAGTCTCTCAGTGTACTCATTACTGAGCTTTACTGATTTCTGATTTACTGATTTCTTTACTGCTTTCTTTCTTAATGAATGAATGAATGAATGAATAATAAATAAATAAATAAATGTTTATTAAAACACCAGCAGCAAAACAGCTCAAAGTGAAAATCATTGTCATTTATTTATTTATTTATTTATTTATTTATTTATTTATTTTCAGTTCAAGTACAGTGGAACTGTTCATTTCGGAGTTAATAGTTTAATAAATTGTTGACTACATTGACACATACTGTATACAGGACACTATAATTGATCACCAAGGCATCATAAAAACACAATACATATTTACTCTATATAGTCTTTTCACGGCCTCTTAGTAAACATTAAAAACGTTATTTCTGTATCCATATATATATATATCCCCATCTGGTCAAATTCTGCAGATTTTTAACAATATAATTATGTTATGCAGAAGGTAACAGTAATAGTTTTCACAGTAACACAGGTGACAATTAGATGTCTATATTATTAAGGATCATTATAACAACTGTATGGTTTCATCATTTATCATTCTCAATCCCTTTTGGGACATTTCAAGGTTATAAGAAGACAAACCACAGGTCCATCAAGCTACTCTCTACAGGCCTGAAGAACTGTGGTGTATCAAATCACCCATCTTTATCCATTCATCTTCAGAGCTGCTGGAAACGCACATAATTGTATCACCCTCCAGTGCTTTTTTATGACACAGCAGTAATATCTGGCTGTATCCCAGCTTGCAAATCATTTAATGACACAGGCTCCCTCAAGATAAAACATACTCCGGATGAAGTAGACACTCAAAAAACCTCTAAGTGTCTCTTCTTAACTTGTTAGTGGTACTTATTACCCTCCCACTGGTTAGACTAATTAGATTTCACGACAACCCTACAGACAATAAGTCAGACTTTGTTAAGACATCTTGAAATAAATCCCTGGAAAGCTTTTCCTTAATCAGTTCTGATTGATTTTCTGATCAGGGGAAATTAAATGGCTCAGATAAACATTTCATCTGGCAGTGTCTGTTAAGGTCTTGATTTCCTTCGCAGGACAATGTCATGTTATTAATAGCTATTATATTATTAAAACATTGAGATCCCAGACCTCACATAATTAATGTTTCTGGATCTCCTTAGTGGGCAACGTTTCCCTATACTCCACATCCATATTTTGATGGGAATGCCTGAGACTCAATAGAGTTAACAGCACTTTTGACTCCTGGTCAGGGTTGCCAGGTCTTTGTAACAAAACCAGCCCAATTGCATTCTGGGGGAGAACATCTAATCAAAAATTCTCCAAAATTGTGTATAGGAGGGAATGGCTATCAAAATCACTCCAAAATTGGGTTCCATAGAGAGTTTCCCATGGACTAAAAAAACAACCAGTGGCAACAGTATAAAAATAGCCAAATTCTGCAGGAAAACCGCAGACTTGGCAACACTGCTCCATCATCATCATCATCAATTAACAGGTAAATCAAACAATTAAATTAGTATTTTGGTCCATTGACCTATATTTGCTAAAATTTCAAAAATAAGCTGATAATTTTGGTTAATTGTATGCATTTTGTTTTTGGACAGCATAAACTGATGTAGTAGAATATAATTATTAAAATGCTAGTTCAAAGCATTTGAAGATGCTAATTAAACTGATTTGACAATTTTCAGAGGATTCATCCACTTTCAAATGTGTTAAACTAGTTTGAAATGATGCCCCTCTAGAGGCATTTCTATTTCCATCCATCACAAATGGAACCACAGAGCGCTTAAAGTAATTGTTTTCAGAAGCAAAGAATTGCACACTCAGACATCATGTTGGAAATCTTAATGTTTGTTTTTTTTCTCTTCCGAGATTCTGCTTTAGAAACTCAGTCTGCAAACAGAAGGAGACTGTCCATCAAATCATGCATTATGATAAATATCTTTTGGGCCTTTAGATTTACCTGAGCCCGAGCTCGTGTTTCTGTTGTGTTTTTCTTTCATAAACAGCTAGACTAGAACAAATTCTTGAGATTTGTTTTTTTAGGAAATTCTTTAGAAGTTGGACTTGTTTTAACGCGACATACAGTCTTAAAAATACATGCATGGCCTAAAAAGGCCATGCATGTATTAAAAGAGGCATCCATCTCTTTGTTATGATAACCACATTTGTTTCTTCTCAACAGAACTCTCTCCATTTCCAGATGGCCATGCAAAACCCTCAAACCTCCCAAGCAGATCTCATCTTTTCCCTGCTGTCCATGAACAACTGGTATGATGTCAGTCTGGTGATGTGTCAACAGATGAACATTTCAGACTTTGTTTTCTTGCTCCATAACAACTCCAAATTTCATCTGGGGACGGTTCTCAAGTTATCCACCAACAGCAGCTCCAAAAGTGACTTTCAAATGTCCCTGCAAGTTCAACTGGAGTCCATCAAATACTCCACATCTACCATAGTGACCTTTGGATGTGACATCAGGGATATAAAGAGAATCTTTACTACCATTGCGAAGTTTGGTCTGATTCTTCCGGATTACCACTGGATTATAGGAGACTCTCAGAATGTGGAGGAATTACGGACAGAGGGGCTACCCATGGGCCTTCTTGCACATGGTGGCATGGGTGAGCCCTCGCTGGATCATTATGTTCAGGATGCTTTGGAGCTGGTGGCACGAGCGGTGGGATCGGCTGCCACTGTGTCTCCAGAACTGGCGCTGATTCCTGGCATCACAAACTGTCTGGCTAGACTTGAGACTAAAAATCTCACATCAGGAACCTTTCTGTCCAGGTATTTGATTTGACACGCTGCTTGATATTATATAATATTTGTGTTGTTTAAGTGGCATCACAAACTCATGTAAAGGCTGCAACAAAAAAATGCAGTTCTAAATCCACTCTTAAAAATAAAAGTTGTTTTTAATAGACTGTTTTTTTTTTTTTTTAGTTTTTAGTTTATGGAATTCATTTTATAAAAACTTGATTGTGGGCGGTTTAAAAAGCTGAGAAAATTGTGTTTTTGCCAAAAACTCTGTCAGAATCAGAACAATTATCAAAACATAGACGGAGAAGATCATTCTCATCAACACCCCCAAATCTTGCACGGTCCTAAACCACTTCCACATTTCGACATTTCATTCGGTAACGTTAGGCAGTTTTGATTTGTATGCTGTTTAATGCTTGGTGCTCTCTGTATTTTACATATGTATCTGCTTACATATGTGATTGCTTGTTTCTGCTTCTTCTTCACCATATTTTGATCCAGAGATTCAGTACTCTCTAAGAAAATGTGTAATAGCACCTCCTACTAGAGGTGTGCACAAATAGTCAAATATATTTGAATATTAGATCTGTAATTATAAAAAAAAAAAAAAAAAAAAAAACACTCGATTTTTACTAAGTGTTGCTTTGCTGGCCGTAAATGCAGGGAATCCATGATGAATCCTAAGCACACAAACTAAAAGTCAGTTAGAATATATAAAACATGGAGCGTGTTAAGAAGTTGATTGTATTTGATCACAGAATGTCGTCGTCCGCCTCATGAATTTTGGAATTATTTGATCCAAATGAGCTTACTAAATGAGCTTACAAAATTTAATAAATTTTGATCAAATAAATCGGTGAAACTGAGTATATATTTTGTTTACCTGTTTAAGCTAAAAGGAAACCTTGAGATATAACATTATGTTGTTGTAGAACATTGTCGTGTCTAATGCCTAACAAACATGGTGACAAATGCTTGTCTATTAAAAAAAATAAATAACATATTTCTCATTAAACACCATTTTTTTATGAGCCCAAATATTCAGATATAATATTTTTGAAAAATGCCCATCCCTACCTACCGTATAACAGTGAAAATGCAATGTCAATGGTGGGGAAAGAGTTAAGAACATTTCTATACTGTCATCTGTGGTTCCACAAAGAACCTTTAAAATCCACAAACTTTCCACTGCATTAAAGGTTCTTTATAGTGGGAAAAAAAAAAATATATATTTAGATTATTACATTTCTCTTCACACTAATTAAAGTTTCCTGTGCAAGAAATGCTAGTTGTATGACACATATACTTGCTGAGTAGGTAAAATGTTCAGAATCAGTCAATAAATTCAATTTCATTTAGAATGCTGCAGTAGACAACAAGGCAGGAATTGAGCTTTCTCAGTTTCCACCAACCTTTCAGAAAGGTTAATTTTGACATGTTGTAAAATACCCAGATACATATATAAACATTAACTACAGAAAGAAAAAAAATCCATAATGTCAGAATTATATGACAAATTCTTTGTTCACATCAAGACTAGCAATGTGTGCTTACAGAGTAAACAGTGTAAATTTTGATTTCATGCAGACTTTAAAGACAAAATGACAAGGCATTCACACGCACATTTAACTTCTGTACTGCTACATATTTTCAAATAAAACAGAAAAAAAGGAAAAAAAATAGTGTTAGGTGAGTTTTTAGATTTCCAAGCTAATAATAATTTGAGGTTCATTAATCTCCAGATGAATACTAGTAGTAAAAGTGACATCATCTAACTAAACTGGAAACATTTATGGGGCAGTATATTATAAGTACCACATACGATATAGCCTAGATTATCTTTTGCAATTATAATAGTATTTATATGACAAAAGCAATAAGGATCTTATAAAAACAAAAAAGTGACAACAAACAGCAAGTTGCTGGAAAAAGTTGCCTTTTAATAGAAAAGCTCCAACAACTACAGTCATGCTACTGCTAATGTGGCGTGAAAGTCAGTAGCACCATTTTATTTTTAGTTGGCTGTTGTGGTAGATACTATTTAAATACATACAAATATTTATATAAATACTCCAATGCTTGTGTTTCAGAAAAATGAATGAATCATGCACAATAATGAAGGAATGAATCATACACAATAAAGGTCCATTCAAACCAAGAACAGTAACTAATGATAACTATATGTCCAAACCAACACAAAATATAATTTTTATTACAAGTGTGCTGCAAGCTCTTTAACGTCAGGTGGATTCTGATTGGCTGTCAATGTTTATCCACTGGTTTATCCACTTCTCTGTTGTCAAAGAATTTGAACAATTATTAAAATTTTATAGTTATCATCCTTGGTGTAAACGGACCTTTAGATTAGAGAAATTTGGTCATAAAAGTAAATCAGGTTCTTTTTGGTTTAATATTGCATTTGTAAGAATTAGACTGGACGAACTTCTATGGATTGGATTGATATATGATTTTCTCTTAATTCTTAGATACATGGCCAACACGTCTTTTGACGGCCTGAGCGGCTATGTAAATATTCAAGAGGAATCGATCATCATCTCTGAAAGCCATCACTTCATCTGGAATCTCCAGCATGACCCAGTAGGCAAGCCCATGTGGACGCGTCTCGGCAGCTGGAAGCAAGGCAAACTGGTTATGGATTACGGTGTCTGGCCTAATAAGAGACAGTCTCAGGGAGGAGCGGACTGGCGGCATTCCTCACGTCTACACTTGCGCGTCGTGACCTTGGTAGAACATCCGTTTGTCTTCACCCGAGACGTTGATGAAGAAGGCTTGTGCCCGGCTGGCCAGTTGTGCCTTGACCCCCTAACAAATGACACAGCCTTATTGGAAAGTCTTTTTCAGGGTTTGCAAGGTGGCAACGACAGCATCCCTATGGAGTTTAAAAAATGTTGCTATGGATATTGCATTGATCTTTTAGAGAAGCTAGCAGAGGACATGAGGTTTGACTTCAACCTCTACATTGTGGGAGACGGGAAATATGGAGCTTACAAGAATGGTCGCTGGACAGGTCTGGTCGGGGACCTCATGAGCGGGGCGGCACATCTGGCTGTAACTTCCTTTAGCATCAACTCAGCACGCAGTCAGGTCATTGACTTCACAAGCCCGTTTTTCTCCACCAGTCTGGGAATCCTTGTCAGGACTATGGATACGGCCGCACCTATTGGGGCCTTCATGTGGCCCCTGCACTGGAGTATGTGGCTGGGAATATTTGTGTCTTTACACTTGACGGCCGTGTTCCTGACCTTGTACGAGTGGAAAAGCCCTTTCGGCATGACTCCGAGGGGAAGGAACAGGGACCGTGTCTTTTCTTTCTCCTCTGCGCTAAACGTTTGCTACGCAATTCTATTCGGCAGGACTGCCGCCATTAAGCCACCAAAGTGTTGGACCGGCAGATTCCTCATGAACCTCTGGGCCATATTCTGTTTGTTCTGCCTTTCAACATACACGGCTAATCTCGCCGCTGTAATGGTCGGTGATAAAACCTACGAGCAACTCTCAGGTATACATGATCCAAAGGTAAGAGTAACTTGTGTGTATAATTTTCATATTATGTCAAAATGACTGGCAGGCTTAGAGGTTAAAAACACACTTCCTGGTTGATGAAACTGGTCCTCTTGTTTTTCACTCCACCATCCATCACAAGGTTTCCGCTTTGGAACTGTTCGGGAGAGCAGCGCTGAGGACTATGTGAAAAAAAGCTTCCCAGAGATGCATGAATACATGAGACGATATAATGTCCCTACAACACCTGATGGGATAGATCTTCTTAAGTAAGTCATAATCGTTATTGTAAAGAGGCATCGATCACTGGAGCAGCACTAATTTACTGGATGCCCTCTACCATGTCCATCTTTGATGGCTTTAGCCTTCTTGCAGTGTCATACAAATCCATGTAGTTCCACTGCACAAGACTAGGAATGAATAGACTTGTTTGACTAATGTTTGGACTGTGTTGAAAACACACTTTCCTACTCACTGCACGATCTGGGTGGCGGCCAAACACCCATTTTACATGCAAAACACCTATTCCTTCTCACTGCATGATCTGACTCACATGCATTGCTGGAATAGTCTGAACAATACATGCAAAACATATATTCATGTTGGGGAAGCAAGCAGGTCATTTCTGTTATGCTGTACCTCTTGATCACTTAAAATAAAATAAAAAAGTAAGGTTGTGCTGTAATATAGGGAAGTATTTTTGACAAGGTCAGAGCACTTAAACCAAAAGATTTGTGAGCTAAAGTTGTTGCTGTTGCTTATTGATGGGTGGACAGGATGGAAAAATTGAGGACATGGAAAACAAAGACAACTTGATCATCATCATCATCAGAATGAATGAATGAATGAATGAATGAATGAATAAAATAATAAATAGATTTGTTTGTTGATTCAATAAGAAAAAAAAGAGAATGCATTTATGTTTCTTGTTATTGTGTTTTCATTTTATTATTATTATTTTTTTTTTCAGAAGTTAGGGACCAAAAATGAGGACTTACTTAACTGTAGAAACGACCCAAGCAAACAAGCTAGTGTCAAAAGTTCCCAGATGTCACTTGAGTGTTCGACAGGCCACACTTAACTAAATTTAGAAGAGGTTTTCCTCCTTTCATATCCTCTGTTGCAAGTCTGAAACTCCTCTTTTGAGTTTCCAAAACCTTCGGGACATGATTTGATGCAGTCCTCAAATCAGAGCGCATACTCCAAAATATTGCCACAGTGTAGAATTCCTTCAAGCAGGGCAGAGTGAATAGATTTCAGGAGAAGTAGATGAAATTTGCAATATTTTCCTAAGGAGGTCAGCCAGGTCTCTCCTTTAAAATCAATCCAGCATGTGTTTGTGCAAGATAACATACTCTCTGAACTGCATAGGATAAACAAGGATGTTACTGCTAGTAGTAAATTGGGCTTATTAACTTTCCGTGTTCTTTTCTATGAGTGTGTATTTATTTGGTTCTAGTGGTTCTACTGATTCAACACCAATACCAATTTTAAATGTTCTTATTGTGACTACATTGTATCTCCATAGACAAAATAATGTCTGAATGTAGCAAATGTATGTGTCATTATATAATAGCGAACTGTTTGATGTTATTCCAGGGATGATCCCCAAAAGCTGGATGCTTTTATAATGGACAAAGCTCTTTTAGACTATGAAGTGTCTATTGATGCAGACTGCAAGATGCTGACAGTGGGAAAGCCTTTCGCGATTGAAGGCCAGTAAATGAATGCTTCTCACTTGTTATTGTTTCTACAGTAAGTTATGGAGTGAGTGAACTACTGTGCACATGCTGATGAAATTTACATTTCCCATCTGTCCACAGGCTATGGCATTGGGCTCAAACAGAACTCTCCTCTGACCTCAAATATCTCTGAGTTGGTCAGTCAGTACAAATCTGATGGATTTATGGACATGCTGCATGATAAATGGTATAAGGTTGTACCCTGTGGTAAAAGAAGCTTTGCAGTCACAGAGGTGAGTCTGATAGCAACTCTAAATCAGAAGCACTATCATTAGGCATCTATCTATCTATCTATCTATCTATCTATCTAGATTAGATACGGCTATTTTTTTTTACATCCAAATAAAAAACTACTCTATTACTCTATTATTTTGCGTCTGTTTTCAGATCTCGCTTTCATCATCATTTACTAATCCTCATGTCATTCTAATCATGTGTTGTTTTCTTTATTTGTTCAAAAATGTATAGTTTGCATGTTAAATTCAGTTGGGGATTTGAGAGCTCTGGTGAAGAGGGACATTTTCAGTGTATAATAACTATGATTTGTTCCTCGTACAAGACTTGGAATAGAGTGCACAAATCATTCAAACTATTTTGTGATGGTTAAATGGTGTTAAACTCAAACTATAAAGATCTAATTTAGTTTCTTACAGAATAATCAGAACAATATGGGGTTTTATGTAACTAAATACTGACAACATTTCATTTATGGCTATTCCTCTTTTCTAACCTTGACTTTCATCCTCAGACGTTACAGATGGGGATAAAGCACTTCTCAGGGTTATTTGTCATGCTATGCATTGGAGTGGCCCTGTCTCTCCTCACCACACTGGGTGAACACATCGTCCATCGCTGGCTGATACCCAGAATGCAGCAGTCCTCACAGCTTAAGTACTGGCTCCACACCAGTCAAGTAAGTTCATCTGCACAATTCCACTCGGATTTTATTACAGATAATTACGTTGCAGCATTAAAGGGCTGCTTTTCTCATTACTCACTTTGTAATTCTCAATGCTAGTTTTCTTTAATAGCACTTAATTTAATTGTTTTTTCAGCGATTACATCGAGCACTTAACCCGACTTTCAAAGAAGACAAATTACAGACAGTTGCAAAACCGGAGAAAAGGTAAACTGCTTTCATAACGAAGGAGCTGTTAAATAATGTCTAGCATTCATGCAACACTGAATAGACGCCCTTAAGTGTCATTGCCAGGAAACTATTCAGTGCATTATAAAAAAAAAAGATTTATCTTTATGACATTATATGAATCAAACAGGATAAAGTTTCTCTTACAAGCTTTACCGGTATTCCATTATGTTTACACTCACACTATTGCATCAAGTTCTTTAATATGCTTTACTTATAACTATATTTTCTTTAAAATACTGAACATTTATGATAGATTATTAGTAATTAATGACATCTTTAAAGAAATATTTGACTTAAATTTGACTTTATTTACTATTATAGTATGTATTGTTATTTTTATTAGCTTTTATATTCAATTTTAGTTTTTAGTTATTAAGTTATGTGATTTAGTCATTTTTATTTGATTTTTTTTTACATTTCCATTTAGCATTGTTTTTATTTTAGTTTTAGTAATTTAGAACTTTAAATAAATTAGTAAATTAGTGCAAATGCATTTTTTCTCATGTATTTCATCAAATATTCATATTTTATTTTATTTCAACTTTATTTCAATTACTGAAAAAGAGTTTAAGTAATTTAGTAAATTAGTAATTAAATTTTAGTTATCAACACTGCAACCAATGACATTATTTCTTGACTACAACACACAAAGAGATATTTTGCCCATTGCACCATTGCATTTTTCATTTAATTTCATGTAACTGGAGCTTTCAAGCTTCAAAAATGACATAAACCACCATTAGTTTTTCACAATATTACAGCATTACAAGCCTTTTGAAATTATTTTTGTCAGACCAGTTTTATGAAACAGATCAGGCAGTTCATTAAAAGATTTGATATACAAAACAATTCATTCATGATCGCTGCATCCATTATGAACATGCCAAGGAAAGCTAGGTTAGATGTGAAGATTTTATATATATATAGCTTCAGAACACTTATAACGCACAAGTAAAAATAGATCAGTTTTATCGCATATGCATTGTAAAGACCAGTCAAGATTTCTCTTTTTGTATTGTACAGACGAAAGTGATGTGGAATGACAAAGTTTTTTCACTACTGGAACAGCTATAACTTTACATGGCATACTTCCTTAAATTCTATTTATATACTGATATTGTGATATCATTCTTGTCCCGATTAATGCAATGTTGGAAACAACCAGCAAATGCCGTGGAACTCTTTGGGAACCTCCAACTGCAACAGACGAAAACTGTCCAATCAAGAGGGACAACAAAATGACCTGGAATGTTCTCACTGCAAAGAGCTACTGTCCCCGCAGGACAAGAGACAGCTTCCGTTACAGGCCACATCGAACGGAAGAACCGACTTGCTTGGCCTTTCCCAGAACCCCATAGTACAAGAACTGACAGACCTGGAAACACAAATCCAGCTTATCAAAAAGCAACTACAGCTTGCCATGAAGAAGAAAAAAGAGCTGGAACAGAATCAGAAGTCAAAGTCTTCAACCGAGTCCTAGACTCATGGGAGATTTGGCTGGAGTTAGATTGTTCAAAAGCTTGGACCTACCGGTTGATTATTTCAATTGCAGCTCCTAGGGGAAGCAAGACTTTCTCTGCACATTCTCTGAAGTCCTTTTTTAGTCTTTTTATTTTATTCCTCATTGAACTGAACTTGAAAAAAAAAAAAGGACAGAAGAGAAGAAATGAATTCGGATATAAGGAGTATGTATTCCCAGAAGTTTAATTTTGAGGATACCTTGTTTTTATGCGGCGACGTGGAAAAAGAAGTGTGTATCTGCCTAAAGGGAAGGCATTTATGCGTCAAAATGATATTTATTTAAGGTGTCAAACTGTGATGTATGATAGCGTCTCCTGCATATTGATACACAGAGCTGAGAATTTTTTTTTTTTTTTTTTAAGAAGAAAGCCGTGCCGTCGTCTCTAGAGATGTACCGAGAAAGTGTTAACCTTGAACACATGCTGTTAACCTTGAATTGTTATGTTTTTATGAATTAAAATGGCTTTGAGATATGTTTCTTTGAGATTAAGTTCTTTCAAATCTTCTCAGATTTCAAATCTCAAGGTTTAAGTGTCCATTTGCAATATAATGATCTGTAAGGGTTTTGACTAAAAGATAAGATCTGGTGAGATGATAATGAAACAAATGGCTCTGGTTTACAATTCTGACTCCAAACAACATTTACAGTTCCTTATTATTATTTTTTTTTTAAGTAATATTTATAAACAAACAACAAAACTGTGTTGAATATCTTCAATAATGCAATCTGGATTACGTAATCAGATTCCAAAAATTAAGCACTTGGAATTTGATTATATTACATTTCAAAATACTTATAATCAGACTACAGTTACTTTTTATGGATTACATGAATACATATTATTCACATAGTAGCAATAAATGAATTGATTCGTTATAATTCTTGTTTTCATCTTTTAAATTTAAATTTTAGTTAGATGTCTGTGGGGATGTACAGTCCAACCAGTTATTTGTTTACTAATATTAATTTACATTTTCAGAGGGTTAATGAAAGGGAGTCTACGTTAAGCATTTTAACCAAAATGTTTCCATTTGTACAATATTTCATTCCGTTTGAAAATGAAAAACCTTTTTTGTTCTCCAAATAGGCAATAAGTCAAAAGAGAATATCAAATAACAAACCCTTTTCATGTCACTCTATGATCATTCACACAGATCGCGTTCAGTAAAATGTTAGGGTGCTACAAAGAACAAACATAAGAACACAAGCAGGCAGATATTTTCAGCAGATGTTAATTATCGCAGAGACTGAATATGAATCCTCTATAGGCCAAGTTGTCTCCTCTGTGGCATAGTTAAACCATCCTAACCCATCAGCTCACTGCTGCTCCAGTGCCCTGCTACATGAACGATCCGAAGCCCTTGGGATATTTATTACTGATTTATGTCAACTTTTCATTCTCTTTGTACAACACTGACTTGAATCATGATAGACATTCTGATTCATTGGTCCGTTAATGACTTCAAGTCATTCAAACCCTGAAGCAGCAAACAACCCAACACTTTCACTCTCAAACTCTCTGCACAGCTGGCATGAAGATTTGGTGCTGATGGCCAATTATTTGTTTACTCCATGCTTAAAGCTATGTAGATTCAACGATTGCTATGAAGGATTTTATTTGCCCATATAACTAGAAAATTACTCTCAAAGTTTTTCACAGAATGATCTCCTTTGGCCATATCTCATGTGCATAGAGTTTCTCTGTGAACAAGTAACCGTATCCTCATGCCAGCTGTGCAGAGAGTTTAGGAGTGAAATTGTTGGGTTGTTTGCTGCTTCAGGGTTTGAATGACTTGAAGTCATTAACGGACCAATGAATCAGAATGTCTATCATGATTCAAGTCAGTATTGTACAAAGAGAATGAAAAGTTGACATAAATCAGTAATAAATATCCCAAGGGCTTCAGATCGTTCATGTAGCATTTGACAGGACAGGTAAAATCTTCTTTGTATGGGACGTTTTCTTTGAAAGAGTTCATGAAAACTGAAGTTGTGAGAAGCATTCGCAATCATGGCACTACTGAACATTTGAACATATATAAGCTGATCTCATGGGAAAACATAGCGTTAATTCAGGTAAAGTGTGCCGTTTAAGCTTTATCATACTGCGTTGAATGTGTACAATTTCAAAGCATAACAATGGTCAGTTTTGTTTGATGCAGTATTACCCTGGTGATTTTGGTTACACCTCAAAGGGGGACTCCATCATGAAAGGTAGTCAGTCTTTTGTCAGTCAGATTTTCATTTATAACTAATAAGGTTGCTCACTAAATGTAAACATATTATTGTGATAGTATTATTTGTTACTGAAGTTAACATGGATATATATATATATATATATATATATATATATATTCATCCATATATGAGTGTGCAGTCAGGAAATTAAAGTCAGATATGGAAGAGAGGAAAGAGAGAGCAGAAAGGAAGGTGAGACTTGAAAGGTGAATCTGGAATGTTTAAAAAAATGAATGAGAGCAGCAAGATAGGTGCAGTATAAAGTTAAAATATGGTAACAATTAAGTTTTACAATATTACATTTTAAATGTTCCACAGCAAACTTCAGCACAATACATATCAGTTGTTTTGAAATTTATGCATGAACTAAGAATTTTACTTAATATTTTGGACGTTTGTTAAATATGTCGTTGAATATTGTTGTTTGATATGTATTAATAAATATGTGCATTATCTCTGTTCGCTGGTATATACAGTACCTTCCAAATAACATTATATAACTGAATTTACTGCATTAAAAATGAAGCAAGGAGAGAAACATCACTTAGTGCAACAAAGAAAAAGTTAATTCTTATCATTAGAAAAGTGCTCAAGAGTAACCCACCTTTAAATGTTCTCTTAAAATAAACGTTAAATGTACCCCTAAAGGTTAATAACTCAAGAGTTATTTAAGCAAAAGCTTAAAACCATCTATAATGCTGGAACATTTTTATAATAATCCTATTATTGCTTAAAGGAAAATGACAGAGTGGTGTTAGATGTGAAATAAGTAGCTGCTAAAATAAGACTGCAATGCTGAAAGTCTAAATCAGTTCGTTCATTTTAATACTTCTGTTTCATCTTTAATAACTACTTTTTATTTTCTCTAAGGAGCACTAATATTTTCTTTCTTTTAGATAACATGGTGGAAGGTAGGCTATGCAGATTCCAGAGTTACTTGTCTCCATGGTTTTCGAAGAAACTTTTTGAAAACTTTGTATCTCACGACAGTAAATTTTTCAGGAGTGAATGGATTTTTCCAGCTCACTCATTTATTTTAAGCACAAGGGTCTTGCCCAGAGACCCACACAATACAAAACCAATTTTTATTTAGGTGTTATGAAGCTTTTTAAAGTATTGAACAGATAAAGGATTGCAGTTAAAGTTAAAATGTATTGTAATTGTTATCATATTTTAATATTATGTAATATATAATAGTAATTTAATTTTATTTTAAGTGAATCTTTATTTGTTTATTTTATGAAACTGAAGAAGAATATGTAATTTTGTTTATCATTAATATTTTAAAATATTCTGCGAGTGACGCAACGGACCGGTCGCGCCTGCTTTCTCAGAACAGCCTGTGACTGGAGAGGTTCAGCTGAAAGACAGTGAGGTGTGTGTGTTGATTGTGTCCTATGTCAACAAACTACAGACTCGCTTTCCCAAAGAGCCTGGTGTTGGTCGTCTATTTGTGGTGCTGGGTGAAATCCTCTGCAAAACCCAATTTAACAGAAAAAAAAATAAAATAAAATAATAATAATTACTTGAATAGAGAACCATGTTATTAACAATGTCATTCTCTACTTTTTTCTGTTAACCTTTAATAGCCCTGCCAAGTTGTGTCCACCGTCTGACATGAAGAGCAACTGTCATGTCTAAAGTCAGCGTCGCCAAACTTTTGTAACAACATTTTAAATAAATTGTTTTCAACTAGTCAAAACATCAGCATATACTGTACATCTCATGTTTATTTAAATGTGTTACTTGCTATTTCTTTGTAATTATTTGTGAATTTTACTAATAATTATTAAGTGTTTCCAAGTAAATCCTACATCCTAAATCCTGAGATTTTTTTTATTTTGTTTTGTTTGTTTGTTTTTTTCAGTGTACGGTTTCACATACTATTTTTAAAAATGAGAAGCATGAAATTAATATTTCACTCCAAACAGAGTGTCATCCCATTTAAGCATATAGGACTAGATGTTACAATCTTTTACATTCCCTAATTAATCAGCTTTAATGAGATGTTGATTGGGGAGTAGGGGGAATAAAGGGAAGCAAAGTCATAAGAGGCTACCAATATTACTGCGGTCATCAGGTGGGCACCCATTTTCCTTGATGATTTGTTGATAGGGCTACAACATTTCCAGAGGGCTAAACGGCAAACCGTATATAAACTTTTTTATTTTTCATTTGAGGCCTAAGTATAGTCCCTTATTTCCAATCATAGCCAGCTGCTACTTCTCTGCCATTTCAGACAGTCATCTGATAGCCTGCTGCAGATTATTTCCTTGGAATACCATTTGTTTAAGTATAAAAATGGACACAGATACAAACCCTCTGCAAACAATTTTGACTGGGAAAATGTTTCCCATCCCCTTTGTCTTGCCTCCTCTGCAAAATCTGTGTACTTGAACTTCTTGTGTTTGTATATGCTTCCCCAACTGCATCTTCCTAAAGCACCATTAGCGCTACAATATATAACAGCCTGTGCGAGTTGGACCTCAGTATCAAATCTGGTCTGAGCTTGGTGGAAACAATTTAATGTGAAAAAACAAGTTTCCAATCCAGACCAGTCTGTAATCTTGAGCAGCGATATATTGATGTCTGAACAGGATTTATATTATTTATATTGAAGAAACTGAACATTACTTTTAATGCAAATTATTATTACCTTTAATCAAGAGCCCCAGGCTTCGAGTGTTAACAAAACAAGCCATTAGTGTTGGCGTGCGATCTTTGCCTCATGCTTCCCGCCCCGCAGCGCGGGTATGTAAGGAAAGCAGGTGCAGTCGTACATTCCGTTTTTCGCTGAGAAGCTGAGATGTGTGCCTTGGCTGTATAGCGGTTGTACAGCAACTGTGGCAATGGGACATAACGTATCCGTTCCCTCCTTCAGGGAATGAGGGTTACATATGTAACCGAGACACCCTTTCAGTCAGTCACGTTCAACGTTACATCAGTGACTGACAAATTGGGATCCCAGTGGAAAATGCCACTATTGTTGAACCCCTCCAGTGCCCTTCCAAGCCGGCAAGTCCTCCCATGCCAGTTTGGGCGGAAGACATGATAGGGCTTAGGCAGAGGAATCCGCTACTGCCGTTCCACACAGTGGGATATTGGATAACACTGGGAAAGTGTACCCAAGTAGGGGAACGCTACGGAAGCCACATTCTGCATATAGGAGGTATCATATGGAAGTTACACATATGAACTGGCAATAGGGCAGTGCTACATATTGAAGTCCCTGCGGTAGACTCAGCCCACCTGGGGTGAGATCACTATGCAGCAGAGATTGCAGAGAGATTTCTGCTAGGGAAAGACATGGTGGAAGAATACACATGTGGGATCACCCGAAGGGGGAATCACTACACATGGGCACCTAGCCCAGCACAAGAGCTGACCTTGGGCATACATGAACCTGGAGTCTGGCGCTTCGCCACACCTGACCGCAGAGGGTGCGGGAGGAACTTAAACAGGGTTCACCAAAAGGGAAACTGAACTGATAAGCACTTAAGCGCATGTATCTGGTCCGTAAAGAGGAATGGCGCAGCAAGCGTTATCGACACAGAGCGTGTCCGGTGTTACTGATCCTCTGAGGTAAGTACACGATTGGACACGGGCTCTACACAGAGATTGTAGAATCTCTCAACCGTGTTAGATGTAGCCCAGCCGGCAGCTCTACATATATCTGCTATCGAGGCGCCCTGCGCCAATGCCCAAGAAGATGCCACTCCTCTCGTAGAGTGTGTGCACACTTCGAGCTGGCACGGTAAACATTGGGCCTGGTATGCCAAGACTATAGCCTCCACTATCCAGTGGGCAAGTCTTTGTTTGGAGACAGCCTTTCCCTTCTGCTGTCCTCCAAAGCAGACAAAGAGCTGGTCTGAGGTCCTGAAGCTCTGCGTGCGGTCCACGTAAATGCACAAAGCACAAACGGGACAGAGCAGAGCAACGGCTGGGTCTGGCTCCTCCCAGGGCAGCACTTGCAAATTTACTATCTGATCCTTGAAAGGCGTGGTGGGAACTTTGGGCACATATCCAGGCTGGGGTCTCAGGACAACATTAGAGTCAGCCGGTCCGAATTCCAGGCACGTGTCATTGACCGAAAATGCCTGCAGGCCCCCCACCCTCTTGACCGAAGCCAAGGTCCCTCGAACCGGGCCCTGCTGCCCACTGGTGAAAGGAGAATGGGACGGAAGTGTTGAGGCTGTGACTCGCACACTGCCATCCTCACCCTCTTGAGACCCGGAGAAACAGGAAACTGCTCTTTTGTTGAATGTTTGGGTATCACTGGTTGGGGAGCCAGTTGCGGAAAAAAAACATAAAGGGAACAAAAGGTTCTCCACCCGGCCCTCCTCTGGGGAAAGGAGTGGTGCAGTCACTATCTCCTGAAGAGCAGGATCCAGAGTCTCCGGATCGCCCATCTCAGTTACACAGCTTGCTCTGGTGCTTTACGGGCCTGGCAGGGGCAGAAACAGGCTGCGCCGCTTTCCTGCTGCCACCCCAGGAGGGCGCCCTTGGTGACAAGTGGACGGCAGGATAGGTGTGATCGCCTCCATCTGCTTCTGTGCAGCGGATAGCTGCTGGGCAAAGCTTTCCACCTCATCGCCAAAGAGGCCAGCCTGGGAGATCGGGGAGTTCAGGAAACAGTGTTTGTCGGCCTCCCTCATATCTGCCAGGTTCAGCCAAAAAAGGCGTTCCTGGACCACCAGGGTGAACATCGTCTGACTGAGGGACTGTGCTGTGACTTTCATCCGTAGCAGTGAGCAGTTCCTGCAATTACCCCTGGGTCAGAACTGCCTTCGTGCAGCTGCTTCAATGACTTAGCCTGGTAGACTTGCAGGAGGGCCATGGTGTGCAGGGCGGAGGCGACCTGTCCAGCAGCTCTGTAAGCCTTGGCTGTTAGAGAACTTACAAGCTCTGGACGGGTGGCGTGGATTACCCCGCCAGGCGGCGGCGCTTTGCGGTCGGAGCTGCATCGCAATAGCGCGCTCGACTAGGGGGAATCTCCACATACCCCTTAGCTGCCCCGCCCCGTACTAGTAATAAAGGTACTGTAAAAACATTATTGTCATGCGATTCGTAATAAACTACATAAGCATTCTTAAAAAAAATGAAACCCACTCAAGTTATTGGACTCAGCTACAGACTATTTATTTGACAGACTACTCAGGAAAATATATTTAGCATTTCAAATGAAATGCAAACTTTAAAGAAAAAACAAAACACAAGTCGAGAATAACAGGTTATTCAAACAGTGTTGTGTATTTCATGCTGAGTACATGGCCATTCAAAGATGCCCGAGGAGAATCCAATATGACGACGTGTAACAATTCAACACGTTTTCTTTAAATTTTACACCAAAAAATAGGTATACCAAAAACATTCCTGGAAAATCAGCAGGCAAAGTTGATCAAAATGCTTTATACAGATAACAAAAAGAATACAAAATGATCTTTGTCCAAAAATGTACAGGAAAAATATTATTAATATAATTATTTTTTGTAATACCACATAACAACATCAATATTTGAATTACATTATATATAGACTGTATATATTTACTTTTTGTAATGTATAACATAAAGAAGGCAGACATCTGGACATGAATTAAGCAGTGTTGACATTATGAGGAAAAGCTACAGCACTCTCTTATACAAAATGTACAAAACAGCTGCTTCTAGGTACAACTAGTTACAACATAATACTGTCTTTATTCTTTTTTTTCACAGTATGCCACAGTACAAAAAAAAAAAAAAAACCTTTTTGTGCCTAGAAGTGTTGAGGTGAAGCGAACGTAACTCTGTGCTGCCCCCTTAGTCATGTGACTTCAGTCATGGACGCCGAATGGTTCTGCAAGACAAACAAAATTGCATTCAGAGTCGTGCTGCACCTTTCCAGAGGGTAATAAGCAGTTTACTCATTGCCTAAATGCTTATTACCCATCAGGCGCATTTAACGGAAACACCAGAGAGCCATGGAGCAGGATGTGTAATTTCACAATGCCAATTCCTGTTGAATCAACCCTTTCGATTATTGTACTTGGCCAGATCGTGACAATACACTCAATTTCCTTGTTTCCCAAACACACTGGCTTGTATAGTACGGTTTCCTCAGACACTAGGGTGTTAAGCTGGTGTCAGAAGCAAAGGAGAATTCCTCTGACCCACATCTGCTGCTCAGGCGCTCGAGGTATTTCACTGGCTGGCTGTCAATAGAGACGTCTGACAAGATTTTCCCTGCTGTAAACAGTGTCGGAATTAATTTGAAGAAGCAGTATTGTATTTCCCTGCTGTATTAGGTGATGAAATCCATCTTTTTAGGCATTTTGGGAAGAATAAATGGGAAACTGCAAAATCAAAGCATTTTGGGTGTTTGTTTGTTTGTTTTTACTTTGCTCAAATAAAGCAACTACTGCAGGGACGGCTTAAAAGTGCAGCTGGGTTTACAAAACGCCAAGCAAATTCCAGCCAAATAAACATTGAAACTAATGTTGGTGATACGACTGAAGGTAAATACAAACCTCATTATTACAAATTTGCAAAATTACAAAATAAATGTATTATTAATTATTGAGTAGCCTACTATCCTAATTTGGATCCCTCTCCATTTTCCACATCTTTGTTTAATCTTGGTACCAGGTTTGTTACAGTTCACTAAAACTAAGGCTAAAACTAAAACCATTAAAATAACAATAATAATAATAATTTATTTAAAATAATCTTCCATTACTTTTGTTAAATTAAAATTAATAAAACATAAAAAACTAATAAAAATCTAATAAAAAAATTATTAAAAATATAGCTAAAATTAAAATAAATGTGAAAATAAAATCACATCTAATTCAAATAATAATATAAATTATAATTAAAGCATCTCAATAAAACTTTTTTTTTTTTACATTTTTAAGTTATTCTGTGTTTAAAAAACATAGTAACTTCATGCAATGGCCACAAACATCAGTCTACATATGTATTCAGACCAACACTTTAAAAAGCAAAACACAACAAAAACAAACAAAAAAAAGGGGGGGGGGGGGGGGGGAGATAGAGACAAAACCTGTGCCAACAAAACACAAGAACTCATCATGTGTGGACAACTCCCAAGTCTATCTCAGGCAGAACAACCCGAATGCAAAATACATTGCTGTGGACTGAAAACCAGTGATAGTGCAAATTATTTGTCATTAATAATGATAATTCATCTTCATTTGCTGGCTTTCCTCCGCAAATATTGATATATACAATGTGTTAGACAAGCAAAAATAAAAATAACCACATGCCTGAAATGTAAGTTAGAACTGTAGAACTGTAACATCACATTCCTGCTGTTGTACTGAATATCAGTATGGCCTCATACTAACAGTGCTGATATTCAGTGCAACGACACTCTTGCTTGTGTGATACTACTTAAATAAATTACTTATTAATGCAAGTTATTATGAGTGTTGTCAAATTCAAACTGTGAATGTAAACTGTGTAAAATAGCAAGATCCTTACTACTATATATGTAATAAAACAAACACTGACCACTGTGAGCAGGCCAAGAGAGAGATGATTTCCTGAGATGCAGAAGACGGCATTACCTGTGCGCTGAGCGTCTCAAGAGGGCTTTCCACACGGGGGAATGTCATCAAGGGAAGACCGCGGTAATCTTCCTGCTTCTGTTTGGTAGGAATGGAGGGATTCCCTTTGAAGTTGTTCACTACACAGATTCCCTACCATGAAAAAAAAAGAAAAAAAAAACTTTTGAAGTTAAACTTTTTTAAAATTGTATTTATTCATTCGATGATAAAGCTCAATTTTTTAGCATCAAAATATATATATGTGTGTGTGTGTGTGTGTGTGTAAAACGATGAAACCCACCAGAAAAAGAGCTACGGCGCTTCCTAAAATGAATCCAGCAATAACGTCTGAGCAGTGATTGCGGTATTCTGACACCCGGTTCAGGCCAGTGAGGAAAGCAGCGCACAGGATTCCCAGACAAAGTACAGGCTTGGCCAGACGACTGCTTTTCGTCCTGATGGTGCTCGTGATGTACATCTGAAACAGGCAAGCACACACACACACACAGACACACACGAGCTGAGGAACCGATTTATTCAGTGGATTTATTGTGTAGCAGGTGACTGTGAGGAAATCAAGCTTAAATAAATGCACGCCGCTTGCTCCACCTCAGGGAAATGATGGCCAATTATGGAGAACGGAATCAGACTAAATAACCTCTTACTCCCATGAAAGAGAAAGAGAGATATAGAGAGAGAGAGAGAGAGAGAGAGAGAGAGAGAGAGAGCTGTTCTAAACTCACCTCAACCAAAGAAAAAAAACTTCATCACAAACCCTAATGATTCAACATCCCTAACTTGACATCAAAACACACTGAAGGTCTGTTCAAAACCGGTGTAAGAAACCGGACTTCTTTCATCAATTTCAACAAAATGTAGAGTTACACTAATTGCCTTTGGATGGCAGTCTTTTATACTACATTAATTTGATTAAAACAAATGCAGTAAAAAAAAAAAAAACAGTAATTAACTAACTAATTAAGAAACTGTAAATGATTAATTAAATGTGTGAATATATCCTAAATAATTAATAACCCTGAATATGTTCAGGATTTGTTGACGAATAAAAAGTTAGAAATAACAGCATTTATTTAAAATATAATAATAATAATAAAAAAAACACTTTGTAACATTATAAATGTCTTTATTGTCACGTTTCATCAATTTAATGCATCCTTGCTGAATAAAAGTTTTTTTTTTTTCTTCTTCTTTTCTGGATTACCTAACTAACATTAAAACACATTAAAGATCTATTCAAAACTAGTTTGATAAACCTTAGAATATCAGGTAAATACATTGTGTACATTTTCTGAATTTTGAAATATAAAGTTTGTACTTTTGTTTACTTCATTTTATGTTTTTGCATATTTGTATTTCTTTTTGCATTTTCCCCCCAAAAGTTTATGTGAACAACAGCACACTTAACTTCAATTGTGTCTTTTCTGATTGATTGATTGATTGATTGATTGTACTTTGTTCCTTTTATCTTTTTTCCCTGACTTTACATAATTGAGAAATATTTAGAGCATTCATGTCTTTATTTATTGTTTGGTTGGTTTGTTAAAATGTATAATAATATTGAATTCCTTAGTGTGTATTTAAAAGCATATTATCTAAACTGGCATCAACAATTGTGAAATTAAACTAGTATTGGTAACAACTTCGCATTAACATAAATTGTTCAGATATTTGTTTAAAATGCAGTGCAGCTCACTATATCTTCCCTGTATAAAAAATAGCACATGACACTAAATTAAAACAATTGACCAAGTACCCTCATTTTTCAGCATCTGTCCAAACTGAACATTTTGGACCAATTATATTTTAAGACTAATTGCTTTGGACCCGGATGGGACAAATTTTGTGTAAAGCAGATATTTTTTTTCCAGGTTAACAAACCATGAAGTATGAGCCAGTTGAAATTCAACACATAACAGACAAATAAAACTATGCCATTTAAAATCCACACTACAGTGCCTTACAGTAACGTAGACGGCTGAGTAGACACTGAGCGAAGCGTCTTTGGATGGGAAGGACCTCCTGGCTCTCTCCACCATCACCTGGTTCCCAGTGCAGATGTTTCCTTTGGTGATGAACTGGTGGTTGAAGCGACAATCCATGCCGGTGTAATTTGGCTTACAGACGCTCAGGAAGTACGGCGCCAAATTGCCAGTCGCTACCTGGCCGGCATTGACAAAGATGTCGGTGGCAAACAGGCCAAACGCAAAGACACCTGTGGCGAAAAACAACAACAACAGAAAAGCACTTATCTTGTTGCTCTCAATCAAGGCTCGAAAATATAAGCAAATCAGACAAGGGCTAGGAGGACACCTATGAATATCAATGCAGTCTTGATGGAATGATGTAATTTTTTATCTTCAAACAGAAGCAATGACAAATGCCCACTAGAGCAAAAGCGACATTTGCATACAAACAAAACTACTCTACTAAGCTTGATATCTTGTGCATGTATTTATGATGTCATCTTTCTCAGACTGACGTTTTCCAAATGATTTTGTGGAATAAAATGGTATCAAACTTGTTTCACCATGAGCTTGTGCATTTGGAGTGAAGTAGATTACAATTCATGGTGTCGATGAACAAAAGATGAGCTACTGTAAAAAAAGAGCAACGCTGGAGAGAGAAAGACTAAAGATACTCTCTGGCCACAATTGTGAAAAGGCTGCAGTCCGATGGTCCGTACCCCTGCAATCCCAAGCCTCAGAGGACACCATTACCAGAGACTGCACTACATTATGCATCACATCCAGCAAACCAATGCTCCCCATGTTTCTCATTTCATTTTACATCAAGTCGGTGTTGGCAGCATGGACATGTGTACTGAAACCAACATCCTGTAAATAAGAATGCTTAAAAGAAACACTGTGAGTAAAAGTTTTATTGGAAAGTTCTGTTGATTGTTTCTGTCAATTATGTAGCAAATATTTAAAATGGATGTGTTGTGGAGGTAGTGTTGTGCATTCTGTCTGTTACTAATCAATAAAACAGCCACAGCTCAGCAGTTTTACTTTAAAACATTTTCTTGAAAATCTCCAGGTAAGTCACACCATCCTAGCAAAAATTTATTGGATCTGTGGTGCACTTTTACTTCTGAGAGCTCACTCAAGTATTATTAGTGGTGTTTTTTTTTTTTTTTTTTTTATTTATAGTCGTAGTAGTAGTAGTAGTAGTAGTAATGTGTTTAGTTGATTAACCATCCATTCACAAATGATTTTTTTTATTAGAAAAGGAGTCAAAATCTACCCACAGGTTTGTCAGTGAACCCACGCCCTAACATAAATAACAACAATTATAATAGTCTTTATTGTTATACCATTTCTACAAATGAGGATATCCCCCAAAAGGAGGTATTGCTAAAATTAGCTCACTTTCAGGTACGAATTTGTCACAAAATATGGTTAAGTAGGTACACACACACAACTTACTGTGCAGGGCGACGGGGAGGATCCGGGGGGCCAAGGCAGAGTCAAGTCAAGTCATCTTTATTTATATAGTGCTTTTAACAGTACAGATCATGCCAAAGCAACTGTACAGCATTAATTAGGAAAATAGTGTGTCAATAATGCAAAATGACAATAGTAAACACTCATTTTTCAGTTAAAGGCAGTTCATCATTGAATTTGGTGATGTCATCATCCACCTCAGTTCAGATTAAATAGTAAATAATAAATAAATCTGTGCAATCAAGTCAATGATATCGCTGGAAATGAAGTGTCCCCAACTAAGCAAGCCAGAGGCGACAGCGGCAAGGAACCCAAAACTCCATCAGTGACAGAATGGAGAAAAAACCTTGGGAGAAACCAGGCTCAGTTGGGGGGCCAGTTCTCCTCTGACCAGACGAAACCAGCAGTTCAATTCCAGGCTCCAGCAAAGTCACCTTGTGTAGAGGACTCAACTGGTTCCTGTGGTCTTGTCCCGGTGGTCATCTGAGACAAGGTCTTTACAGGGGATATTGGGTTCATCTAGTTGTCCTAGCCTCCGTTGACTTTCAGGGCTGTAGAGGTCATCTCTAGGTGCTGATCCACCATCTGGGCTGGATACGTACTGGATCCGGGTGACTTGCAGTGACCATCTGATCTGGATACAGACTGGATCTGATGGCTACGGTGACCTCGGAATAAGAGAGAAATAGACTAATTTTAGCGTAGATGCCATTCTTCTAACAATGTAGCAAGTACATTGTGTGTTATGGGAAGTGTTCCCGGTTCCGGATGACCTAATCAATGCAGCCTGAAAATCCTTTGAAGGATTTGATATTAGAAATGTGTTAGTGTGTTATGTATAAGCCAGGTGAAAGAGATGGGTCTTAAATCTAGATTTAAACTGACAGAATGTGTCTGCCTCCTGAACAATGTTAGGTAGGTTATTCCAGAGTTTGGGCACTAAATAGGAAAAGGATCTGCCGCCCGCAGTTGATTTTGATATTCTAGGTATTATCAAATTGCCAGAGCTTTGAGAACACAGTGCACGTGGAGGACTAAAATGTAACAAGAGCTTGTTCAAATACTGAGGTGCTAAACCATTCAGGGCTTTATAAGTAATAAGCAAGATTTTAAAATCTATACGATGTTTGATAGGGGAGCCAGTGCAGTGCTGACAGAACCGGGCTAATATGGTCATACTTCCTGGTTCTAGTAAGAACTCTAGCTGCTGCATTTTGGACTAGCTGGAGTTTGTTTATTAAGCGTGCAGAACAACCACCCAATAAAGCGTTACAATAATCTAACATTGAGGTCATAAACGCATGGATTAACATTTGACATTGAGAGCATAGGTTGTAATTTAGATATATATTTTGAGATGGAAAAATGCAGTTTTACAAAAGCTAGAAATTTGGCTTTCTAAGGAAAGATTGCTACCAAAAAGCACACCTTGGTTCCTAACTGATGATGAAGAATTGACAGAGCAGCCATCAAGTCTAAGACAGTGTTCTAGGTCAGATGGCATCGGCGACTGATGAGGAGGCGGGGATCCGAAAGGCCACGGTCAAGCCAGAGTGACAGAGGACTGAAGAGGAGCTGAAGGGATGAAGGGGCCTGACAAAGCAGGAGAGATGAAGGGACGAGGCACAGCCGGAGGAGTGGAGTCCTAAGACACAGGATGGTCGACACCAGCCCAAAGCAGAGCCGGAGGGACGAGGGAGCCCAGTGGAGCTAGTGGACTGTCGGGCCACAGCAGAGAGGAGGGAGCTAGGAGCCATGGTGGAGCCCACAGGTCAACGGGCCAAAGCGGAGTCCTTCTTTTTTTAGAGGTTTTTTTTTCATTAAGTTGTTTATCAATTAAATAATCGATGTCTCATTTTGCTTTGCCTTTATTTATGAGATAACTCCAGATGTTTGTCATCACTCTGTGTGCTCTCATGTTTAAACAAGAGATATCTGTTAATTTTTCTCCTTCAAAGATTATTTTACACATGGATTTTAATGCTAAATACACTGAACAATATTATAAACGCAACACTTTAGTTTTTGCCCCCATTTTTGATCAAAGATCTAAGACTTTTTCTGTGTACACAAAAGGCCTATTTCTCTCAAATATTGTTCACAAATCTGTCTAAATCTGTGTTAGTGAGCACTTCTACTTTGCCGAGATGATCCCCCCACCTCAAAGGTGTGGCATATCAAGATGCTGATTAGACAGCATGATTATTGCACAGGTGTGCCTTAGGCTGGCCACAATAAAAGGCCACTTTAAACTGTGCAGTTTTATCACACAGCACAATGCTACAGATGTCGCAAGTTTTGAGGGAGCATGCAATTTGCACGCTGACTGCAGGAACGTCCACCAGAGCTGTTGCCCATGAATTGAATGTTCATTTCTCTACCCTAAGCCATCTCCAAAGGTGTTTCAGAGAATTTGGCAGTACATCCAACCGGCCTCACAACCGCAGACCACGTGTAACCACACCAGCCCAGGACCTCCACATCCAGCATCTTCACCTCCAAGATCGTCTGAGACCAGCCACCCGGACAGCTGCTGCAACAACCGGTTTACATATCCAAAGAATTTCTGCACAAACTGTCAGAAACTGTCTCAGGGAAGCTCATCTGCATGCTCGTCGTCCTCATCGGGGTCTTGACCCGACTGCAGTTCGTCGTTGTAACCAACTTGAGTGGGCAAATGCTCACATTCACATTCTTCACAGATGAATCCTGGTTTTCACTGTACAGGGCAGATGGCATACAGCATGTATGGCGTCATGTGGGTGAGTGGTTTGCTGATGTCATCATTGAAAGTCGTGACATTTGCCAAGTACGGTAACCCATACTTGGAATTGGTGTTCTGCATTTAACTCATCCAAGTGCACACACACAGCAGTGAGAAGTGAACACACCGTGAACACACACCCGTAGCAGTGGGCAGATATATATAGTGTGTGTGGGTTTTGTGTGTTTTTCTAGGGCACTTCAGCCATGGAGATTGAGGGTGGAAGAGAGCACTGTTCAATCACTCCCGCCCACCTAAAACTCCTGCCAGCACCGAGACTCGAACCTGCGACCTTCGGGTTACAAGTCCAACTCCCTAACCATTAGGCCACAGCTGCCCCAACAGCATTGTGGATCGAGTGGCCCATGGTGGCGGTGGGTTTATGGTATGGACAGGCGTATGTTATGGACAACGAACACAAGTGCATTTTATTGATGGCATTTTGAATGCACAGAGATACCGTGACGAGATCCTGAGGCCCAGTGTTGTGCCATTAATCCACGACCATTACCTCATGTTGCAGCATGATAATGAATGTTGCAAGGATCTGTACACAATTCCTGGATGCTGAAAACATCCCAGATCGGACATGTCACCCATTGAGTATGTTTGGGATGCTCTGGATCGGCGTATACAACAGCGTGTTCCAGTTCCTGCCAATATCCAGCAACTCTGCACAGCCATTGAAGAGGAGTGGACCAACATTCCACAGGCCACAATCAACCACCTGATTACCTCTATGCAAAGGACATGTGTTGCACTGCGTGAGGCAAATGGTGGTCACACCAGATACTGACTGCACCCCCACCCCGGACTCCCAAATACAGTAAAACTGCACATTTTAGAGTGGCCATTTATTGTGGCCAGCCTAAGGCACACCTGTGCAATAATCATGCTGTCTAATCAGCATCTTGATATGCCACACCTGTGAGGTGGATGGATTATCTCGGCAAAGGAGAAGTGCTCACTAACACAGATTTAGACAGATTTGTGAGCAATATTTGAGGGAAATAGGCCTTTTGTGTACATAGAAAAAGTCTTAGATCTTTAAGTTTAGCTCATGAAAAATGGGGGCAAAAACAAAAGTGTTGTGTTTATCATTTTGTTTAGTGTATGTAATAAAACTCCTTTGCTTCACTGAGCCGATAGCAAATGACCTGCAAATAGCACAATCATGTAACGCTATCCACAGTATTACTTATTAATTATCCAATATTACTTGCAGAAATTAACACATTACATTTCCCAGCCCTACTATGTTCACACAGCAGACAGTCCAAAATGAATGTCAATGTATTAGATTAAAAAAATAATAATAAATAAATAAAAAATGAAAACAAAAATCCCAAAATATCAGTTTTAGCCACTGAAAAAATCCATACTGGAACCAAAAGATACTGAGCTGAATTGTTTAGCATTAATGAAAACCGAAGACTCACCAATAAACCTAATGATTCTGCGGATGAGAGGGTTTAGATAGCAGCACTCGCCCGTCACAATGGTTTTCTCCTGGGCTATGAGGGCTTCTCTAGTGGACTTCATGATATACATGGAAATCTCCACAACAAATATCTACAGACAAGACAAAAAAAATAAATAAAAAATTTAAAAAAAACTTAGATTCAAGCAGTTATTGCAGCTTATGTAAATACAAGTGAGATTCATATCATAATTTCTGATCTTTTGCTCATCTCTCAAAATGGCAGGAACTATATTCTTCACATAAGTTCTTACATTATGGAGTCATAACCCAAAAACAGGTACGATTTCGGTGTCAATGGCATCAAACCTGGCGTAACTCACTCCAGTTTTCGGTCTGAAGACAATTTAGTAAATTCGGTTTGTACCTTTAAGATATATGTGTGTAAATGACATCTGTTGTGTCATTTTGCTAACTTCGTCACATATGAAAACAGGATTGGCTCACACTGTCGTTCATCAGGACGGGTGCAGAACTGCCAAATATGCAATGATATGTGAATGTGGCCAGTAATGTGTTAATGAGCTCTTGGCCATGATGTCATAACCATGGCAATTTCAGAGGGTTTTTGATGTTCTAAGTAAATTTTGCTTTGATGTTTTAAGTAAATTTCACTTTGCATTGTGAAAGTCAGAGTGCATCAAACTCTTTCTATAGTTTCAATAATATCTCTATTTTATGAGGAAAATCAGGTTTTCAAAAGTCTTCTGTGATGTGAAATTGAGTGAACCTCTAATAATCAGTTGACAATGCCCTTGTATTATTTTGAGTAAATCAACTGTAACTAATCACAGCGTTTCGCACTAAAGATAACAATAATGATACACAATAACAAACAAAATTTGACTCCTGGCAGAAGTCATAAATATTCAAAGGTGTATTCAAAGCCGTAAATATCAAATATTATAAATACTTTCAGAAACCAAGCAATATTTTATCCCAAACTGAAAACTGTCATCATTTTATTATCCTTATGTTGCTACACAGCATTTTTTTTTTTCTTAAGATCTTAAGATCATTCCGCATAATGGAAATGGTACATTGTGTTTATTTACAACACTTGAGAACCAATGGCCTTTTGGTTATGATTCATTTATGCACCAATTTTTAATCTAAACACAAATGTGAGATAATTGAGAATTTAAATTTGGGACTGTTTCTCTCTCTCTCTCTCACAAACACACACACACACACACACACACACACATACACAAAAACATGTCTTTCTAAGATTTATCTTAAATTTATCCTTGTTATTTTTCACAAAAAAAAAAAAAAAAAAAAAAAAAAAATATATATATATATATAGATATATCTATATATATATATATATATATATATATATATATACTATAGATATATATACTATAATATAATAATAATACTATTTATATTATAATCTATATATATCTATATATATAATATATAATATATAGGTATTAGATATAGATATATATATATATAACATAAAAAACATGTTGGAATGTATAGGTCATGATAAAATTTAATTTTTGGTTGGTCTTTTCTTTTAACATTTCAAAGGAATTATACAAGCTTCATACACACATCCATAATTCTTTAAGACAATGGTTCTCAACCAGGGGTCCGGGGCCCACCAGGGGGCCTCAGCCAACTCTCATGGGCTTGGGTAAATTGTAAAATTAATATTAATATATTAAAATAATCAAACTATAAATCAAAATCAAGATGTAAACTGAAATCACCCCTATCCAAATCATTTCTATAACATTGTAACTGATGAACATACCGATCTTAAAATTTCTGGATTCACAAAATGATTATATATAATGATTACACAGTATTCTCAGTTTCTGTTAATGGAAAAAAAGGTTGAAAACAGGAAGCCTTGTCATAATTACAAAGGAAACACTGCAAATATTCTATATTTGGGTAGGGCTTTGAATATTGTGTTGGACAATGAGGGCCGCTGAGTCAAAAAGTTGTGAACCACTTTATTAGAAAAATCAATAAGCAATAGTGTACTTTCTGAAACATAAATGTCTGAATTTCAGACTTATTGGATGCATGTTTTCCCCAGCATCAATCACATGTTGCACATGCATGGGTCTCTAAATGGCAAACAGTCAAGAAACATAACTAAACACATACTAAAAGACAGAATTTACTAAGAAAGACCAATTGATGGAATAATTTGCATAGGAAGGATGCATGTTTGAGCTAAAAAAAAAATAAAAAAAAATAAAAATACAGATAATAACAAAAGCCGTTTGCCCATTTGCACCTAAAAGATACACCTTTTCACAGGGCACTTTGAAGTCAGATATTTCTCAGCCACTGACCATTTCTGAAGTTACCAAACGCAAAGGGGGGTTTCTGTTTAGTTTCATGTTCTACCACAAAGAGGAGAGAAAGTTTATCTCATAGGGAGGAAAAAATTCAAGACCAGAGTCAGCTGCTGCGGCAGGTCTTTACAGTATATCTCTCAAGTCAAACTCAATTATGGCTTCTATGAATTAAAAAGACAAAAAGAAAAAACATAATATACAATAAAAAAAAAACATAATAATAATTATAATAACAATTTTAATAACATATATTTAGTAACATAATTTTAGTCTCCTTATAAAGCATGGGCATATCTGCATATCCGATTTTTGCAATGCTTTTTTTTTTAAATAATGTTACAATGAAAAAACTCATAATAGTCCAAAAATCAAAGCTTAATTTTCTCTAATCATCTAATTATCACAAGAACAATGTAAGTCATTTAAAGGATATTATGCAGTTTTAAAGGGATGAATATAACAACTTAAATTTCAGTCTGTCTCCAACTCAAACCTACTGTATGACTTCAGAAGAAAACAGTGCACATACTTTTATGTAATACTTTTATGCCATCTTTGAGTTTAAAAATCCTTGGTCACCTTCACTGTCATTGTAAGGAAAAGAGCAGCACGAACATCCTGCCTCACCGAACATCATCAAATACTGTGTGTTTGGCATGACATGAGAGTGAGATGACAGTTTTCATACCGGGGTGAATTATTCCTGCAATTATTCTTGATAAAATGGAACAATTAAAAAAATTTTATACATCCACATGGTGTATCTAATTTGAAAAATGACCTCTGTAACTCCTATCTGCTTCATTGCACTTTTGATAAAGGCCCAAGCAAAGGCAGTAAAACTGAGACCATCATTTTCAGCAGAAATACTCTCTCTAATTTGTCTTTGGTTTTATGATCCGTGTGGTTATTAAAAGGAAATGAGTCACAATGAAACTCCACTCTGGAGACTACATTTTATTTCCCATTCATGTTTTACACCTGCGCATAATTGAAATATAGAGGTCAAATAGTAATAATATTAATATAAGAATAAAAAAAAACTAATAATAAAATCAACTAAAAATAATTGGGCTACTGAATTCTTTTACTTGAAAAAGGCATGAATGTAGTGTTTGTTGTATGTTGGTATTGCAGTGCCCTCTGCTGTTCATGTCCAACAATAACAAGAAAACAAAAACTGCAAAACAAAAAAACAAAAAAAAAAATGTATTGAAATATTCCATGATCTATTTGAATCATTCATTTAAATTGATCTGTTTTACAAACCCATCTGCCAGAGATTCTTAGATCTTAATTCTACTAATTGTGCAACATCAAAAAAATAATAATAACAATAATTATATTATATTACATTATATTAATACTATGTGTTTGAATTTTAACAGAGTATATTACTATGTGTTTAGAGTATAATTATTATTATTATTATTATTATTATTATTATTATTAATAATAATAATAATATTTCCCACCCTCTTTGACCACTGGAAGAAGAGTTTTTTTGTTGTTGTTGTTGTTTTAGTTTATAGTATTTATTAAGCAGAAGGAAACTGAACCTTTAAAATGAATGTTGTTTACATCACCAGAGAGCAATAATAATAACGTAAAAAATCAAGTCAACCTCACTGATGAACCAGTCGGTTGTTGGATGAACAGTGGGCGATCTGGCGCTATCACTACTCACGATGGCTGTGGGCGCTGCGGCCACCACGCAGTAGAGGAAGAGAGGAGGGATGAAGCTGCTCTCCTCCACCCCGGGGTACGGCTTCATCAGGTCAGCGTCATTACAGAAGAAACCCTGGATATGGATCCCAAACGTGTCTGTGCATTCAAAGTAGTACGCCAGCAGCACCGTCCCGGCCATGATCACCAACTGAACAGATAACAGAGAAACAAACTTAACAAAAGTGACTGTAGACGTCTTCATTTCACCAACACACACAAACACACACAAAATTTCTCCAAAATTTGTCTCATCTCCATCTCCACTCACCGAACCTCATGTAAGCATCTGTTCTTCTGTTTGCATTAGGCCCACTCATAAGTTTACTGTACAGTATATTTTAATCCTCTAAAACACTCCTCAAGCATTCATTTCCAGCAGAGTTACATAAAGGGCCTTTAAAGAAACATGCAAGACAGCATCTCTGAGAGTGCAGCTTAAAGTGATGTGTTATGTAACTTTACACTATCTTTTGGGGTCAGGTAAATATATAGATATATATTTTTTTTTTATTAAGAAGAAGAAATTGATGGCTAAATGCTTTTCTTCAGAACTTTCAATTCATCAGAGAATCCTGAAAAAAAATAAATAATGTTTCCATAAAAATTTTCAGCAGCACAACTGTTTTCAGCACTGATAATAATAATCAGGTGTTGATGTTTCTTGAGCAGCAAATCAGCATATTAGAATGATTGCTGAAGGATCATGTGACACTGAAGACTGGAGTAATGATACTGAAAATCAGTACTACTCTAAACAGCTCTGATCACAGCAATAAATTACACTTTTAAATACTGTATACTCAAATTTGAAATTTTAATATTTTACAATATTACTATTTTACTGTCATTTTGATCAAATAATTGCAGCCTTGATGAGAATAAGAAACTTTAAAAACATTTAATTATTCCACTGTTGGCTGCCTGTCACCCTGTGAGTTGCCATGGACACCTTTGTTTCTGTGTTTTCCTGTTTTCTGTTTTGTTTTAGTTCCTATGTGCCCTTATGTGGTTATGTTCCTGGTCTCGTTTAGCCTGATTAGTTTACCTTAATCACCTGTGTTTAGTTAATTATCCTGATCTACAGTATGTATTTAAGTTGCTCCCTTTCTGTCACTCGTGGTTCGGTCACCGTTGTACTATGTTGTATTTTCCCTTGTTTATCTGCCTGAGTTTAAAGTCCGTTATTAAACTGTGAGTTTTTGGACTTTACCTGCTGTGTCCTTTGCCTGGCTTCTCAACACAACCCGTGACCACGCAAAATGAACTGGGCTGAGGACAAGCTGTTTAACATTCAACAGGGTGGACGACTTTTGGATGGCCTTTGGGGAAGTCATGGCCTAATGGTTAGAGAGTCAGACTCAGTACCGGAAGGTTGCGGGTTTGAGTCTCGTACCGGCAGGGATTGTAGGTGGGTGGAGTGAATGTACAGCGCTCTCTCCCACCTTCAGTACCACGACTGAGGTACCCTTGAGCAAGGCACTGAATCCCCAACTGCTCCCCAGGCGCCGCAACAAAAAATGGCTGCCCACTGCTCCGCGTGTGTGTTCACGGTGTGTGTGTGTGTGTGTGTTCACTGCTGTGTGTGTGCACTTTGGATGGGAAAAATGCTGAGCACTAATTCCGAGTATGGGTCACCATACTTGGCCACATGTCACGTCACTTTCACTTTCAATATGTGGAGGAGTTCCTGAGTGTTTTCCATCTGGTGAACTGGAGCGATCATATGGTTAATGCTTGCTTCCGGAAGGGACTCAACAATGATAATTTGTTTAGATTCCCTTCTCCTTATGATTGTTATAGACCCGTAGCAGACTTTATTAATTACATCCCCAATTTAAATTGGGGAAGGAGGTTTCGAACTGCGCTGACCTGGGAGCAAAAGTGGCAGACTGAAATTGCTGAAATCCGCCACCCTTCCTCTGTGTCCACCTCCCCGAGAGGTGGCATCTTGCACACGCAGAACCTCCAGAAGTGATGGAGTCTGCTCCAGAATGCCCACTCACCCCACAGAGCTCAACCGGGAGCCCAGACCTCCTAAGTCTCCTGAATTTCATCTGGTTCCGTCCTGCTCTCCTGAGTCTACTGAATCTTTGCTGGTTCCGTCCAGCTCTCCTGGGTCTCCTGAATCTCAGCTGGTTCCAACCAGCTCTCCTGGGTCTCCTGAATCGCAACTGGTTCCGTCCAGCTATCCTGAGTCTCCTGAATATCCGCTGGTTCCGTCCAGCACTCCTGGGTCTCCTGAATCTCCGCTGGTTACGTCCAGCTCTCCTGGGTCTTCTGGATCTCCGCTGGTTCCGTCCAGCTCTCCTGGGTCTCCCGAGTCTGGGTGGTCCCAGCCAGCTCGCCGACATATCCGGAGTCCCAGAAAGGTCTGCCCAAACCTTTGTCAGCCAGCTTCACTCCTCCCTTTTGGTGGGGCCATATGCCATGGCCATAGTGGTCGAGTTGGAGAACCTGGACAAGGCCACGAAGACCCATCCTCCATGGCCTTCGGAAAGGCCGGCACCTCCATGGCCTCTGGAATAGCCGGCACCGCCATGGCCTCTGGAATAGCCGGCACCGCCATGGCCCCCTGAACTGCCAGCCCTGCCCTGGAAGCTTCCTGTCCTGTGTAGCTGCACCTAACCAGCCTCCAGGGCGCCCACCCTCTCACCTCTCTGGATGTTTTTTAGCACAAGGACGCACTTTCCGAGGGGGGAGTTATGTCACCCTTTTAGTTGCAATGAACAACTTTGTTTCTGTGTTTTTCCTGTGTTCTGTTTTGTTTTATTTTCTGTGTGCCCTTATTTGATTATATTCCTGGTCTCGTTTAGCCTGATTAGTTTACCTTAATCACCTGTGTTTTGTTAATTATCCTGGTCTGTCTATTTATTTATTTTGCTCCCTTTCTGGCACTCGTGTTTCGGTCACCATTATACGGTGTTGTGTTTTCCCTTGTTTATCTGCCTGAGTTTAAAGTCTGTAACTAAACTGAGAATTTTAGGACTTTACCTGCTGTGTCCTTTGCCTGGCTTCTCAACACAACCCGTGACACTGCCAGTGTAAAATACCAATTTCTGTCATGAAACGCTAGATGGCGCAGGCTGATGGGTCCTTAACGTAAACTGATGATATTCTTAGCATTAAACGACTTGTCACAAGTTGATTGGTTCATGTTGCATACGCGGCCAATGAGCTTGCTGCTTTACATTTAAATGGCTGGTTAGAATTCGCTTGAGCATTGCAGCATGCTTTCAGAGTTCCTCTGAAACCCTCCGCCTTCCCCAGCTCCACCTGTATAGATCTGCTACGAGTTATTATATATGCTATTTGCACAGCAGCAGTATGTCTCAAATACTCACAGCACCATATCGACTTATGTATTGGCAGTAGCAAGTTCCTGTACTTGCTTGCAGCAGCAGCGATAATCTACAAATACAGCAATAACCAACAGCAGCTGCAATTCAGCAGCAGCAGTGTAGCAGATCTATTCTGCCAAGATGAAATACATTAATATTGTCATATCAATTACCAGTTGTAATGATAGAACTAAATCTATCAGGTTTACATGGTCATGTATATGAGTGCATTCACACCTTGATTTTCTCCAATAGTTCGGTTCATTTAGGCATATATGAACACATTGCGTTCCATTCTGCACCAAAGCAATCAGTCCAATATCGACTGGCCTGAAAATGAACTCTGGAGTTCACAACCCCGTTCGTTTGTGGTCAGAAAGCAATGCAACTCAACTAACCAAACAAACAAAGTTGTATACGGATTCATAATGGGAAATGCATTAGTAAAAAGCATCAGTGTCTGATTCTGTGGATGAGCGCATTATTATCACAGTTGAAATCCTAAATTGCCGTGTAATTACCATTCTCCTGACAAAGTCTTGATTCATGATCTAATTGATAGAAATATGAAAGACATTATGTGGAACATAAACAGTTGCACTCACACCTAAGAGAGGACAGTTTTACTCAGTTTTACTATGACTTGCATAAACACAAGTTTGGTGTGCTTTGAATTAGTCAGCTGAAACAAGAAGAAAATGAAACATTATAACAATGTAACAAAGTCCCTGTTTTGGAACAAAGATCCACATGTCTGAAAATGATAAAAAAGCTGAAAGATGGGATTTAACTCAACACAAACTAGATTTGTACACAAATCTTTACTTCAAAACAATGTGTATTCAGTGTATTTCAACTGCTCAAAAGCTGTCCCACTGTCCTACACTGTGAATACATGACCCATCTTTATGCTTTTACAAACTGAGAAGAAATTGTTGTCTCTGGTTTAACTTTTAACCACTAGCTGACAGTGCCAACCCCTAAATCAAATTACAGTCCACACCAGCACAATCAGAAGTCATATCAGGACAGAAGCAGGTTAAATAGGGTCTTTATGCACATCTCAACCTCTGAAACAACACAATCTGAACCCTGCAGCTATATACTGAGTCAGCACCTCATTAGTATTTCATGAGCCCACGTACCATGATTCCTCATGCTTGACTTAAACCATAATATAAAGGGCATCATATGGAGCCGAAGGGGAAGCATGTCTAACCCAATTACAGTCACGATCCACTGACACAGCACTTTTCTTTCCAGTAGGTGGATTCAGAAAAGCAGCCTCAAACTATAAGTGGAACATAATATTAACCCTTCACTGGCACAAAGACCCTTACAAAAAGGTGATGCTATTAGACAGCAATTCTATGGTACAGTACTTTAATTTATACCACAGAACTTGATACTAGTGACATCTAGTGACATTTAGTGACTTTATAATTATGCCTTTAACTACAGTATATTCCACTGAAAGTAGTTGGCAACAGTGCTGAACATGAATCTGAGGCAAATGCCACTAAGTTTTTTTTTTTTTTTTTTAGATTCAACGTTATCTGGCTTGACAGAATAACAAATTTTGATAGCTAGCTATAGTTTTCATAATGTAGGCTTTTCCACCATTGTGGAGCACTGATTAGAGTGTCATCTCTATATCTTGAGCTTTTTGCCTTGTGCTTGATTTCCATTTGGCTTAAATGCAAATCTGGGCTAAAATCAGTGGTAAAATAATGTAATCCAGTCACAGAATTAAGTTAGATTTTTTTCCCCAATTTAAGTCTGGAGAAGTCGACGTTAGTTGCTGCAGATTTTAGTTGATAGATTTAATAGAAAATCGTGTAGTGCATGATGGTCACAGACTCTGATTTGTAGCTTCAAACTATGAATCCATCCAGTCAGAGGATATCAAACATTGTTGATATTTCCAGCTAATTTTAGAACATGCTGAACTTCATTTGTCTCCTAGCAAGAAGGCGCACATTTCTGTGTGAGCTTGTTGTGATCGGAACGACTTTAAAGTCTGGTCGAGTGTGATCCTCAGTCGTTTAGTGTATGATGGCCAGTTTTTCCTCTGCGACTGTTTACAAAGGTGGCAAGTGTTTTAAAATCTATTCAGATTTAAAAAGTTGTGTAATGTATTCCAGCCTTTAGTTGTTTAAAGTTGACAAGAAACCTTGCAACTAGGAGTATTTCAACCCAATCTCATGAAAAACATTGCTATTTTATGAGGTGGTGATTTCTTATGAATTCAGACAATACGATTTGATGTCAAATGTTTATTAAAGGTAAGCATGAAGGTCCACCGCTAAACCTCACCATCAGTTGGGCATAGGCAGATCATATGAACATGTACAAATTACATTGAACAAAATTATTTGAAGTAGCCAAAAATTCACAAAATGTAAAATAGCTATGAATGCCATGCGTGTAAAGTATTCAACTTATTTACAAATCTATGTCTACTGGCTATTGTACAATGGGTTCTAAACCAGATCAGATTTTAAAAGTCAAAACTAACCATTTTTGTTTTAGTTTTGCTATTTTGTCTTTTGTTTTTAACTAACAGATTTAGCTTGATACAAAGAACAAGAAACGTTATTTGTTCCAAATATGTTGAACTGTTGTCCTGTGAATGCACAGAAAGCCTGTGGGTAATAAAGCCCATTTCCAACAACATGAAAGTGTTTTTCTCATAACCCCTCAGGACTGAACACAGTACAGTTAACACTGCTTTACAACAAAGTGCTCTGAGCAAAAACCCACCAAGATGAAAATCCAGAAAAGAAATGTCCAATGCACTACAAACAACATCAAGATCTCTTCCTAGACCTTATTAAACGGACTTTCATATGACTGAAGGAGAGGCTGCCCTGCAAATCATTCATATCCATCACTCTGATGGACTGAGCTGTACAGTTTCCACTATGCTCTAATTTGAATCCGATATATTTATTTTCATTTCCGAATAATTGCAGAAATGCCATTGCATTTGTAAATTACATGATGTCGGTATGATATAGCCAAAATTAACATATTTAGTCATTATAATTTGACAATTCAGTACCAAAGACTACCCTTGTGAAAAAGAATTACCATTTTAAAAAGGGCTCCTACTCTTGAATTGATTGCAGTGATCTTAGAAACTTAAACGCATGTAAACTGCAATACAAAAGTATTACAGATTTATATTAAATGCAATCAACTGAACTTATTTACCCTCTTAAGTATAGGATTTAAATGCATCTTTATATGTAATTACATAATTACATATAGTGTACTGTTGAATGTACTGGCAAGCTTTTACCGTAAATGAAACTTTATGTTAATGTCATTTCAATTAAAAACTGTATGTAATGTATGCAAATCTTTTTGTAAATACACATTTGTAATGATTAAGTTGCAATTTACTACATTTAAAATATATTAACTTTAAATGTAATATCAAACAACACACTACAGTTACATATAATCAAGTAGTTCACATGTGCTTTAGTATGTTAGTCAACACATCAAATAAGTGTACTACTTTAAAGCTTGACAAAATATTGTTAAAACGATTTGAAAGTGAAAAAGTGTGTTATCTCTAAGTACACTTAAGTGGTCTTATACATTACATGACCAGCAAGTGCAGGTTTTTAAAAAAATGTACTTTGAATATGTACAGTACATTACAACAACAATTTTATTTAACAAATTTAATGCAATTAAGTGCACTTTTTTTTTTCTCACAAGGGTAACGAAACAAAAACAAAACGGCAAATACTCATCATTAATAAACATTTACGCAACATTAATCTTAAAATGTATTCAATTTTAGTCAACTAATGTTCTTAGTACATATCTGTAATATGTCTATTATGACAGATATTAAAATACCTTTAGTATCCCAAGCAAACTTACTGTTCAGCACATCTAATCTTGAATGTAAAAAGGACTGATGAATGAGACCAAATATTTTATTTAGAATTTGTTTTTTGTTTTATGCTGGATAAACTAATTACAGCTCAGTCCCGGAGATTTCTCTCATTTCCAAAAACACAATGCAATAATCAGCATGATACAAAATATCCTACAGGGGGCAGCATGTGACTACAAACACCAACAACACGGCAAAGATTAACAGAGTGTGTGTGTGTGTGTGTGTGTGTGTGTGTGTGTGTGTGTGAGAGAGAGAGAGAGTGTGTGTGTGTGTGTAGAGAGGGAGAGAGAGAGAGAGAGAGAGAGAGAGAGATGCTCAGAATGAAACTCAAGCTTACTACTTACTACACACTGATCAGAATCCACTGTACTACTTACTATTCTATTATGTCAGACAGACAATAGGCATTATCCAGATAGTACTAAGCTATAATACTGACTCGTAACCTCATTTTGTGTCATCAGCTGAGCCCTTAAAACTAAAGAACAATGGATGCTAAGCTGCCTTAAAGGAATATTTCACCTTAAAAATCAAATTTTCAAAATAAACAATTCACTGAAAAACTTTTCTTCCACCACAGATTTATGTTCAAATCCCTAAGTATTACAACTTGATCATGTGACTTGTCCTGAAATGTGTTTCATACTCTCAAATGATGCCGCAAATTGTGGTGCTTGATATGAAGACATGCTATTACTCTTCTCAGCAGGCAGACTTGTGATTTGCAATATGGATGATAAAGTCCCACTGATTCAAATAAATGGAAAATTAAAATAAAAATCCCCTTGAATTACACTGAATGAGGAACCAGAGCTTAGTTCACTCAAAAATGAAAATTCAATCATCTTATCAGTCATCTTACCATTATGTTGTTTTAAACCTGCATGTACAGTATTTATTTCTTCTGAGGAATAAAAATGTTATGGGAGACATTTTTGTGTTCCACAGAAATACAGGTTTGGTGTAACATAAGGGCGAGTGAATAAAGATATAATTTAAATTTGGGGGTGAACTACCTCTTTAATAGACCAGAAAATCACTGAATGGGCTTGGCTTTCGATTGGACCAGCAAAAAAAAAAAAAAAAAAAACCTAACCACTACCCAGACTCCCAAGCAACCACCTCACAACACACTAAAAACCACGCAAAGTGGCAGAAAGATTTGCAAGCACCACTAACATTTCCTTCAGACAAATGTAAAACTTCTGTTTCCCCATAATCCCTTATAAATAAGAAGGCATATCCCATCAGCCTCACGTCCAGCCAGAGCAGACCAGATCTAAAACTAAACGCAAGAGCAATGCTACAGCTGTTTCAGACCAGCAGAATCAATCATAACAGGCTGTGTGCATCATAAACACGAGCAGTCGGCCAACTTACAACCCCAGCGGTTCACTGGGACACATGATGAACGACTTACACAACCATGATTCATCATTCTGTTCACTGCTGAATCAAACAAATTACATGAGTAGATGCTTCACTCTATTTTCAGAATGTGTGCTGTAAAAATAGTTTACAGAGTGCTTTGACACCGCATGAGTTTATTCATACATTATAATAACTGATCATCCACTTCTTCTGAATTTAAAGATGGTATCAAATCAAAATGCAAAATTACACCTGAATACATGTTTTCTGGACGTTGTTTTTTTGCTGTAATGGAAGCAGAAGATGTGTTACATTTTTACGTCGATGTATTATTTAGGTTAATTGTGTAGTTGATTGAAATAGCTCTTACTGATTGAACATTTAAGCAATTGAAAGGAGGGAAAAAAACACATTTGCATAATCATTAGTCCTGATAAAATAAACATCAAAAGGAGCTCACAAACAATTTAGTATTCAAAGAGTCATGGCCTACTAACTAATGTGACCAGACTTCAGATATGAAGAAGATGAGAAGGTTCACATACTTAGAGAAGTAATTCACATAAATGTAAATTAAATCATTAATTGTGTTCCAAACTTCTGAAAGAAATTAATACTTTTTTTTCAGCAATGACACATTAAATTAATTAAAAGTGACAGAAAAGACATAAATAATGTAAAAAAAAAATTCATATTATATTACATATTAAATATTTTAGGTTATATTTAGTTACATTCTTTTTATATTTCGATTAAAATATATCACAGTTTGCACAAAAATATTAAGCAGCACAACTGTTTTCAAAATTATTATTAAATGTTTTTGAGCATCAAATCAGCATATCAGAATGATTTCTGAAGGATCATGTGACTCTGAAGACTGATGATTCAACTTTTTCATTACAGGAATAAATGACATTTTAAAATACATCAAAACAGTTATTTAAAATCGTAAGAATATTTCACAATATTACTGTTTGTACTGTAATTTTGATCAAATAAATGAAGCCTCAATGAGCACTTCCTTCAAAAATAAAAAAATAAAAAATCGATTTGACCCTAAGCACTTTTGAAAAGTTTCAAGCTCCAGAAATGACTATAAAAACATCACTGAGACTGTACTTAAGATCATGCACTAGATTTCAAGACTTCTGAAGACACAATGATTTTGTGTGAGAAAAAGTACAAAATTCATTTATTTCCTGAAAATATTCCTCTATACAGCAGCATTCATATGGATTATGCATATTAGCATTTTGTGCAGTTACGGCACATATAAAGTAATTTGCTTACTAAATATTTCTAAATTATATTTAGAAAGAATCAGAAGAATCAGAATCAGAAAGAGCTTTATTGCCAAGTATGCTTGCGCATACAAGGAATTTGTTTTAGTGACATATTGTAAGCTTCCAGTACACAGAGACAACAACACACAGTCAAACAAAATACAAATAAAAAAATAACATTTGCAAATAAATAAGTGTATAAACAATTGTGCTCTACATGGTTAAGGCAACCCACTGACTAAGTGACTTGAAATTTTGCATCGTATGGAAATGAAATGTGTACAGATTCTTCCAAAACTCTCCTTTTGTGTTTCATGCACAAAAATAACAGCATACAAGTTTTCACACCAGAAGTGAAATGAATGAGCCTCAGGCTGAAGGAAATGTAAATTCACGTCTGCACAGTAGAAACCACAGCTCAGACAAACCTTTCAGATGCGCTGCCATGCAGGAGAAAATTCAACACACTTCAGTGATTAAAAAAATAAATTAATTAAATGTAAACAAATGCTATGTTTAATTAAAGTCATATTTGCATAGTGTGGCTGAACTGGGATCATCGAAGGTCAGCAGCAGAGATATTGGTTAAAAAAATGGGATTAAATACAATTTTTTGTATTTTTGTGTAATTTAACATTTAATCATTGCAGGTTTGCATCATATTATAGGTTTTTATTCATTTTAAGGAATACCGAATTAGTTTCTGGCCAAGTTCACATTTAGTCTGGGCACGTTCACCTTTAGTCTAGATCTATAGTAATCATCATGTTCACAGCGCACACAACACCTCTGCACTCACTCCTGATTTCTCTCAACATGAGGACAGGAGAGCTGTCAGTCAATACATGGGAAAACAGTAACTGCTATTACTTTTTTTTTTTTTTTGAAAAAGTAACTCTTTGTATTTCTTGTAAAATACGTTACTTGTAATGCGTCACCCCTAACACTGATTTTCATTTTGGGGTGAACGTTTCTGGGCTTAATGTGTGCTTGTGAAAAGAGAGAGCTGTTTACTCAGACATATTTGATTCAGCTCATTTATTTTAATAGGTTAATTGCATCTTCTGGATTCACCAGTGGGCCTGTCCTAAACTCTCCTACAAATAATTAGACAGACATCACTTAAAGCATTTACTGTTTTCAGTATCCAGATTTGTTGACTTTCAGTGCAGCCAAGAGTTTCTAGAGCATGTGTCAATCATGGTTGTATGCCTGGATTTGAGCAGTTTCACTACATTCTTCCATGAACATACTGTCAAACTGTCTCAGGTTATTTGTGGAGCATCTGTGATCTGCACATCACTGATTTTTTTTTGCAGGGTTTAAAGAAAATAAACTTAAAAGAAACTTAGAAGTTATCATCCTTGTCTCTTCAGATTATGATGCAATGCATTTGAAATCTTATACGCAATCAAGTATCAACTGAGAGCACAATATACTTGGTTTATGTTGAAACAAGTTTACAAAAGTATGGATAAAGTAGACTAAAAGTCTTCAGGTGAGCCATCCAAGCAGTAAATCTATCTCTGGCTGAGGTTGGCTTGCTTGATGGTGTTGGCAGGTACAAGTATGTTCACTGGGAGGAAACATTTAAGCCAGACTGTAGTTTTCTACTGACTTCCCAAGCTTGCTGGGTAGTCTACACTGATCAGCCATAACATTAATATCATGCCCGTCTAATATCATGTAGGTCCCTCAAAACAGCTCTAATGCGTCGAGGCAAGGACTCCACAAGACCTCTGAACGTGTCCTGTGGTCTCTGGAACCAAGATATTAGCAGCAGATACTTGAAGTCCTGCGAGCTGTGAGGTGAGGCTTCCATGGATCGGATTTGATGATTCAGCACATCCCATAGATGCCCAATCGGATTGAGATCTGGGGAATTTGGAGGCCAAAGCAACACCTTAAACTCTTTGTCATGTTCCTCAAATCATTCCTGAACAATTTCCGAAGTGTGGCAGGTACATTATCCTGCTGAAAGAGGCCACTGCCATGAAGGGGTGTATAGGTACGTGGTCTGCAACAATCTTTAGGTAGCTGGTACGTGTCAAAATAACATCCACATGAATGCCAGGAGCCAAGATTTCCTAGCAGAATATTGTCCAGAGCATAACCCTACCTCTACTGGCCTGCTTTCTTCCCATAATGCGTCTCTTAACCAAGTAAACGACGCATATGTACCCGCCCATCCACCTGATCTATAAGAAACCATGATTTATCAGACCAGGCAACCTTCTTCCATTACTTATGCCCATTGTAGGCATGTTTGGTGGTGAACAAGCATCATTGTGGGCAATGTGGGTGGTCTGAGATATAAAGCCCCATACGCAGCAAACTGCAATGCACTGCGAAATTTTCAACAATTTGAGCTACAGTTGGTCAGCTGTGTGATCAGACCAGACGGGCTAGCCTTGAGCGCCCATGACCCTGATGCTGGTTCACTAGTTGTCTTTCCTTGCACTACTTTATGTGGGCATATCATGAATACCTGGGAAGATTTGTCCTTTAACCAAGTCATCTAGACATCACTATTCGGCCCTTGCCAAAGATGCATTTTTGGTCAACAGTAAATCTCCATACGAAGGCCAGAGGGCGCTCTCGCGCTGAAACTCCAAATACAGCCCGCAGAAGAAACCCAGGAAATGCTTATAGCAGTAGCTGAATAAACAGAAGATTTAACTGCTTTCATTAATTCAACTTGTCTAATAAACACACGACTACGACAATATATGATTTATCTGAGTTTGTCTTATTATAATTTTTATTATAATAAAGTATATAATAATGCAATGCTAATCGACTTAACCTTTATCACTGCTTAGAATACCATTAAATATGTTGCATGCCTTATTCTGTGTAAGAAGCCATATCACCTCACAGAAGGATTTACTTCAAACACTCAACTAGCGCTATGAAGTGAGTTTGGAGTAAAAACATGTTAATAAACGTGGTATTTTCATGTGTTTTTAGATGGAGCAGGATTTACTACACAGAGCCGTAGTTCATAGTCATGCTACACAAACAGCTTTTTATAATTTTTATAATTTTCTACGATTTCATATTCACACGATTAAATCGGCTGCAATTATGAACGCGATTTTATGTAGCTTGTCGGTGAACTACGGACACACTGCAGTAGTAAATCTTTACTACTGATCACAGAACCGACTTTTCTGACAAAATGCTCTGACAAAAGTCTCTCTTGTCCACTTTCCTGATTTCTTTAAGGGGAGAGTCAATGGGCAGTGTACATGGGCTTTTTCTGATCTTTTGATCTAATATTGTACAATTAGTTCGCAAAATATACTTAGGAGACGATGGATTATACGTAGGGTGACCTTTTTAGTGTTGTGTTGTCCTCTTGTGACTTGATTGACAAAAAATGCATCATAATACCAGGTGTATACAGAATCTTTGCTTCATAATTTTTTCTGCTTCCAACACATGAAATTGCTGGTCACTTGCTGCCAAATACATCCCACCCCTTGACAGGTGAAATTGTAATGATATAATCAGTGTTATTTACTTGATCTGTCAGTGGTTTGAATGTTATAGTGTATTTTCTGCCTTGAGGCCTACAATGTTAGCCTTTCAAACAATGTTTAGTTTCCTGCAATCAAAAGTGAACACCTGATCTGAAAGTTACAAGCTAGATTAATAAACTAATACATGTCAGAAGGATGTCGCTTGATAAAACGGTTTTAAGTACAATAAAACTTAAATGAAAATGTGTCCTGAATATAATAAAATAACACACATCAGCTTAAACAATTTCAAAGAACTAGATCTTTATTTTTATAGACAGAGAGAGACACAAAAGCACAGCTCAAATCCCAATGGATGGCTGAAGAGCAAGAGCACAGCACTATGTGGCTGGACTTTAAGGATGAATAATTAATTATGTCTGATGTTATTGGGGAATGGGTGGCTTGCAGGAAGCAGATCTCAAGAAGCAGCTTCAATGTGTTCTGTCTCTAAGGCAGGGTCCATAATTATCTTTTCCCACAGCAGCTATGGTGGGTGAGTTGAGAACATTTGCGAGCCAAAAATAGTTTTGAACATGAAACTGCATTTGGCCTTGATTTGTAATATAAAAGGGACAGTTTATCTGATACCTTTCTTCATGTTTGTAGCCCTAGTTGCGACCGGGTCACATGCGTTTCTGACTACCTCCGTATGGTTTCAGTGATGCGATCCGATGACAACATTTTGGACCCCATTTACACCTGTATTTCTCACTGACCACTAGTGATCAAAAAAAATTAAAAAAACACCAGGTGTAAACCATTTAAACTACTATATATAATACTGATTATAATATATGATAATACAATGCAGAATTACAATTTGTTGGTCCCAATAATGCCAAAAGTCTGATTTTACCAGTAAACTGAAAGTAAACTGTATTCTACATTATTATTCTACATGCATTTCCTATTTAAACTCTATTTTAGCGTATCGCTGGCCAATCAAGCATAAAATAATGTGCAATAAGAATGAATGAATAAATGAATTAATGAATAAATAAAGTTTAAAAACAAAGCATGTTTTTTTATAACTAAGTAGGTTTAGTTAAATTAATAAGATTTTTTTTTTCATTTAAATCATTATAACAATGATTTATTTAGTATATTTGCCTACGCATTTAAGTATTTTAATATGCCACATATGAACAATTTAAACTGATGACACAAATGAATCAGAGTTGAATTAGAATCAAATCAGTTTCAAATCAGTTCAATGAAACAGTTTGAACTGATTCTTGAACCTGACCTTTTTTGTTCATTTAGTTATTTATCCTCACCATGCCACTGTTTTAATAAGACTCGAGACCTTCATTGTCAAAATGCTCAGCTTACATTCTGAGTTTCAACAAACATTGCTTAAACATAGCATTCACTTCAAAGGGTTGTAATGCATCATGGGTAAAAACACCATTATTATTATTCTTTTTTTAATAAATTCATGCCTTTGAATTAATCCTGCATATAGTATACTCAGCACAGTAATCACGCATATAGTATAATTATAATCTTCACTGCGTGTATATTACTTTGATCAGAGCTAACAGTGAAAATAGGTCAACAGATGGTTGTGGAGTGCTCCAGGTATACGGTCATCATTACTGATGAAGCCAGACGTGTAGATCGCCTCAAATATTCTAATAGAAATTTTGAACCAAGCATACAATAGCAAATTATTTTTATTATAAAACTAGGCACAAGATCTTATAGCAGAAGCCAATTACGCATCCCTTTTTGCCTTGCTATTTGTCAGTAAAAAACAAGCCCAATGACTGACCAACAGGAACAAGAACAACATGATCAGAAGATGGCCAGCCTCCAGTTCCTGCACAGTCAGGAGCTGGGAGAGAAACGTAGCTGGCATATGTCACCATATTGGACACGCTTCTCGGATCGGGTGCCTTTTCACAGGAATAATCTCTCTAAAGAAACTGCGCACGACTGTATTTCTAATCGTCTTCACTAGCGAGCATTAAGCTGCATGATCGTTTCTGTGTGGCCTAGTTTCCGTTTTTGATGTGTCTTGAAAGCTTCAAGCAGATCCAGAGGCAAAAGAAAAGAAACACACATCCATTTAGTAGAAAGCCCTGAGGAATAGAGGATTCGTCCTGTAAAGGGAACCTCTGCGAGAATCATGTTTTTTAAGTGCGTTTCTTCTCTGTTTGCATGAGAAGTACCAACTGAAGTCAGATTGAGAAGCTGCTAATATAGATACACATTTTACTTCTCTCTTACGCCATTTCGCAAGCAGTCCGGTACTTTGCTGCCAATGTGTAATCCTTCTATTGTACGCAGTCACAAACGGAAAGAATCACCAACACTAAAGGAGGAAGTTAAATGTCATTCAAGTGCACACTCAGTAGGCAACTAATAAACAAAAACAGATAAGTAAGGCTGGGAGATACAGACAAAAATATTATTTAAGCATTATCACAAAATCGGTATTGGTATCATATTTTTACATATCATACTGAAATTCTATCCAGATTTATGCCTTTTCTTTTGCTGCTGTACTTTCTGGACTAACACAACTTTTGCCCTGATTTGTAGTCTGGTCAAGTCGATGCTAGTTGTCAAAAGTAAGAGCTAACAGATTTCAATGAATATTGTGTATGATGTGCACAGACTACAATAGTTTAGCTTCAGACTATGATTCCATCCTGTCAAAGAACATCCAACATATCTGATACTTTGAGACAGCTAAGTCAGCAAGTGTTTTGTGTATTCCAGCCTTGAGTGCAATTTTTGAACAATTCTTTAGATGTTCGCAAATATTTTCCTATGAACATTTTATTTTTCAGATTTTTAATTTGTAAGAATATAATGACAAGCTGTGACATTGTCTGCTTGTTTACTATCGTACTCATGAGTTTGTCTCATCTAATATAAATATTTGCATTGTGTAAACATCTTGCCTTTGGGGATTTAAAGGGATAGTTCACCCAAAAATGTGATTGATTAACTCAACCTCAAGCCATCTTAGGTTTTCCTTTGCTGTAAACAAAACTTGGTTCTCATGAGACTAGCATATTCTCAACGGAGCTTATGTCATCCGCTGGAATGTCACTCTCTCGTGAATGTGCGTACGATAGTCAGAGGAAACTCGAGATTATGGTTTATAAAGTTTTAAATATGGATGTTTTTCTTACACAAATGCATCACTTCTCTTCTGAAGGCCTTTATTATCCTCCTGGAGTCGTGTGGAGTACTTTTTATGATGTATGGATGCATTTTTTTGGATTTCAAAATCTCGAACACCATTGATTTTTTTAATAGAACTTCAATTGTATTCGTCTGAAAGAAGAAAGTCATATATACCTAGGATGGCTTGAGGGTGAGTAAATCATGGGGTATTTTCATTTTTGGGTGAACTATCCTTTTAAGACAAGTTGGAGAATAGTTTATTTCAAGTCTTAAGAAAATTTTTAGGAAAAATAACCATTTTAAGAAAAGTTTTTGGGAATTCAATCTATTCTTAACTTTTTAAAGTTAAAAAAAATAGTAAGAAATAATATTCCTAAGAATATTTGAAGAAACCAGCTTAGTGGAACTCAATAAATCATCTACCAAGAAATTTTCAACTGTTCATTAAAGCTGTGACAATAAATCCTTAGATCGTGATTCGTGGATCCTTTATGAGTTTTTCGGAATGCATCGCAATTCTCTCTGGAATGGATTCTGAGCTCAGTTTTTAACAGCAGATGGCGCTCTAAGCTAGTTTCTAAACGCACACTCAAATGCTCACGAAGAAAAGCACTTGTGCGTTCAGCTGAGTAACGTAAGTGGTGAAATGTACTTGCGTCTTGGCTCAGAATGCTTTTATGATGCGAAATTAAAGGGTTAGTTCACCCCAAAATTTTAATTCTGTCATTAATTAAATGGTTTCTTGTCGTTATAAAAATTTATGACCTTCGTTTATTTTTGGAACAGTAATTAATGTGTTTTCTTTAATTAATGAGACCTCTCTGACCCTCCCATAGACAGCAATGTAATTACCATGATCAAGGTTCAGAAACGTAGCAAGGAGATCGGTAAAATAATCCATGTGACGCAAAGAAAACAAAAATAACAACTTTATTCAACAATTTGTCTCCTCTGCATCACCCTGGTGCCATTTTGGAGAGTATCCACTGACACGTAAATCCACGTGAACAGCGTATGCTATTCTGTGTCAGCTGCTACGGATTTAGAACGACATGAGGGTGAGTAATTAATGACAGAAGTTTCATTTTGGGATGAACTAACCCTTTAATGTAAACAAAGCCCACTGTGAACACCCTTGTAAATCGTTTCAACCTTTTCGAACTTGATTATTTTAGGTTCAAGTGGTGTGTGAGAAAGCAAGAAGAGTGTGGGTACCTGGAAGCAGGGATATGTGAGGAGCTGTTAAAAACTAAGCTCAGAATCGATTCAAGAGAGAAACGCGATGCATTCGTTAAACCTCAGAATCGAAGCAGAATCATTTCTCGATTTGCGATGCATTGATTTATCGTCGCAGCCCTACTGTTCAATAAGAGTTAACATAATGGCCCTGTTGACGTTCACTGTCAATGGAGAAAGAGGCCTCTTTTTGATGAGCATTCAATATATCCTGCGCTAGACAAGAAACTGGAGATATCTCTCTCCAGGTATTTCAGAGCTAATTGCCCAGCACTCCTGGAGTAACCTGAGGGTTAAGCATCATGATCAAGGATCCAAGTGGTGATAGCTCATTGCACAACACTTGCAGGGCTAGAAACTAGATCTTTGGCCACTACGCTACAACTCCACCACATGGTTAATGACCCAAAACTAGCACATATTTCTGCTGGAGTACAAAGCTGGATGTCCTGAATACTCCTCTGCAGTATCAGCAGCTCACAGCTCTGGATATCTGGCATCCAGGGTTCTCGAGTTCAGGCGAATGGCACAGCGGTTCACCTCACAAACCCAACAGTCCTGTCTGAGAGATATGCACAGCTCGACTTGCTGAGGGAGACGAGTGCTTTGAAGTGCCTACACACAGTTCCCAGTGATTAAACAGCATTTAACAGAAATTTTAATGAAATGCCCGGCCAGTTTCAGAAAGAAAGGACATCTTAAAGCTATTTTGGAGAGGAAGGGACAGCATAATAACTGGTGAACAGAATATAATAGCAAGTGAATAAATGCAGCTATATAGTTGTGTTTTGGCTGTAAAACAAAACTTACCTCCACAAATATGAAGCATGGTATGACTGAGTAACTACGGTGTGTATTATCTGAAGCCATTTTGCATTGATTCAGTCAAAGTTCCACAGTTGGCAATCTAAAGGAGAAAGAAGTAAAAATAGTCAAATTAATAGTGCGCTTAATAACAATTATGTATTTACTACAATTGTGTGAAATGCAGACACAGGAAAACGGGAGAATGAATGTGGAAAATGAAGAAATATAGTGATTTCATGTCACATTTTCCATTAAAAAACAACAGCTTCAAAACTCAAACACTGCCGTTCAAATGTTTTGAGGTCAGTAGGATATTTTGTTTTATTCAGCACACATTGAACTGACTGAAAGTAAAAGTAAAGATACAAAGTTGCAAAAGTTTTATTTTATTTTTTTCAAATAAATGCGGTTCTTTTGAGGTTTTTATTCAACAAAGAATCCTAATATATATATATATCAACATTGATAATAATCACAAATGTTTCTTGAGCAGCAAATCAGCATATTAGAATGATTTCTGAAGGATCATGTGACACTGAAGACTGGAGTAATGATGCTGAAAATACAAATTTTATCGCAGAAATAAATTACATTTTACAGTATATTCACACAGAAAACACTTGTAATAAGCTATAGTGAAAATAAGAGACTTCTTTAAAAAAAATGTATACTGTATAGAGAATATGTCATTGTGTCATTTATGTTGGGGGAAAAAATATTACTAAATAAATGATTCTTGTCTGGGTTTTATGGCTATAAATGCTACAGTTGAGTTCAGTTGAATGTCTTAAAATGATTTTTGAAACACCCAAACAGTATAATCACAACCACAACAAATAGGAGTTCACAACAAATGCCCAGAGGAAATGAAAATCGCAACCAAAAAGAGGACTTCTGGTCCTTGAAGGAAATTCTGTCAAAAGGAAACAGTGGATGATAGAAAACTAACCAAAGCCAGAACGACACAAGAAAGAGTAAGACTTTAACTGTGCAGCATTCTCAGTAAAGCAACACAAGGACAAACACAAACACTTCTTCTGATTTTCTCTTTTTCCTTTATCATCCATACATATATACAAAATGTACACACAGAAATAAGGAGAAAAATTTTTTACACAGGAGAGTCACTTGCTGTCTCCTAGGGCGGCAATTAAGCAGAATTTACCCCAGGTTCATAAGCAGAAATATCTCAGTAAAACATATTGGGATGTTTCATCAGAAAAGTGTAAATGATGCGGCTTTGTAGCACAATCAAAACCAGCCTGATGCCACAACACATGGTGTAGCTTCAGGGCAGAATATTTTTTTTATTATTATTTACCACTAGGGAATTGTTTGGGGAAACCTGATTGAAATCATTTATTATTTTGGCAATTCCATTTGGTGATGCTAGTGGCACAGAAATGAACAGTCCCCACCAACCCAAAAAAAACAGTCTCATTTGAAATTACAGGAGCTCGATTGTGGGGCAAGCTGTTGTGGCTATGATTCGGAAGAGCGGGTCACAACTTTTTTCTCAGCAAAAAATGTACTGGAACCAGCATTTGTTTTTCATCTATCTACACTTATTAAGGCAAATACACATCACACACACATTCACAGAGTAACTTGTCATTTTTTGAGAAATTCAAACAATAAACAGTGTTTTGTAGCTCTTTAATTTGCCATGACAGATTGCTGTAGAGCAGGGCTATTCAATTAGTTTCATTTGAGGGCCAGATTATTGAATTGAAAATTTGTAGGGGGCCGGGTGGGTGCGGTCATCCCAATGTCTTAATATATTTATGCTATCATAATCTCACATTGAACCTCCAAATTAATGAAGAAACAACATAAAGATGGTATATTTTAAATATAGTTTAATGGCATCTTTTTACTAAGTAGCCTACTGAAGGTCAGTATCACTGATACCAGTAATGTTACTGATATCTCTATTAAATTTATTTCCCCTCAATTTTAGCCAATAATTATAGCCTTTCAACATTACAGTATAATTGAAAGACATTATTTTTAACACTTAATAGGCTCTGAAAAATATGACAACTTTGAATTTAAGTGAACTTAAAACAGTCTTCAAATAAACTATAAATTGTATAAGTATAACCTATAAAATTAATATAAATTAATCTTTATTCAAACTACAAGTTAATCAGCGACTAGAGCAGTGGAGCGATTTCTCCTTTTTCTTTTGTTCTTTGATTTACATCAATGACAGACTTCAGGTTTCACTTTAAAAGCAGCACTATCTCTTTAAAACCTGATGAATATGACACGGATGTGACACACATTCACTTTTCTCTCATTTAGGACTCATTTAAGACCGTGTTTACGAGGAAACTCGCCATAACCGCACATTTTAACATAATTGTGTGTGTTTTTTCTGCTGATGCGGCTCAGCGGCGTATGTGGAATGTCGAATGCGCAGCCTTTCAAACTCCATTTGACAATCAACTTTGTCTCTCTGCTGTTTCTCTCTAGGAGATATGACCGATAGCATGGTCATTATACTCATTTAAACTAGAGTTGCGGATATCTCATAATCCCTTCACATGAGCGCTTGTTGGTGAGTGTCTTCCTTTTCTTTTTCGGCTGTGAAACAACAGCCTGGGCCAGTGTTGCCACCTTGTGGACAAACTAATTATAGCAAAAACAATGAGAGGTGTGTGCGACTCTTCCCCCAGGCTGGATGAAGATGATTGGTGGGCCGGATTAGGCCCGCGGGCCACCAATTGAATAGCCCTGCTGTAGAGCCTCAGTTCAAGCAGAACGTCAACCGATCATCTTTTCATATTTACTTGAAGCACGGAATAAACAACGTGAATGAACATCAGAAGGTATTTTATTTCAACCGCAGAAAGACGTCAGTGCACCCAAAGTGGTTCTTTAAAAAACTGGAGTCCTCGTTACTCATTTAGCTGTTGCTAAAGATAAAAAAATAATCTATGATTTACTAAATATCCTATTATTTGGGCCCTGCCAATCCAGACAATGATTCACGACACTACTATCACTAGCAAACTAACTTTGGTCAATGCGAGGGTCTTGGCAACACTTGCTACTTGGTCATTGCTTCACATCTAGCAGGTCTGGGATGTAGAGTACAGTAAGGCTGATCCAGAGTAGTTTAAATCCCTTCCTTCCTGCTAGCATCACTTATTCACAGTCTGTCCCTTGACGCACATTGTCAAATTGTTAACAGCTTTCAGAGCACCTGAAATCTTTCCCTGAAGTGGCAAAACTGGGAACAAGAGATAAAAAAAAAAAAAAAAAAATTGGTAACACAAACCGACATTTCTTAAACAACCCACATATCCCACATGGCCTAAATTTACATCTACTTCAATAACATAAACTTTGCTGTAATAAATAAAGGCCCCAATATACTTCAAACTAAGTTTGTTTTTTTATTCTTCGTTTGGGGGCAAAAAGAAGTTCGAAAAAGGCTGAGAAATGGTATACTGTTACCGAACTTTCCAACACCCCCGCACTGCTGGAGGCGGGTGTAGATTAATGCGCGTATCCCCTAAAAACAACAATGATGAAATGATGAAGTGTGGGCAATCTGGGTGTGAGACGGGCACCAATGGTCAGAATGTCATAGACAAAAGAATAATGATTAGCAGCAGTTCAGAGTCAAGTATCATGTTTGCAATACAAAAGAACCATTCTATTTCTATAATCAGTCCTTTGTGGAAAGTGTGAATGGCTCATAGTCTGAAAACTTTAGAATGATGAGTCAGTTTGTTTTTTTTATTTTATTAGTGTTCATTTATTTTATTAAACTGGATAAACTGTAACACCTTTTTATATTTTAAGTGGTGTCATGATTTGCTTTTAATAAAAACAAATGATTATTATTGTATGTTCGTTTGGCATTTCATTTATTATATAGCCTTTAAATTTGCTTATTGAAAGAACAACAGCAGCAGCAGCAGTATGGTGTAACATGTATTTGAAACAGATGTATTTGGTACTTGCTACCCTATCTTTATTCTTTCCTTTCATTATTTTCATGGCTTTGGAAAACTTCTCTCAGATGTTTCTTTACGTCGCTTTTTGCATAGCTTCAGGTCGTCGTCGACACCAAGCTTCATTGCAATTTCTTTCTAGGAATTAAATGCTTTCTCTGAATCTCCGCGAACGATCGAACAGGTGCAGATATATTTGTGCCAGCTCAGCTATTCGACACTCCAGTGTATTCAGGAGATGCTGTTTTCCTCCTGGACCTCCGTAGAATGAGAAATGAACCAGGGGAAAAAAAATTGCACGTCAAAGAAAGTGAAGTTCCAGAACACACCCACTGATTGCGTAACTGCCACGGACAAATGGAAGCTCAAAGGAGTTTAGGAGCCAAAATGAATGCCCCCAGAATGTTCGCTTTGGTCAGCTGTTTTGAACTGCCGAAACAAACTCAAAACAAATTTCATTTCAGCCTGATTTTATTCGAAATGACGTCATATCAGTTTGTTCTTTGATTTCGTTTGAAGTATATCGGGCCCTTAAAAATGATCATCTACTATGTAGGAAATACAAGCTTTTGTTAAGCAGCTATACATTCAGTATAACTTTTAAATTAATAATTAATTCCTGTTCACTATCTACAGTATATGACAAAATAACACCATATTTGTTTGTTTTGACCAATTACAGCCAGATTACTTTGTTGGAGACAGATATAACATTTATTTTAAGACCATATTAAAAGTGGCACTTGATGAAGGGACTCTCCAAAACATTCTCTAGGGAAATACATATGTATTTTACAAATTGATACACTTTCTTCACACTTCAATCAGACCTTGACCTCTGAGACACCAATATGATATCAATGTAGGCTGCAAAACAGATCTTATTAAAACTTAAATAATTAGAATGAATATTGTTTGTGTAACCATAATAACTCATCTTATTGTCGTAAAATGTTTCTTGAGAAAGTGAAAAAGTATCCAGTTATCGGTTACAATTCACCTTAACGCTGTGCTACGGATGTATGGCCTCTCCATCAGCATATCTGGTTGGAACAATTGTGTTACTTGCAGAGTTCGAGGGAAGCCCATGGTTGCCTGTGAACATTTCAGAGCAGACCCTTCATTCTACAGCAAGACCCGCTGACAGCAAGAAGAAAGTCCTACAAAGTCCTACGTATTCGAACATGTCATCTGAGCAAGTTAGTAGCATTTCCATTTTTGACTGGAGCATGGTGCTACATGACATGTACCTGGATTTTGAGAGAAGAAACAAGCCTGTCAAAGAGGCCATCTGAAACGTCTAAGGTAGGGAAATCAAAGCAGAACTGTATCCTGTGGATTTCTATGACTCAGGACAGCAACTGTTCTGCTAGTTCTGTCAAAACACAGTTAAATGGCCTCAAAAGAAAATCTGTACTTAAAATCAAAAACACACCATCAGGAGAAGCAGATGCTAAGAGTTTCTCTTCAGAGAGCAGAAGTACACTGTCAGAAGCAAGTTGTACATTTGACATTACGCTCAAAAAAAAAAGTTAAAGCTTGTGATACACCAAACTGACTTCAAAGAACTAGCGGCACCAAAAGCTAATGGTGTTGGTGCCTGCCGTTGGCTGAATCTGGACGAAAAAGCTACAGCCGACTGCAAACTAGCATGTGTGTTCTGCATCTATGTGTAAGGGATGAATGGTCTATATCAGCAGCTATCAACGGTCTATATTCATCCTTCAAAAGGAGAAACTGAAACAAGGATATACGTGATATACACAGATATACATAGATATACTGAACGTAAACAAAGCAGTGCTTGCTTACCATTTTAAATATCTGTCATGTTGATTAGTTTCTTCATTTAAAGTAGTCAGCCTCAGACATTAAGCCCACGGACCATTGGATGAATGTCTGATGCATATGGCACACAAAAGTGGAAACACTTCAGGAGTTTCAAAGTCGTCATCGGATTGGTCAAATTATACAGGATTTTCGGGAGACATGTGTGTGGCATTCTTTAACGTTCCGGCTGGAAATAAAGATACCGTGGCGCTTCACCAAAGAAGAAAGCAGTCGTGTTTACAACTGTGACGACGAGAGCTTATCAGGATCAACTAAACACTCAAAAGTAGGCTACGTGAAATATTTAAAGTTCACAGCATAGAATCTTTAAAATATGTCCGAGAGTTTTACACTCTGTTATTGTGGCAACATTTCCATGCCCCGAAACATGACGCTGAAATGAAACGAACTATGATTGGTTATTTGACATGTTGGTCAAATGGCCTAATGGGCGGGCCTTGGCCAATGAAAGCTGCCATGGATTCCAGACCTTCAGCCGTTAGTCTGAAGGTCTGGCTACACGAGACTACATTTTACGTTACTCCTGTTAGGAAAATATTGCCGTATTGGAATGCTCGAGTAAGATAATGTAACATTAGAACAGGCTTCTGTCTGTGCCGCCTTGACTTACTTGCTCATTTTCATAATTTTCGCTTTAATTCTCGTGCACTGACTCGTTCGTTAAACCAAAAGCACTAGCCTAACAGATCGATCATCAGCTTGGTGTGTCCAGGCCTTTACATATGTTGACTTCAGATATATCTCTAAGAAGAAAAACAGCTCTATTCATCAAGCAGTTTCATGTACCTTTACTTTACCAAAGCATTTGATGCTGTGAGCAGAAAAGGTATGTAGCAACTCATAGAACAACTGTTCCTTTACATGATCATCCAGTTGCATGACGACTAACCCGGACAAGTCAGACACAGCAATGGACAACAGTGTGAAGCAAGGTCCTTGCTCAGATTTTCTTCACAATCTTTTTAAGCAAGATGCTCCAAAGCACATGTGTCAAACTCTGGTCCTGTAGGACTACTGTCCTCCAACCAGCTCCACAACACCTGCCTGGATGTTTCTAGGAACTGTGAAGATTTTGATTAGCTGCTTCAGGTATGTTAAATTAGGGTTGGAGCTAAACTCTGCAGAACAGTGGCCCTCCAGGAACCCAACCTGACACCCCTGTTCCAAATGGTTGACCTTGATGACGAGGATGGCATCGACATTCTGCACTGCACCGCTGGCAGCCTGTTTAATCTGAAGTGACAAGATGACGCTGTCCTTGTTCCCCATAAAGTGCCAGCTCTGCAGCACATAATATCCCGCTTTGCAGAGGCTTCTGAGCTCTTTGGATTAGTTTGAAAGAAAAATAAGTTCTCCTTCAGCCCACACCTCAGGAATATTACCACCCTCCCCACATCAACACTAGTGAGAAGGAGCTGAAGACAGTTCAGCTACTTGGGATGCATCATTGCCACGGTTGACAAAGAGATTGAAAATAGACCAGCAAGCATTTGACTGTACAGAAGAGTCTGGAACAACAAGATCTGTGTGTAAAGATCCATTGTAGTGACCACCCTCCTCCACAGCTAAGGGTCGTGGGTCATCTACTGTCACCACCTGCAGCTTCTTGAGTACTTCTGCCAGTGCTGCCTCCGTTCCATAAAGTGTTGGTCCTAGTATGTTAAGTGTAATGTTAATTGTGTATTCATTTTAATTTTTTTCAAGTAACTAGTAAAGTGATGTATTACTTTCACAGTACAGTTTTACTTTGATTTCCCATGTATTAATTGGCAGCTCTCCAGTCCTCATGTTGAGAGAAATCAGGAGTAGGTGTGTGCGCTGTGTGAGCATGATGCTTATTGGAGTTCTAGACTAAATGTGAACATGCATTTACTCACCTCACTTGCACAAAAACAGATTCGGTATTCCTCAAAATGAATAAAAACAGTGAAAAGCAAACTCAGAATATGATGCAAACCTGCAATAATTAAAGGGTTCATATGATGCGATTTTCATTTCTCCTTTCTCTTTGGAGTGTTACAAGCTCTTGGTGCATGAAGAAGGTCTGTAAAGTTGCAAAGACTAAAGTCTCAAATCCAAAGAGATATTCTTTATAAAAGTTAAGACTCGTCCACGCCCCCCTGAAATGCCTATTTCTAACACGCCCCCACATCTCTACGTCACTATGTGGGAAAACCCCACCCAGATGTTCACACAAAGAAAGAAGGCATACCTTTTATTCTCATTGCAGTATTATTGTTGCCGCCGCCATGTCATATAGACACTGTGTGTTTCACTGTGAAAGTGAAATTATTTCGTTTGGCCTTCCAAAAGAGGACGATATCCGCTTTGTCATGCCTGGAGCTGATCCGTGCTGGTCGCTGAGGAAATACATCAACTTTGCACTGTGGATCGCCGCATCAGCTTTCACCGTGGACAAAGCGGAGTCCAGCCCAGGGTCGTCACATGTGGTTGCCACAAGCCCAACGGACGCTCCTTCGTAGAATTCGCCTGCCGCGAATGTTTATGTCTTGGCGCTCCGGTCAGACAGGGCATCACAATATGTTAAGGGGCGTAACATTTCCGTCACACACTTGAGGTATTCAGCCAATCACAACGCACTGGATAGCTGGCCAATCAGAGCACACCTCGCTTTTCAGAGCGATGAGCCTTGTAAAAATCGTCGCGTTTCAGAAAGCGGGCATAGAGGAGAAGCAATAATGTACGGTATGTAGAAAATAATGTGTTATTTTAACCTTAAACTGCATAAACACATTTCATTACACCAAATACGCCAAATAATGTTCTTTTTAGCAGCATCATATGACCCCTTTAAATGTTCAATTACACAAATATATGTATTTAATCTCATTTTATCAACCCATCTCTTTACTGCCGACCTTCGATGAACCAATTCAACCATACTAATAAGCAAAACTGACTTTAGATGAAAATAACATTTGTGTTTCCATTTCTTTTTGTTTTGTGATGGAGAAGAAAGTGTTGAACTTGTCCTATTCCTCGTGCAATCCAGAATGGCAGTACAGCTGAAAGGTTTGTTTAAGCTTTTTGAATTTAAATTTCCTTCAGCCTGAGGCTTATTCATTTCACTTTTGGTGTGAAAGGGCTTTTTACATTTGCCAAAATAGACAAGCAAAACAAGCAACCCAAGTACAGAAGTGAAAAAGTAATGCAAAAGTAATGTAACACTACTTTCCATAAAAAGTTACTAAGTAATGCAATTTGTTTTTAGGGAATATTATTTTGGAAGTAACTTTCCCCAACAAGTCTCTGAACAGGCAGAGCTTACTAGCATTGAGGCCATGCTGTGTTCAAGACACAGCTTCACTAGGCAGGCCATATCTCCAGGATGGACAACTATCACCTACTCAAGACTGTGCTGCATGGTGTACATGCCACTGGCCATCACGACAGAGGAGCACCAAAAAAGCGGTTCAAGGACTCTACAGCAAGACCCGCTGACAGGTTATGGTAAGAGTCCACTCTATAGCCTCGGACTGTGAATCCTGGAGAGACATCATTCACCATGCGGTCTATTGCTTTGAGAAAGTGTGCAGGGCTGATCTCAAAGACAAAAGGTCAAGCAAAGGAATAACTGTTTAACATTGCAACACATCAAACATAAAATACAAAAAGAAAACAGGTCGCTTATCAATGTTTATGAGTTCCTATTTTTTGTGAAGGTATAGGCTTGAATACCAAACAGAAGGTGGCACTGTGTGTTGACACTAGGGAGGTAATTACATTTACAGGGTGTGACCCTTTAGCATTTAGCATTAAAAATACATTGACCAGTGTTGATTTAAATTTCTCATTAACAGAAAATGACAAGTCTTGAGTCTTAGTCTTTTGTCTTAAATGTCAAACCACATTTGTTATAGTTTTCTAAATGCTTCAGGTTAGTTTTTGATTAACTAATTTTATAACCATGCAAATTATTTGTAAAAGAATCAAACTTATAGATAAGGAAGTTTAAACATGTGGTCACATTTGCAAAATTCTGTGGCAAGAAAGTCCATGGTCTATTGTAAAGTGATGTATGAAGCACAACTTACCACAGAAGTCACTTTCAAACCAAGCAGCTTTCTACTGGTCAACTCAAATCTATTGCAAATTTGTGACACAGCATTTGTGAAATGTGAAATTCGTTAAAAAAAATGATAAATGTGACAGCACCTTAAGAGATGAAAACTAATCAGCATCACACCTTGCATAGAAAGAAAACACACAGAGACACAAACAATCTAAACTTAGATCAAATGTGCCATAATACTGCAGGAAATGCTCTTCTTTCCTTTAAATTGTCTTTAACTTTATTATACAAAGTCTTAGTTTGGATGCATAGAGGAAAGAGTATAAAAAAAAAACAGATTTTTGAATTTTTTGAAGGAAATATGAGTTGCACTTGCCTGAGCCAAACTCGCTGCAATGATTCTAGGGTATTGTGGGTGTTTGCTATGGCATTGCTAGGTTTGTACTTACTGGCCCTGTGGCCCAAGTCAAAAGAATCCACCCACAAGTATGATATTCTGGTCTCCAAGGCTTGGGGTCCTTCTTTCAGTGTTAACATATGAGATTTTATGCTTTATCATCCATAATACCAAGTTCTTAGTATTAGAATTAGTATTAAAACCCCTCTCCTCAACAATCCACACAATCATTCATGTATGTAGCACAAACAGTCCAGGATTTCATCCACTAAAGTAATTATTAATCTTCTGGGATTTTCCAAAAACCCCAAAGTATGAGCAATATTAATAGTAGCCTAATGCTTGCCTTGGCAAACACCACTAATTATTCTTAAAATATTCCTGGTCTCCATTGACTAAACTCTCAAAAAGGAGTTAAAAATCTTGGTTTATATTATCCTATGGGAAAAACAAAACAGAGAAGCCACACTAATATCACATATACTCAAATACTACATGACAAAAACGTCCTGTTTGCATGACATATGCATGTATGTTTGGGAAATACTCAGGTTGGGATGTTTGCCACTAAGGTTGAGGAGAGAAAAAGCCCCTCTGGCTGTGTCCATCTCAGCCAGGACAGCATCTCTCCTGCTGGTGTATCTGAGCCTGAGATCCAAGCACTGCCCCGAGGGAATGGCTGTCACATATCTCCAGCACAACATCTCTCTGACTGCCATCAGTGTAATGCGATACCAGTCAGAAGCCACTAATGGACTGGGGGTTCATGAGGCCCAGCTCAGATAAATGATGAAGGACCAACTGGTACACAAAAAAAAATCTGTTGCTAAGCCTAGAAAGCCACCTTCCTGTCTACTGCTGAACTGGAACGATCTTCATAGGCAGAAACTCTTTAGAGGAACTCAATAGTGCTCCTCACACAAAGCATACTTTAGACACTATTGATTACAATAGTTGCTAAGCTAATCGGCTCGATACTCTAAACCTAAAGTCATCATGAAATGGAAATTCAGATTATATTCTAAATGTATTTTACTGGGCTTATTGTACAAATCGTCTGTGCACGTTTCACTTTATAGTTTAATCATGATTATGTAATTAAATAATTATGTTTAATCAAAACGTCATAACTCAATATTCCGATGAAATTACAGACTTCTCTTTGGTGTTGGACACCAGACTTCCCCAATGATTTATTCCGCTTAAACCCTGCTCCTTTCATACAATCAACTGCAAGCTCAGATTCAGATCTGCCTCCAAACAATTAACCCAGTCCTCACCCTACATTTTTTTTTTTTTTTTTTTTTTGAAAATCAGTTTTTTTAACAGTACTTTTCTGGAAAAAAATAAATAAATAAAAATAAATGCAAACTAACAACATTTCTCTTGTTCATCTGCCATCTTTTATGTTTTTCATGTGATTTTTTCCGCAAACCCCACCCACAGCCGATTTCATTTGTCAACTCAATCATGCTGTCATGGCCTGTCAAAAACAGATGGATCCGATCACGGCAAACAGTAATGCTACCTACATCATCGGATGTGCTACTGACGCTATGCTAAGGTTATGGTTAGGGATAAGATTTTGTTGTAGCGTTGTGTAAGTAATCAATACTGATAACTATTGGCAGCAAAATAGGGTTTGTGCTTTACTGGTTTGGGGGGGGAAATTGCAGTTTTTTCCTGATCTTGTAGCAGTGCATTACAAGATATTACTAACTGTTATGAATTATGGCTGCATCATATATCAAAATAAATGTAATTTCGTGTTATGGCTTAAAGGGATAGTTCACCCAAAAATTAAAATTACCCCATGATTTACTAACCCTCAAGCCATGCTAGGTGTACAGTATATGTGACCCTGGACCACAAAACCAGTCATATGGGTCAATTTTTCAAAATTGAGACTTCTACATCATCTGAAATCTGAATAAATAAGCTTCCCATTGATGTATGGTTTGTTAGGATAGGAAAATATTTGGCCGAGATACAACTATTTGAAAATCTGTAATCTGAGGGTGCAAAAAAATCTAAATATTAAGAAAAATTGCTTTAAAGTTGTTCAAATACATTTCTAAGCAATGCATATTACTAATCAAAAATTTAATTTTAATATATTTACAGTAGGAAATGTAAAAAATATCTTACAAGAACATGATCTTTACTTAATATCCTAATGAGTTTTGGCATAAAAGAAAAATCAATAATTTTGACCCATAAAATTCATTTTTGCCTATTGCTACATATATACCCCAGCGACTTAAGACTGGTTTTGTGGTCCAGGGTCACATTTGACTGTCTTCTTTCAGAAGAATACGATTGGAATTGTATTAAAAAAAAAAATATCCTGGATATAAAAATATCCTGGCTCTTCCAAGCTTAATAATGGCAGTGAATGAGGGTGAAGATTTTGAAGCCCAAAACAGTGCATCCATCCATCATGAAACAACATCACATGACTCCGGGGGGTTAATAAAGGCCTTCTGAAGAGAAGTGATGTGTTTGTGTAAGAAAAATATTGTCACCTACGTCATCTGCTGGAACGCCAATCTCTTTTGAATGCGCATATGACAGTTAGAGGAAGCTAGAGGTAATGGTTTATAAATATGGATATTTTTCTTACACAAACGCATTGCATTTCCTTTGAAGGGCTTCAAAATCTCCATTTACTGACATTATTAAGCATGGAAGAGCAAGGAAATTCTTTAATAAAACTCTGACTGTACATGTGTTGCCAGTTTTCAGAGCACCTTCATTTACCAAAAATCGAACTCTGCGATGCCAAAGTACCAAGCTGCAGATGAACACATATGGTAAACTGCCAAAATAAAAACTAGATGGTTTAACGATTTAAAATGAAGACATGAACACATGTCTATTAGTAATTTTAACGTTCTACTATAAAACACAAATATGTATTCATTTTTATTAAATAGTCTATTTTATATTTTAGAGTACAACAGTATTACTGCTATACATAATCTTCATTTGTTTAATATATCTGTTTAGCAATAATCACAATAAAATCCATATTAGTATTGTACAGTCAAACTAAAAAAATTAAAAACAGTGGGAATGTGACCTAAGAAAACTGATGTGGTGTTCATTTATGGTCACTAAGAGTATTTTAAGTTGGTTCTTGTAAAAAGTAAATACCCTAATTCCTATATATATATATATATATATATATATATATATATATATATATATATATATCATGAGAACTCTCTGAAGATTTTACCATGGTAATGGATATGGCAATGTTAATGTATTTGGTCTTGATGGAATATATTTGCTACGCTGCTGCTGCTTAATTGCTGCTGCTGTTGGTTATTGCTGTATTTGTAGATTATTGCTTCTGCTGCTGCTGCAAGCAAGTACAGGAAGTTGCTACTGCCAATTCATAAGTCGATACGGTGCTGTGAGTATTTAAGACATACTGCTGCTGCACAAATAGCATATAAAATAACCTGTAGCAGATCTATACAGGTGGAGCTAGGGAAGGTGGAGGGTTTCAGAGGAAGACGGACTGAAGTGAATGCTAACCAGCCATTTAAATGTAAAGCAGCAAGCAACATGAACCAGTCAGCTTGTTTAATTCTAAGAATATCATATCAAAAATCAAAATGATTCAAAAATCAATTATTCCAGAATGAATCCTTTTCCAAATATAGTCATCTGTCAAGTCAAGTCATCTGGTGAAAATTTTTTACATCAAAATATATATACTGTATTGCAAAAAAACAAAATATTGCAATGTCAGTTTTTGTTTGGTTTTTTTGTTTGTTTGTTTGTTTGTTTGTTTTTTTTCAATATTGTGGAGCCCTACTATGCATTAGGGCTGCACGATTATGACAAAACTCATAATTGTCAATTATTCCCTTGAAAATGTAATCGCGATTATTAATTACGATTATCACAATTTACACTGAATGATGTTTATACCATTGTTTGATGCAACTGCATGCCTTATTTTTATATGGAAATTAAAAAGGCTGAAAACACTCTAAATGAACAACTTTTAGTGCTTTTCTATAGTATTAAGCCTCAAATGACAACTATACATTGGATTGGTTTCTTCTTTATTTTATAAAAAGGTAAAAATATGAATGGTATTAAAATGATATACTAAAACTAAAATTAAAATGAGGGGAAAAAACCTTAAGATAACATGAAGAAAGAAAAAATGCATCATAAGCACGCAGAATAACATAAGTGGACTTTGAGCGATTAATTGCCGCTTTGAACGATTACGTAATTGTGGCATACATAATTGCAATGGATTCAGAAATTTAGAAATTTGATTAATTGTGCAGCCCTACTATGCAAATATGAAAATTGGACCAAAGGAATCTCTCCTAGAAAGCAGAACAATCATGCTAAGCAACTACACAACACTTGAGCAACAACCAACTAGCTAACGCTAGTGACCACAGAGCAACAACCACGCAGGTCACCCTAATAACACCCACAACTCCCTAGAAAGCTTTGAAAGGGCAAAACCACGGACAGTTTCAGCAGAAAACATAAAAACTAGTTTTAACATATATGGAACAGCACTTTCACATATATTACTGACACACTAAATTAGTTTTTTCTTTTTTTTTTAACTGTGTGATGGGTTAAGTATTCATCTAACCTGTTGTAAATATGTCAGCGCAGTCGAGCAGAGTTCGGTTTAAACGTGTTCTCTGGAACTAACACATAAATCTAAAGCGTCTTGCATGGATAATTCTTGCTTCAAACCCTTCAAGAGCTGTGCACTATTTCCTCTTTCCAATTCACCAGCAATTAACAGTCGGGGGAAATCCATTACTGGCATACGGGGGAAAAAAAATGTTGTTCTATGGGGAAACCGTGATTTTCCTTTGCATTTCAACTGCTGAGTAATTAAAATCTTGACTGAGGCATTTCCGAATATCTGCCTTAGAGAATTAACCAAAGCTTTCATTTTCAGAAGAATGAAAGGGGTCACAGTGGATCTCAGTATTATTCATCTTCCTGTCTCTCTGGTCAGCATTACAGCCGACTTCACACCTGATGGATATCTGCCATAGCACACTTCATTGCATTTTCGATTAAATGCTGCTTTTACAACTAAACAATCAAGTACTTGTCTATATATCATGCTGTTCAAACACTGCCAGGACATTTTCCAAATGAAAATCGACAAATAAACCCTTGGCAAACATGATGTGCTGTTAATGTGTGCTCAAACTCTGCACTTGTCCCAGTCTCACAGATTTCCCTACAGGACACTGAGGTTAGTTTACAGTAAATCATGTGTGGCAGCTCACATTTGCTCAATTTCCAGGTTTTCCACGACTTTGGAAACCCTAAACCGGACATCTGACAAATGCAAAACTCTCTAGCGTTACCTTCTTATTTACATACAAACATACATTTTATATATTCTATACATTTTGTAGTTGCTCAATGACAGTAACCATGTTGAACTACAACTGAAATGAAATCCAGCAGCAGGAATCAGTCTTTGATAGTTCTGGCATTCTGTGAGATTACCGTCCATCAATCAGCCATGTGTTCACTTCTCATGAACAGATGTTACTAAATGAGTCTATCTGTAGGCTTTTCCTTGTCCTAGACATCCTTGTTGGTCCAGGAACAACAGTCCTGTCAACGAATCAGATTTTAGGGTTAGGGCTGGCGACGGAGCTTTAACAACATTATTACCAAGCGGTCACTTTTCTGAGACTTTAGAGCAGCTAATAGAGTTACAGCTGGGTTAGTCTGACAGGAATGACAAAAGATGCTGATGTTGATCCAGGAGCATGTCCTCCATAAGCATATTTAGTATATGATAGCTAAATCTAGTTAAACAAATAATGCTAGTAAAATTTTCCATGGCACAAAAAGTCACTCTTAAACTATGAAAAGACACAAGTAATTTGTTTGAACAACAAACTTACTAACCACTAATATAAAAAAAAACTAAAGGACACTGTGGCAGTACATTTACAAAGGATACCAATATGTAAACTTCAGACACTAAAATGTACATTTAAGCTACCAAAATGCACCCTTTAGGGCTAAATAAAGGTGACAGCTTTTGTACTTTTTTTTCTGAGTGTGTATAATATTAGGCTGCGAAACTGGGTGATTCCAGATCGAGTGTGACTAAAATCCACACAAAATACCTGTAATCATTATAAGTGAATTTATTTTCAAGCTTCACATCCTTGATTTGAGCAACCACAGCAACCGGAGATCATGCTTTAAACATGCATTGCAATGTGTGGCCCACTACCTTGAGGGTTCCCCCATCATGTGACCATGTTATGGCTTCACAATATACTACAGACCTGCATTGGAGCAGAAAGATCCCAAATGATCATCACAATTCTGCAGGAGACAGTGAATCACTACATAAATCACTGAATTCTGCTTTTCTGGCTATAATATGTATCTGATTAAATGAAACTGAACCCAAAGGCTATGTGGACCCATCTGTGTGCCCAGCATTACTGGCTCTGCAGATGGCATTCGGACAAATCAGATAAATGTCAAATCATCAAACACGATTCTGCTTCGTATTTGTTCCTAACAAGAAGCATCGTTTAATTGTTTTCTTTCGCTTTACGCACAAAATCTTCGAAACTTTGCTATTAGTACGTTTTATGCCTTTCAAAAGCGAATTATACATCACTGATGCATCATAGCATGGGGACAGCTGTCAATCATCGCGGAGATGCTCCATCAAGACTAGGATGAGAAGATCACTTGTTTCCAACATGTAGCTTTCACTAGGTGTCCGAACAAGCCAAGTTGTACATGATTTACTATTAGCGCATTTTTATATGCAATTTTTTTTTTTTTAAAGATGTAAATAATAGGCGTGTTAAGAAATCTCCCCGTTTCCTTGCCAACAAATGTAAAATGGACTCAAAATATCACCGGACGCACGAGACAATGGCAGGTAGCAGCTACCACATGCTTCATCATTTCACCCCTCCGACCTCCTCTAACAACTTACCGTGCGATGGATGTGTATATTATTCCCGAATTAATCCATCAGTGTTCATTTGGGCATAGATTCGGAAAACCGGTATTCCATTATCTGCGTTTTCTGCAGCGTTTCTGCGTAGCTGGGTTTGGTGTTTGATTGGAGATCAGTGATTAGAGGCGCTCGTGAATGCTCAAGGAGTTCACACACACACACAAACACACACACATACACACAGAGACGCTGGGAAGAGTGGGAGGCGGGGCCGGGAACCCGAATGTACCCGTCCTCCTATAGTGAAGGAGTCGCTCATGAATATGTATGACGCAGCACGACGCTAGTCCAGTAGGGTTATCATGATGTGATTAATACTCAGGAGCCGAGACTTCGCGGTAGTAGAACAGGGAAACTCGAGGTGGGAATACGTGCACAAGCGGTGGGAATTCGATTCGTTCGAACGGGTTCAGTGAACTGGTTCAAAAATCGATTCTGAGTCATTTCAGAAAAGTGTTAAGTTGCGGCCACGTTTCCCTTTCAGCGAATTTTCACGGGTGAAATCCAGCAATTTCAATCTGGGTCCACTCGATTTGAGGACCAGATATTTCCCCAATGCAGATTTCGCAACAGGTTCAAGCTGTCCAAGAGAAAACTACTTGTACAAATATCTGTTTTACATACACTCAATCATAAACATATGGAAGCAGATTAGTCTCAAATATAATTCACGCAAAAAACACGATTCACACATGCGTAAACAATTTCACATGCATGAAACCTAATCCACGTACACACAAATGAAATTCACGTGCGTGAAAAAAAATATATATTCACAAAAAGCAATTCACATGTGCAAAATAAAATTATATATTCATAAAATACATTTCACAAATGCAAAACACAATTCGTAGATATACAACTGTGCACAAAAACCTTTGAATGTTTAAAATGTACGAGTGTCTGGATGTACAAATCGTCATTTACTACGAATCCACTCGGATTTGTGTGTGTGTGTTTTTGAGACTTTCCTGGCAGAGCTCTCTTCCCACATGGGTCTGTCGTACTCTTTAGCCAATCAGATGCGAGTTTACCATTCAACCAATCATATCATAAGCCACCGAGAGTGCATTCAAGGAGCACGATTCTGCACACCTTTTGCGCAATATGGATTAATTAGAACGGAAATTAAGCCTTTACATCAGTAATCCCATAGACAGTAAAAGAAATGGACACAGCGACCCAATTGGAACTCAATTGAGACAAGTGAAGCCCATTTTTTAGCGATTTTTAGAACTTCCGTTTCTGACGCGCAGACTCAAACTAAGCTTGATGGCGTCAGCAACCTGTCTGACAGATGTAAATCTTCTAGTAGCTGTGCGTGCAAACTGCCATCGTTAATCTTGCAGAGACGGCGAGCTTGAGCGGGGAGTTCTTTGGCGTGAGTGAGCAGGAGTAAGTATTCTGATTAATTATTTTGTATAGTATTTTAAAATGTAACGCCAGGGCTTCTATGGGCTTCTCTCTTGACGTCTCCCCGATTGCCTGCGAGCTTCTGAATGCACTCTCAGTGGCTTATGATATGATTGGTTGAATGGTAAGCTCGCATCTGATTGGCTAAAGAGTACGACAGACCCATGTGGGAAGAGAGCTCTGCCAGGAAAGTCTCAAAAACACACACACACACAAATCCGAGTGGATTCGTAGTAAATGACGAATTGTACATTCAGACACTCGTACATTTTAAACATTCAAAGGTTTTTGTGCACAGTTGTATATCTACGAATTGTGTTTTGCATTTGTGAAATGTATTTTATGAATATATAATTTTATTTTGCGCATGTGAATTGCTTTTTGTGAATATATTTTTTTTTTCACCCACGTGAATTTTTTTTTGTGTGTACGTGGATTAGGTTTCATGCATGTTTACGCATGTGTGAATTGTGTTTTTTGCGTGAATTATATTTGAGACTAATCTGTCTCCGTAAAAATCGCTAAAAATGGGTTTCACTTGTCTCAATTTCTTTTACTGTCTATGGGATTACTGATGTAAAGGCTTAATTTCCGTTCTAATTAATCCATATTGCGCAAAAGGTGCCCAGAATCGTGCTCCTTGAATGCACTCTCAGTGGCTTATGATATGATTGGTTGAATGGTAAGCTTGCATCTGATTGGCTAAAGAGTACGACAGACCCACGTGGGAAGAGAGCTCTGCCAGGAAAGTCAAAAAAAAACACACACACACAAATCCGAGTGGATTCGTAGTTAATGACGATTTGTACATTCAGACACTCGTACATTTTAAACATTCAAAGGTTTTGTGCACAGTTGTATATCTACGAATTGTGTTTTGCATTTGTGAAATGTATTTTATGAATATATAATTCACGCACGTGAATTTTTTTTGTGTGTACGTGAATTAGGTTTCATGCATGTGAAATTGTCTACGCATGTGTGAATCGTGTTTTTTGCGTGAATTAGCCTATATTTGAGACTAATCTTCTTCCATATAAACATCTTAAAGACATCTCCTAAATGTCTATTTGACGTCTGATAGGAAATTAGATGTTTGTAGCTACACATTATTATTTATTGCAATAATAAAATACAAAGATTACAAACAAACAGTAAAAAAAGAGTACGTACAAAACAGACAAATAACCTTTCAATAATAAATTGCGTATGGATTAATAGATAACAGAAAAAGCAATGTAATATATAAAAATTGCATCACGCGCGTTGAGGAGGCTAAAATGAACGAGTGCTTCTCGCGCGTTTGAGCTGCTTTTCCATCTGAATGCATGTTTACGTATACCAACAACTAACAGGAACACGTCCTGTTCACGCCCACAAAACATGTTTCACTGGGCAGCTGCTATCAGATGATAATTTGTCATCATGGCAGGCTCTACACACGCATCTGTTTGCGCTGAGGATGTGCTGTCAGGCGTTTAATGAATGCAGTTTGGACAAAGAGACTGGAGGAATGCAAGGAGTGCATGTTGCTTTGTGCTCTCTCTCTCTCTCTCTCTCTCTCTCTGTGTGTGTGTGTGTGTGTGTGTTCCCCCTCAGGCCAGCAGCTTTCAATGCATCTGAGAGGGGAAGACCCTCCTTTGTATTTAATCATTAACTATCAGGCCTAATCCTCTTCTCATCAACCCATTTCTCTTTCATTATTGACATTGGTAAAGAAGATAATGTTTGCTGCATTTTTTCATCTTATATTTTTTAGGCTATATCTGAAACAACTAATTTTTGCAATCAAATGTAACCAAATATAATCATACACAGGGTAAGATGGGGTGAAATGCCCCCCAGGGGGAAGATGACCTACACCTCTTTTTTTTCCTCTCTCCCTTGACCATAAGGCACAAAATCTTATGTCAGGACTTTTGATGAATGGCAACATTATTTTTAATTTTGTCATTTCATCTGAATATTAACATTTGTGAAATTTGGTCAGTCAAAACAGTTTTGAGGTTAATAGGTTATTAAATTTGCTTTGATAGTGCTGCTGTGATGACATATCTTCTATTAAAATATGGGCAATTAAATATGTATTCATATGCCTGTATATCAGTCATAGAATAATTTTACCTTTCAGATGAATCTCATTTACTGGGATTCTGCTCTTTCATTAATTATTCAATTATTCAACTATACTGTCAAAATAAAAAAATTAAATAGATTAGTTGATTTAGCACTAATGACACGTTATAGAAATTTGATCAAAAATCCAGTTATACAGTACATTCTGTAAATATATCAATGTATGTATGTCATGAGAATAAGAGGAAAATAAAATCAAAAAGCTTTTATGATTTTGGATAGTCTGTTTATACCTGAACATGCATACATTCATTAATTTATGTATGTAGCTATGCATATATGTATTTAATGCATTTATTTAATTAATAAATACCCCCAAGTTTGTAGTGAGAGTAAAAGTAATTGTGGGTCGAATTTGAGGTTTTGAGAATTGGATCAGTCTTATTCATGAACAAATCATCCAGACAAGTTCTGGAGTGGTGTGGATTATTGTGATGTTTTTATCAGCTGTTTGGACTCATTCTGATGGCACCCATTCACTGCAGAGGATCCACTGGTGAGACAGTGATGTAATGATACATTTCTCCAAATCTGATGAAGAAACAAACTCATCTACATCTTGGATGGCCTGAGGTTGAGGACTTTTTTTGGTGAACTAATTATGAACAAATCATCCAGACAAGTTCTGTTAAATGGACCCACTGATTCATTGAAAAGATCTGACTCACAAGAATGATTTGTTCATGAATCATACATCTCCCATTAAATCCCATAAACATGGATTTTGATCAGTGTTTTTTTTTTAATCATTTTTCTTTCATAAATGTGGGAAGTGAGAAACATGTATCATGCACTCTGCACTTCAAAACACCATATTAACGATGAGTAATGTCTAGATTTGGTGACTGGGTGGGGAGGTTGTTTTTCCTGATGTTCATTGCCCATTTTATGAGAGTATGACAGTTTATGATTATTATAAGGCTGTTGAGTTTGCAGCATGTGAGTTCATCTGGACCTGAAAATGGCATTATGTTATTTGTCTATAAAACAACAATTAAGAGCAATCATCAGCCATAAAGACTTCCATGAAATGTCTTCCTACACCATTACAGATCCTCACAGAGCAGACAGTTGGCAACACAGAGTGTGGGTTTGCATACTGAATGGTGGACTGATGGAGTGTGGTGATCATCAGATCATATTACTTTTCTAGTTATCATGCATCAGCTTTTGCATTTTAAAAAATATCAGTTTTGCTTTCTTCAGTCAAAAAAAAAAAAATGTCTGGTCTGAATCAGCAGTGCCGTTAATTCTTAAAAAAAAAAAAATGTTGGTAGATTTTGATGTGAGATGACAAAGGGAGACTTTTTCACTGGAGTAAGCGTTATTATTGATTATAGAAAAATTATATAAAAATCATTTCAGTTTTAAAAAGTGTTTTCTCAACATTTCAAAAGTGCATAAATCACTCTGTGGTTATTTAACCATGTATTATGATGTCTTTGGTAAGCTTTTGTCTTTCAAGCACATTAAGATATGCATGTTCACATTTCTTATTTACATGTAATTAAGGGATTCCCAAACTTTTTTGTCATCTGAACTTCTTTCACATGATATATTTACTTGAAGTACCTCTGAGATTATAAGGTAATAAGTAAATAATTAAGCATCACATTTACATTGCTTAATGACCATATGACATGCTGGTAAGCATTTCTTGTTTTTTAGTAATTGTTTTATTTCATTTTATTTTAAATTATTTATTTTAATTTTACATGATTATAATTTATTTATTTGCTTTTCATTAAACTCACGAACACCTGCAAATCCTTCACAAACCCCAGTGCAGTTAGATCAAAAGTATTCTAAAAGTAATCAAAAAGTAGTCCGATTATATTTCCTAAAATGAGTAATGTACTGTAATGGATTACTTTACTAACTACAATTTTTGTCCTATAATTTGGAATCAGTAACGGATTACTGTCTGTAAATAATCTACCCAGCTCTGCTTAGCAGTGTGTGTACAGTACACAACCATCCTACAATGATAAAAATCCATTCACTCCTCTAACACTTTATATTTTTTATTATTATTAGCAAATCGCCTTTCCTCTTCCACCAAAGAGAGGGGCTGGATAAGCAGAGCTCATTATCATTTAAAGAGACATGCACCGAAATGGGTCGCTTTGACCAGAGCTGTTTTTGACAAGGTAAAAATGTTGTTGTTTTATACGACCATTGAGGAAATTTAACCAAAGTATGTTACAGACATTTCATGAAGACACTAAAGAATCAAAATGGGCATCCCATGTACCCTTTAATAATTAATTTGCTTCTTATAAACATTTAACTTTTGGCTTCACAAGACATTAACCGATGCACTGTATTGGTGTGGATTACTTGTGAATTATTTTGATGTTTTTATCAGCTGTTTGGACTCTCAATCTGACGGCACCCATTCACTGCAGAGGATCCACTGGTGAACAAGTGATGCAATGATTCATTTCTCCAAATCAAGAAACAAACTCATCTACATCTTGGATGGCATGAGGGTGAGGAAATATTCAGCAAAATGTCATTAATGGCTTAAAGTGCACTACTGGTAACACATGATAAAAACTTCACCGATAAGTGAATAAAAAAAGTTCAGTTGTCTCACAGTGTATGTTTAAATATAAAGTTGATTCTAAGAATAATGCAGGAAATACACCTATTTTAAGACTGCAGTGAAGTGGAGAGGTACATTTTATAATATGAAATCTGCTGACTTGCCCTGGCAAACAGAAGAGGAAGGTGTTCAGATATTGACATAAGACACTAAAAAATACTAGGGAGGAGCAAGTATGCGATTTTTAACTACACTGCTAAAAATTCTGATAGGGGCTAGTAGAGTTTTCTGAGGGATGCATCATTCCTGACCACAGCACAAAGAGTGCAGGATGTCTGTTAAGGTAATACTGGTTACATTCATTACAATTTTACAATTAATTCAGTTTAAAGGGGAAACTAATAAAACTATTTGATAGACTGGATGTGATATGTTCTAATCAAAGCCAGATTCGTGAGAATTATTTATTTATTTATTTATTTTTTGCACTAAAACATCAATGTTTTAACACTCTTTCTGTGAAATTGGTGGTTATGAATAACTATGTACACAATACATTTTTTAAAGTATAACATCATTTTATTGATCGGCAATAGAAAACCTAGCCTATACTGAGCTTATCTTTCAAATGCATTGGTGGTCTGTTGTTTTGTGTGTATATACTGTATTCTACATTCATTATTTATTGATTATTAATTCACATTTAAGAAAAGTTCTGTGTGACTGTCACCAAGGGATAAAATACATGAATTTGTGCATGAATGTTGGAGAAAATTCAAAAACTTAAAGGTGCTGTATGTAAGATTTTGACTCTACCCATTTCCAGTTTACCCAATTATATTTCGACATCCCAGGGTGCCAGTTGGTGGAAAACACAGCGTATTTCATTTCATTCATCATCTAGTGCTTTGGTCCCTTTTTTTTTTTTTTTTTTTTTGCCATTGTCAGTCTGGCAAACTGCGTGTGTCAAGTCTGAGGAGGAAAAAACCCTCTCCAATATTTTGAATTTGGACTGCGATACCTAGTTCAACCACTCGGTGTCAATCCTACATACAGCACCTTTAAAGAAAGCATAAAATAGTATCCCAAAGAAGTGAGAACACTGTAAAAACAATTTTCCAAGCTTTTAATAAGATTATTAGAGAATGTTTCACAAGAAAATAGTATGTCAGCCTTTCTGCTTAAAAAAAAAAAAAAAAAAAAAAATCAGTGTGTTACTTGTTTCTTTGTAATCATTTGTAAATTGATTCTGGCAATTTCTGAGTGAATTTTTAGTTTTTTAAATAAATCCTTAACCAAATCTCAGTGTTAAAATAAAAAAATGTATAGTGAGAATTAACCTACTAGTCGTGTACTAATCGAGTCTAATATTAATTGAATCTAATTTACTGTGAAGGCAGATGGATTGGTGAAAAATGACAATGACTTGTAATTGAAATAGTCACAACGCAGTGCTATTTCAGTAAGACTGATGAAGGTTGAGGATTTGAGGTTTCTGCACTCAAATACAGCACAGAAAAGTGGAAAAACCTTGAAAGCGGAAGCTGAAATTCATTGCAGGCCAAAATATTGATAACATAATGTATATGACTTGTATGATCTGTCATATAGAATTTCTACTGGATTCCTCAGTGAAAAGAAGTAATAGTTAAAAGAAGAAGAACTCAGAGAACTCACAAGCTCAGAATAACAGGAGTCCTGCTCAAGAACGGAGAATCTAAAGGAATAATTTTATGGCATTCAAATGTTTCAAACACAATTACAACAGCTGATGTTGATTTGTGAGCTCTTAATGGTTGTTTATCCTTAAAACAGCTACTTGACAAAGGCAGCATGTGATCTGTATGCATAGACCCCAACTGATATTTGTATTTAGTAGTACAACATCAGCAGCCCTTGCACTGATCGGTTGCCATGGCGATGTAAGAGGCAGGGACATAGGTATCTTAGGACGGCACTAAATCAATGTGTAGACAGTTTGGCTGAGCCAATATTTTGTAAATGGGACTCCAGGGAGACCAACCCACCCTGACAAAGGGAATTGTGTCCAAGATATCACGTGCTTCATTCTCAGCTCTAAATTTACCCTGTTACTGCAGTTTTGCTCACTATTTGTCAGTAAATACACTAAAGAGTGAATTTAATATACATATAAATATTAGGAGTTTAATATTTTATTTTTATGTGCAATCATGTCATCCATTAAGCATAAACATTCACACTTGCAGACACACAGAGAGAGAGAGAGAGAGAGAGAGAGAGAGAGAGAAAATTAGAACAAAATAAGAATGTTAACCATAAAATAATTTTTAGTTTAATTATTTTAAAACTTAATTATTTTTAAAACTTATTTTATTTTTTAAATATAAAACAGTCCAGTACTCAAATCTCATTAGCAATATATTTAGATATGATATATTTTTTTTAATAGTGTTATGGTGGGACCAAAATCATAGTGTTATGGTGGGACCTTTTTTAAGTACAGAAAAAGTGAGATGAGGGTGAGTGAGTGAGTGAATTAATGAAAATTAAAGAAAGAAAGAAAGAAAGAGTGATTTATAAATAAATAAATAAATAAAAATACTTATTTGCAGAGACAATTCTGTTTGCACTTTTGCCAGTGGACCAGAAATTGCAAAAAAAAAAAAAAACAAAAAAAAAAAAAACACACAGGCAGATATTAACTAATTTATCCTGGATAGCCATGGACAGCAATATTTCAGTGACAGAATGAAAAATGTCTTCAGACTCTCTGTCTTGTTGACATTTGTGTTTGCGTGAGAAAATAAGACCCGTGGAAATATCTGACCTCCCCTGTGATGGGTTTACTCAATGATCCCTGCTGAGTTTCCTGTCTCCGGCTCAGCGGAAGCATGAGAAACCTGGAGAAATATAGGACCATAACAGATCCAAAGAGTTTTGAAGAGAACATCACTGTGACATTTGTGACATCTCACTTCTCTTTATCATACTGCATGAACAGCAGACCTCAGGGAATATCATTTGCAATTCCTATTACAGGGAATGTGTCAACATTTTTAAATTAGACCTATACAGTTTTGTAAAATTGCATGTCTAGTTCAATTGCATTAAATATCTCTAATAGAACTGGTAATTAATTAAAATAGTTAATCATGATTAATTTCTGATTTATTTATTGTTTGTTTGTTAATTCCAGTCTTATGCCATTGGTTCTTATGTGTTATGTCTTATATTTATTCTTATTTACATCATGTTTGTAAACACAGAAAAGAAGGTCCGGCTTCTATATCGCCTGTGTGGGTTGAATATTGTTCACCCAAAAACAATTTTTTTTTTTTAATGCTGAAAATGTACTTATCCTCAGGCCATCCAAGATGTAGATGAGCTTATTTCTTCATCAGAACTTAGAAGAAAGAAGCAATGTGCATTAAATCACTTACTCACCAATGGATTAACTGCAGTGAATGGATGCTTACAGAATAAGAGTACAATTAATTAATTATTATCGTAAACATACACAGTAAAAAAATAAAAAAATAAAAAAAAAAACAAGATGGATAATGTGTCTGTTTCTTTCTGCTGTGGAAAAAATAAGCCAAATTCAGTAGTGATTCATTTGGAGCTTGAGTCTGTGCAGCAGTGATTCATTTGGAGCTTGAGTCTGTGCAGCAGTGATTCATTTGGAGCTTGAGTCTGTGCAGCAGTGATTCATTTGGAGCTTGGAGTCAGTGCAGCAGTGATTCATTTGGAGCTTGGGTCTGTGGCAGCAGTGATTCATTTGGAGCTTGAGTCTGTGCAGCAGTGATTCATTTGGAGCTTGAGTCAGTGCAGCAGTGATTCATTTGGAGCTTGGGTCTGTGCAGCAGTGATTCATTTGGAGCTTGAGTCTGTGCAGCAGTGATTCATTTGGAGCTTGAGTCTGTGCAGCAGTGATTCATTTGGAGATTGAGTCAGTGCAGCAGTGATTCATTCGGAGCTTGGGTCAGTGCAGGAGTGATTCATTCGGAGCTTGGGTCTGTGCAGCAGTGATTCATTTGGAGCTTGAGTCAGTGCAGCAGTGATTCATTTGGAGCTTGGGTCTGTGCAGCAGTGATTCATTTGGAGCTTGGGTCTGTGCAGCAGTGATTCATTTGGAGCTTGGGTCTGTGCAGCAGTGATTCATTTGTAGCTTGGGTCTGTGCAGCAGTGATTCATTTGTAGCTTGGGTCTGTGCAGCAGTGATTCATTTGGAGCTTGGGTCTGTGCAGCAGTGATTCATTTGTAGCTTGGGTCTGTGCAGCAGTGATTCATTTGTAGCTTGGGTCTGTGCAGTAGTGATTCATTCGGGGCTTGGGTCTGTGCAGCAGTGATTCATTTGGAGCTTGAGTCTGTGCAGCAGTGATTCATTTGTAGCTTGGGTCTGTGCAGCAGTGATTCATTTGGGGCTTGGGTCTGTGCAGCAGTGATTCATTTGGAGCTTGAGTCTGTGCAGCAGTGATTCATTCGGAGCTTGAGTCAGTGCAGCAGTGATTCATTTGGAGCTTGAGTCTGTGCAGCAGTGATTCATTTGTAGCTTGGGTCTGTGCAGCAGTGATTCATTTGGAGCTTGAGTCTGTGCAGCAGTGATTCATTTGGAGCTTGAGTCAGTGCAGCAGTGATTCATTTGTAGCTTGGGTCTGTGCAGCAGTGATTCATTTGGAGCTTGAGTCAGTGCAGCAGTGATTCATTTGTAGCTTGGGTCTGTGCAGTAGTGATTCATTTGTAGCTTGGGTCTGTGCAGCAGTGATTCATTCGGGGCTTGGGTCTGTGCAGCAGTGATTCATTCGGAGCTTGGGTCTGTGCAGTAGTGATTCATTTGTAGCTTGGGTCTGTGCAGTAGTGATTCATTCGGGGCTTGGGTCTGTGCAGTAGTGATTCATTCGGGGCTTGGGTCTGTGCAGTAGTGATTCATTCGGAGCTTGGGTCTGTGCAGTAGTGATTCATTTGTAGCTTGGGTCTGTGCAGTAGTGATTCATTTGGGGCTTGGGTCTGTGCAGCAGTGATTCATTTGGAGCTTGGGTCTGTGCAGTAGTGATTCATTTGTAGCTTGGGTCTGTGCAGTAGTGATTCATTTCGGGGCTTGGGTCTGTGCAGCAGTGATTCATTTGGAGCTTGGGTCTGTGCAGTAGTGATTCATTTGTAGCTTGGGTCTGTGCAGTAGTGATTCATTTGGAGCTTGGGTCTGTGCAGCAGTGATTCATTTGGGGCTTGGGTCTGTGCAGTAGTGATTCATTTGGAGCTTGAGTCTGTGCAGTAGTGATTCATTTGGAGCTTGAGTCTGTGCAGGAGTTATTCATTTGGAGCTTGAGTCAGTGCAGGAGTTATTCATTTGTAGCTTGAGTCTGTGCAGTAGTGATTCATTTGGAGCTTGAGTCTGCATGGTAGTGAACCATTTGGAGCCTGAAATTGTGCAGTAATGATGTTACAGTAGGAAAAAAACCTAGGCTGTGTCCGAAATTGCAACCTATATCCTTAAACAGGGCAGTATTTGAGAGGCAACCATTTGTAGTGGTGTCTGAAACCATAGTGGACATTATCGAGTGTACTCATTCAATCCCATAATGGATCGCAATAACAAGTGTACAACCTATGTACATTCAAAGGCTAGAGAAAACCCATAATACACTGTGAAGATTGTGAGTTCCCGCACCTCGCCAGAAGATGGTGGCTGCAGCTGAATGATACATCCATTCATTTTCCTAACCGCTTGTCCAAATGTGAGTACAACATAATATTATACAGGTACAGATTTATTTTTAATTGTTTTCATTTTCATTTTCATTCACTCTAAGTGGAGTATATTAGTGGGCTAATGTAAAGAATAGTGAATGAGGGTATATGGGGCGATTTCAAACACAGCACTAGACTGATCCTGAAAATTGTTTTCATTTTGTTTTTTGTTCAAATAAAAATGCTGAAATTATGTGAATTTCTTTTTTTCACTATGTTCCTTTATTCGCGATATTGTGATAAAGAAAAATTAACTATGTTTTAAATGTTATTTAATGTTAAATTAAGATGATATGATATAGGTAGACATGAAAATCTGCTTCTTAGGCCCTGTCCACACGAATGTGGTTATTTTTAAAACTGCAGCTTTTTCTACGTGGTTTGGCCGTTCGTCCATGTGCAAACATTGGAGCCTGCGCTGTTATCTCCGCCTATTTTTCAGGCTTCTGATTGGCCAATATGGCTTATCGCCAACTGTTGGTTTGGCATGCTCTTGACAGTGCATCATAGCATGTTCTTGCGTTTTCATGTGGACGGAGAATCTGTGGGTAATGGTATGGTGTACATTGTCAGTGCACGGCTTGAGCTGCGATCCCCACTTCACAACCCTGTTTACAGTCTGTTTTCTTTCTTTTAACCCCATGTGTTTATATTCCAGAACGCTGCTGCTCTTCCATACACATAATCCTCTTTAGTTGAGACAATATAGAAATCCTCAGCCACAATATTCCTCATTCTGCTTTGTCGCTGCCATCTTTGCTCAGCGGCCTTCCTCTCACACAGAATGTGTCTGCCTGCGGTGAGAGCTCACAGATACTAAAAATAACTTCAGCGGAGAGAAAGTAGCCATGGTAACATCAAAACGCATGCAATGGCGAGGAGTGATCTCCAGAAAACATGGCTAAGTTTGAAGACCAGATTATGTGGGGCACACACACACACACACACACACACACACACACACAAAATCACATTTTGTCACGGTGTAGGTCTGTGTTTTAGGGCTCCTGCTTTCTCACACATGACTGGACAACAAGGCCATGTGTGCATGTAAATAAGGACACAGTGTTGAATCTGTTCTCTTTCACGGGGCTTTATGTAGCAGCTGTACATATTTCAGTGCTTTCTGTTACAATCTGATGGACCAACAGCAATACAATACATTTTTCTTAATATAGCCTATAAATTATTACAGAATAAACTACAACACTACTATACTACTCACTTTTATTAATATAGAATATTATTTTTTTATGTATGGAATAAAAAGATGATTTGGTTTTTGATAATGTGTGTGGAAAAGGTGTTTTGTGGGTGGAGTATTGTACCCCATGATGCAATGTACTGAATTTGCCCTTCCATGTTTCACTACTATGAATGGAAGAGAAATTATATAATCTCTTATTAACTCATTATCTAATCAGATCCATTGTGAAAAATAGTTACATTTTAGCATACTTAAAAAAGAGTACTTCTTACAGAAATAATATACTTTAATATACTTAAGTGTGCACTAAATGTAATGTTTTCAGACACAATTTAATTAAAATGTATTATAGTTTAAACATATATTAAATGTAATTGGATAAACTTAGGAGTGCTGACCCACTTAAGTAGGACTTAAATATTAATTATATATGCATTTTCAGAATTCTATTCTTTTTGAAATATGGTTAAAGTGTACTGCCAGATAAACCGACAAGCAATTATGGTAAACTAGAATATACTTTTATTTTATTTCTATTGAGATGTGTATGTTATGTATTTTTATATTTTTATATTGCACATTTGTAATGAAGCTGCAATTTAGTACCATTAAAATATATTGAACTGAAATGTAATATCAAATAAAAAAAATATAATCAAGTACTTTGCATGAACTTAGTATGCTAGTCAAAATGTCAAAACGAACATTTTTCTTTAAAGCGTGACAAAAAATATTAAAGCATAATGATTTAATACTTTAAAGTAAAACTTTAATTTGACTGTTACATTCACTTTTTTAAAAGTGTGTTAAGAAACATGGTCATAAAAGTGCACTGTTTAAGTGCACTGAAGTGGCCTTTTATTTCATTAATATTATATTATTTGCAAGTACAGTTTTTTTGTTGTTGTTTTTATTTTAATGTTTTTTATTTAGTATTGTATTTTTTGCAAAATCAAAATTTAAAATACAAAATAAACATATTTACATGTACAGTATTTGGACACAATATATTGAAGGAATGCAATTTTACTATTTAAAATGTGTATCAATGCACACATTTTTTTTTTTTTTTTTTTTTATTAGTATGCAGTACAGGAATAATGCAGTAAGTAGTATTCTATTATTCTGAATGCACCCACTGCACTGAATATATTTTATCCCATAATGCAATGTGGTGAATTTGACCTTGTCTCAGTGATGAATGAACCAGAAGTGGAATTGAACTGAATATGGCTTTGTCTGGAATGAAATACCTTATTGCTCACAGAATACCACACTGTAGAATTTCCTCTAAACACATTTAAAAAAAGAAAAATGTTTAATGTAACAAGTGTCATCCAATTGTTATCTTGTAATTACATGTAAATATGCTTAATTTTAATGTAAAGCTTTTATTATTTTTTTTTTATTATTATTATTTTATTTAGTAATATTTTAAAAGTAATTACATTTTTGTTGTGCCTTTTGGCAGTCAGTTAACTAACAAATGTATTGTTAGATGTTCCAAATCATTGCTGTAATTACTTCTAGTTCATTTGTCACTCAGAAGATCAGGTTGACACTGTCCACTGTGTATTTTTGTAAATTTGGTAGGTTATCTTAGTATTACACAAATTCAGAACATTTGCTTACTGTGCACATATTATAAACTGAAATAAGTATGATAGTGTGCTTTTCCAATCATAGCCACTGCTGTATAATGAATCCCATGATGCATTGCAAAGTGCTCGACTTGACTCCTTGTGTCAACACCAAGGATTGAATTAAAAGCATTAAATGAACTGAAAGCAATAAGCAATTATAAATTGACTTATTATTTGTGTATTTATGTAGCTTTTATTGGTTAATATTTGTAATTTGTTGGTGCTTACTGCAAAAAAATGTATTTAGTCAGAATACACTCAAACCTTTGAATGTCTGTCAGAGTTCATTTCTGGCTAACCAACCAAACTTTGACAACTTGACCTAAAAGCTGCAGGTCCTTGTTGTTTAAAAAAAAAAAATGTTTTGGGAATATAAGGGAAAGGAATATGTGTTGTCAGGTCTTGATGTAACAATGATTTTCCTGCAGACGTGTCTAGTGAAGGTGTGTCATGATCTCAGCCGCATGCTTTCCTGTATTACATGTTAAAATTTTGAGCTTGTTCTGAGCTTACTTGCACATACCATATGAAATCGATTTTAGCACCACTGAGGGTATGTTTACACACCAACAATAACTGTAAGAACAGAAGAGTTTTTCACATTCAGACAATGTTTTCAAAACGATCCCTGTTCGCACGGATCCGCAAAAATTAATAAATTAATCATTTTTGTCATTTTTGTCAGTTTTTATATGAATATTATGAATTTTGGATTATGTGAATTCAGTAATTCAAGTATGTTGTACACATAATTCATATGCACATGTTTTCAGAAATTCACGCTTTTGTAGTTTACGTTGCGACGATAATGGTATTGTTTTCAAAAACTTGCACTTTGAAATCCCTTTTAAAAAAGACCCAAAAATACCAAAATGCTTAAAAAAAAGTTATTATAAAAATAGTAACATCTAAATCAACTCATTTTATTCCAGTCAAAAATATCATTTAACATCAATGAAACAACCTACATTCATTTATACCAGCAAAACTCATGTTTATTGGTTAAATCAGGCAGAAATAGACTATATATAGATATATATATATATATAATATATATATATATATATTATATATATATATATATATAATATTATATAGTATATATAATATACATACAGGTGCTGGGTCATTATAATTAGAATATCATCAAAAAGTTGATTTATTTCACTAATTCCATTCAAAAGTGAAACTTGTATATTATATTTATTCATTACACACAGACTGATATAATTTCAAAATGTTTATTTCTTTCTTTTAATTTTGATGTTTATAACTGACGAACACCTAAGGAAATCCCAAATATTCAATATCACTTTTGAAATGAATTAATGAAACTAAATCAACTTTGGTGAAGATATTCTAATTATATGACCAGCACCTGTATATATATATATATATATATATGCATAAATATAGAGCATAATGTACTGTATTAATATTAAAAAATCCATATTAATGTGTTTTACATGAATTTTGAACTTCATTGTGTTGTATTGTAAGGTTAAGAGATATTTATGGATAAAAATTGAAATTAATGAATAATGTCAGAAAATTACCAGTACATTTTTGCCTTGCTTAACAATTGCAGGTTACCACATTTTACAGTGTAATACAAGTTATATGTTTTTTTTGTGTTTTTCATTTTTTTCAAATGGTGGCCGAGGTGGGTAACGAATTAAATTTACTAGCGTTACTGTAATTGAGTAGCTTTTTTGTGTACTTCTACTTTTAAGTAAAATATTTTTTTAAAATCTTGTATTTTTACTTTTTACAGCTAAGTATATTTTGTTTGAAGTATTGTACTATTCGCTACATTTTAAAAACACATTAATTACTGAGTAAAATAAATAAATGAATAAATCGCTCCCTGGAAACTACGTCAGTACAATAATTGGCCAAAGGGGCAAACTGGGGGCGCTAAAATCACAAGAAAGATGCAGACGGACAAAAGGCGTTAGAGGTGCAGACACCGCTGAAAACGAAACCCCGTCATATTCTGAAGTTGAACTCGAAGGAAATTAAGTGAACCCCTGGCTATATTTATGCTTTAGTATGCAGTGTAAGCTGTGCTTACCTAGTGAGACCAAACTAGCAGTTTATAAAATCTCGACAAGACATCAAACCTTCGCAAGCATGTAGAGGTAAGCTAAATAATTGCATCGTTGCATTGGTGGTTAAAATTAAGCTTTGACATTTTAGCAAGATGTTTTGCACAAATTAGGAAAAATGACAGTGGTGTGAGTGCGATATATATCGTCTGCGATAATATCATAATTGTTGTTTTAATGATGTGCGCGCGCATTTAGAGTGAATTTTATAATTTTAATTTTATATTATATATATATATATATACTATAGTATATATATTATATATATACATAGATAATATATCTATATCTACATATACCTATAACTATATATATATATATATACTATTCATTACTATATTAATATAATAGATATATATTTATATTTTTTTTTTTTTTTTTTTTTTTTTTTTTTTTACAACAGGTCCCGTAACAAGTTAATTAAGAAGTTGCGTTTTAGACACCATATTGCTGTTTTTGCTATATTTCTACACAAAAAAATAATTCGAAACACACGCCACCAAAGCGCAGTTTTGCCGTCTCTGAGCAACATGACAGTGTTTCGTTCCTGAATGAATCAACCGTATAAATGATTCGGTTCAAATCGCAATGACTCACTTATTAACAGTGACTTGCTGACACATTCTGGCCATTTTAATTTCACATTTAAAGTATATTTAGATTTTTTTTTAAATTATTATTTTCTTATAATTTAAAATGAGTATTCAACATTTTATGTCTTATTTCAAAATATTATTCATGCATTTGTAACTGCAGGTTAAATGCATTCTTGTCCTGCACTAAACAGTGTGTAAATACATCTAAATGCCACTTCTGATGAAGCTTCTGCATTTCCTCTGCATTGAAAAGATGAGTTTGTTGATACTGATTTGAATGTCTTATTATTCTAAATAACTGATTCCTTTAATTAAAAATAACTAGTTTGAGATTAATAGGCCTATCCCAGGGGTGTCAAACTCAGTTCTAAGTTGTTCTAACCCTGCTCCAGCACACATATCATGTAGTTTTCAAATAAGCCTAAATGATTAGATTAGCTGGATCAGGTGTTTATTAGGGTTATATCTTAAAACTGTGGCAGGACTGTGGCCCTCCAGGGAACTGAGTTTAACACCCTTGGTCCCATTTTTGCCTCCCTCCCACTGTTAAAATTTTAAATGAGCTACTTTTTACTTTTACTTGAGTAGGTTTTAGGGACTGTACTTTTCCCTTGTACTTAAGTAAAATTTCATTTAATGTAATGGTAACTTTTACTTTGAGTATACTTTTACTTGAGTTGAATATTTTTGTATCTCTTTAAATGTTTGTTCAATTTGTGTTTTTTTTTTTATTGTTTAAATTATAATACAATACAAATACAAATAAAAAAAAAATAATAAAAATTGTATTACATCTTAATGGTTCTGTATTTTATTTATGCAAAGCAATGTCCAGTTGTTGTTGTTTTTCTATAATATATCTAGAATATATCTATATTATATAAATCTATATATCTATATATACTATATATAATATATATATATATATATTATGGATGTTTGGTTGCAGTCTGCAGAAACTACATAGAAAACAAAGCGCAATGTTGGTGCAGTCTGCAGAACTACAATTGTAAAAATCTGTTTTATTTTATTCAAGAAACCTAAAGCAATTGTCTTTTCCTGTCGGTAGACTGATCCCACTATCTCACACTCTCAGTTTAAACATAAATAGAAAAGATAGAATCATAGTAATCACCCTTTATATCACTCCAAACAGCTACTCCAGTGTTAGTTTTTCTCCTTTGCTGTTTGTTTAAATTAGGATGAGGATTTTGGTTTTGGGATAATGACATATACAAACTAGAATTTATTAATGAACATTTAATGAAGTTGTCTGTATTGATGATTTGGTTTTCTTTTTTACTGTATATCAGCCAGCCAGCTTCGTCAAATGAGGAGGGACTGAAAAACAGAGGACGAGGCACATCAGCACAAAAAAAAAAAAAAAAAACCTCATAAAGGTGGAGCAAATTATTAATAAATAAAGGAAAACAAAGGAAACATTTTTTTTTTTCTTTGGAACATTGCGCAATGATAATTAATGCAAATAAGACCATGGAATTTTTTTTTTCTTTGGAATTAAAAGAATTACGTTTTTAAGTCAGTTGTGGAACATTGCACAATGATAATTAATGCAAATAAGACCATGGAATGTGTGTTAGAGGATTAATTTTTTATTTTCATTTTTGGTGTTTGAAAGCAGTTTATTTGAGATTAAAGATGGTTTATTTTTGCCATAGAGGTGCATTTGAATTAATCCTGATGTGAAATCAGCATTGGGAAGACTTTCATCCTCACAAGAAATTCCTGATTGTGTGGATTCCTATTGAAATTACTGGATTTGGGCAACAAAATTTTACCAAACAACTATACGTGACTGCACCTTCGATGTTCAATGGCTGTAAATTATAAAAACGATTTTAAATTGGTGTTCAGACGCACCACATTCATAGCAAATATATGTATATGCATGACAAGACATTAGATGAGTACTGAACTGATAAATTATAAAAACGATTTTAAATTATCAACTAAATTTAACATAAAACATGTCATAAAACATCAGTTTAGTCGTTACTACTTAAATGCCAGAACATCATTGAATGCTCCAAGTTAAATAAGTTAAACAAGCTGTGCTGTCAGTTACCACAAAATACAGTTTTACCTCATCGAGTTGTAGATATGAAGGAAAAATGTGTTTAAAGTAATGCACAAACTGTACATTACAGGTTCATTTGGCCTGGGGCGGAGGCATTGATGTTACAATGTACCAAAAATTGACAAAAGATGACTACAATTAGTCACACGGTTTTTTTTGCAATAATTGCTTATAGTTTTTTTTTTTTTTTTTTTTTTTTTTTTTGTTTTTTCTTTTTTTACATCATGCATAAATGTACCCTACTGCCTGACAGCATATATGTAATAGCTGATTGAGTAAAAAAATCGTTCACTCAGAGAAGCAGGGGAGAGCATGCGTGTTTTTAGACAATAAGAAATACTCTGTGTATTCAATCAGTATGTGTTTGGAGTGCCATTGTTGGGTTTGGGGGGGGATCAGGGTTTTAGAGAGAGGGAATCAAATGTGGTTCAAAATCAGCAAAAAATTGGCAAAACTAGAAAAACAATACACATATCTTTAATGCATTAGTTGACCCAAAAAATACCTTTTTGTCATCTTTGTCATTCCAAAACTCTATAACCTTACTTTCTTCTACATAAAAGCATAAAAGTAATAAAAAATAAAAAAATTAAAAAAAAAATTTTGGGGTCAGTTAGATTTTTTGAAAAGAAAGTACACTTTTATTCAGCATTTATAATGTTACAAAGGATTTGTATTTGTAAATAAATGCTGTTCTTTTGATCTTTCTGTTCATCAAGATGGAAAAAATCACGGTTTCCAGAAAAAAAGCAGCACAGCACAAAATGTTGTCAGCAGTAAAAGAATCAGAAAGTTTCTTGAGCAGCAAATCAGACCTCAATAGAAAGATTTATGAAGAAAACCTATGACAGAACTGGAGTTAATGCTGCTGAAAATCAGGCCACTGATCACAAAACACAATAAATACCCTTTTTTACACTATATGACCATAGAATAAATTACATTTTACAATATATTGACATAGAAAACATTTTATTTTTATTTTAAATTGTAATGATTTTTCACAATATTTCTGTTTTATTACTCGTTGTATATTCAGTGGGGCTTATTGAATGGTTCTCAATTGCTTTAATTATACTGAAAAACCTGGAAGGATATTCTTCAAAAAAGAGGGGCAAAAATAAGCTTCACAGAAGGAAGGAAGAATTGCGCATAAATGATGAAGAATGAAAGGAATTTCCATTGTCTAGAGGTAAACTATCGCCGTTTAGTGTGTTTGAGACACTGTGGTGAAGAATGAAAGAATTTTCATTTCTGAGGTAAACTATCCCTTTAAGTGTGTTGAGCTGTGTACAGCTGTGTCTCCTACTCAGAATATATATTTATGCGCTGAAACAGAGGTGAATGTGTTTTGTGATGGGAGGATCATTGTGCAAGAGGAGGGTTTTTTGGAGAGAGTGTGGAAGGGGAGAGAGAGAGGAGAATAGACGAGAGTGAATCAGGAGAGCGTGGACCCTCAGGGCACTTTCCCAGAACCTGATGAACCTTTCCAAGCCATGAACAATGACTGCAGAAAGCTCTCATCCTCGTGCCTGCAGCCCGCTCCAATTTATCTGATTAAAATCACTGCTGAATGCAAGAGAGCTGTACTATTAATCTTCATTACGGTCAAATTCAAAGGAGAAGAGACACACTTTTGACAGAGCTCTGAATAAACAGCTCAGTGACTCAACAGCACTCACAAAGCCCCGTATCCACCGAATAAAGAGAAATCTAGAGCTGCTTGCTATTTCAGACAAGACGCCGCCTTCAGTGCGGTACAACAAAACAGTTAATGAATGTATTCAGTATGAGCATTAGTGCAGCTGTTGTAATTACTTTTTATTTTTATTTTTGTCTTTATGTTGTTTTGTGTAGCTATCGTGCTGGATAAGATTTAATCGAGTTGTGGTGGATAAGTGTTGATATATGTTTGTATGTTGATGTGTGTTTGTGGTGAAATTGGTATACTTTGTTAAAATATACTTAAAAGTATATACTCAAACAGTTAATGGTAGCCATTGACTTCCATGGGAAAAAAAATGCTATGGAAGTCAACTGTTTGGTTACTAATATCAAAATATCTTCTCAGCAGCAGAAAGAAACTCAGACAGGTTTGGAACAACTTGAGGTTGAGTAAATGATGACAGATTATTCCTGTAATGTATTCAAAATAGTTTTAGTTTTTGAAGCAAGAGTTCAACTCTATAGCATCAGTTCTACAGTCCCCAAACACAAAGTGCTGCATATATCTTTCTTGATTGTTTTTTTTGTATATTTATAATAATGTTGGTGGGGGTCGTAGGAGGTTGTTTATTTATGATGGTTTTGTTCTTCAGCATATTATATGAATAATGCAATTTGTAATGTTACTCTCTACTTCTGGGCCTCTAGAGATGTTTGTCACCAGATATTGTGTTTCTGTACTGTGTGTGCACATGTGGTCAGCATGATACGGTACTACACCTCATTGTTCACCCCACCAGATCTTATTTTCTATTAAAAAAAGTATATATATTATGAAATATTCCACTATATTTGTTTAAGGTTAGCAACAGTCATGTACACTTGCAAATGTAGGATTCACTTTCGAGATTGCAATGACTGACCTAGTGTTAACCATAACAATGGCCTGGACAAAAATAGTTGTCCATGAAGGCTAAAAAGCACTCTCACTAATTTCAGAAGCAACCTCAGTGATTTGATTCTAGAACAGAGCCTGATCCTTCCAGAGCTCCGTGGGACTCGAGATCAGGGGTGCGTTTCCCAAGAGCAACTATGAATGGAATTTCCATCATTACCAATAGAGTTCAGTGGAACTAACAACCATAGTGAGCTAATGATGCTTTTGGGAAATGCACCCCAGTATGTCACAGTTGTATCTTATTGACATTCACTCCACCGACCTCGCCCTCATTCATGTGTGTATATGTAATTATTACATTCAGTTTATGTCATTATTTGTATTAGTTGTCTCTCATTGACATTCACTCCACCGACCTCGCCCTCATTCATGTGTGTAAGCGACTGCTTTAAAGGCATGATAAAATATATAAAATAAAAAATCTTATGATGGCAGTGTAATTTGACAAGTTTCATCCTATTGAATTCGGGGGCCATGTGATAAAATATATTAAAATTACAATACTTTGAAAGCTTTAATGACAATATTTTCATACTAAAACAGTCCGGGGGCCATAACGTTTGTGAAACATGATGGCTTTGGCAAACGTTTAAAAAATAGATAGCAAGGTAAAAAAAAATGCTGGCAGGGAAAAAGTTTAAAATTTAATATGTTGTACAATATATTAAGACATACAGTATACCTGTATGATGGACATCAAATGGATTGCGAAGTAGTAATGACCTTTACAGTATACCCTGGCCTTTAGTGATTTTTTGCCGTTGTCTGAATGTTTACTGTTTGCCAGCTGGACTGGTCAGTGTTTACTGGCTTTGTTAGACCAAGAAAGCATATTTACAAATTTATTATATTTTCCTAACATTCCGCTTTTAGTATTTTTCTACAAAGGCACAGTAATCTCGTATGAATCAGCCTGTATTTCACACATTTTATGCCATGCATTAAATGTGTGACCACACTTGACCTCTTTGGCTAACTATGTGCCATTGACATCTGTGCTGCTCTGGTCACAGTTTAGCAGAAATCCGAGGAGAGCCGCTCTTAAAATAGGGCCTTACAGTGATGCCAGACAAAGCAGCATTCACTCCAGGGGCTTAACCTGAATCTATCAATGCGAACAACTCTGGTCATTCAGTGAAAAAAAAGCACTACTGTGCCCTGACAACTGACAAACTCTATGCCAGGTTGTGCCCTGCAGTCTGTGTCATTAGTTAGTTAAGGAGCCATTGGCGAATCTGTCCAGATCAACAGAGCTAATTTACTGTTTTGAGACACCCTGGCCAGTCTATGAAATAGCACTCATCTATGTTTAGGGTGTGCAAATAAGAAAATTGAGAAAGGTCTAGAAAATGCTATGCAAAGCATTAATTTATTTATGCATTTGTCCTTTCTACGTCCAGTAGAAAACAAACGAGGAACATTTTATTTTTTAATTTGTTAGTCATGTAGTTTGAATGTGTGGGAGAAACTAGAAAATGCTTTTATAGCTTAATATGCTAAACATATCCTTTGAATGTCTTATTAGAGAGAATCGCTAAGTCTGCTACAGAAGGCAAACATGTCACAACTTTAGCGTTCCAGAGCCATTAAGCAAGAGAACAATTGTACCATGCTTTGAATGTATAATTCATGGTATTGGTTTATTTATGAGATTGCTGGTCATTTTACGAGAGCTAATATATGTAGCAATTACCTGAGCTCAGAATGCTTTTGTGCTCTGGCCATTTGGCAATAAGAGCTGCTGGAATGGAATGGTGTTGAAGTTGTCTCATGTAATCACAATCAAACCTTGTGAGGTGTTAAAGTGAGAGAGTGTAAATGGCAATTGTTTAATTTGGACACGTGAGGATAGTTGCATACACAAGTAGACAATGACCTTTAACAAGACTATGTTGCTGGCAAATTAATTCTCTTTTCTTTTCTTTTTTTCTTTTTTTTTTTTAAATACATACAGTACAGTACATTTAGAGAGTTGATGAGATTTATGTCAAGACCTTTACATAAAAACAATCTATTTCAAATAAATGCTGTTCATTTGAACTTTCTATTCATCAAAGAATCATGAAAAATCTATCATGGTTTCCACAGAAATATGAAGCAGCACAACAAATCTTATATATATATATACAGTCATGGCCAAAAATATCGGCACCCTTGGTAAATATGACCAAAGAAGGCTGTGAAAATTAATCTGCATTGTTAATCATTTTGATCTTTTAATTAACACAATCACAAAAATCTAAGCTTTCATTGGATAATAAGAATTTAAAATGGGGATAAATATCATTATGGAATAAATGTTTTTCTCAAATACATGTTGGACACAATTATTGGCATCCCTAGAAATTTTAAGTAAAATATCTCTGAAGTATATATTCCCATTCATATTCCCCATTTTAAGCACTCCAGGGTGATTTTGAATATGAAATTATCCAGCCATGACTTCCTGTTTCACAGAAATATAAATAGGAGTGAAAACAAACCCTAAATTCCCTTAATCATCCATCACAATGAAAAAAACCAAAGACTATATTTCTGATGTGCAGCAAAAGATAATTGAGCTTCACAATTTGGTGAAGTGGCTTTAAGAAAAGAGCTAGAGCAGTGAAAATTCCCATTTCCAACATCCAATAATTAAGAATTTCCAATCAACAGAAAATGTTACGAAACTGCCTGGAAGAGGTCAAGTGTCTATATCATCCTAATGCACGGTGAGAAGGAAAGTTTGAGTAGCTAAAGACTCTCCAAGGATCACAGCTGGAGAATTGCAGAAAATAGTCTCGGGATCAGAAAACCTAACAAAAATAAAAATAAAAATTGTCAAGCAGCAACTACATCACCACATGTTGTTTAGGAGAGTTTCAAGAAAAATTATCCTCGCTCATCCAAAAACAAACTCCAGTTTATTCAGTTATCAGACACAACTGGAACTTCAAACGGGACTGGCTTCTATGGTCAGATGAAACTAAAAAATGAGCTTTTTAGCAGCAAACTCTCAAGATGGGTTTGGTGAACACAGGGATAAAAAGTACCCCATGTGTGCAATGACATATACTGCTGTATTTTTGATGTTGTGGGCCTATACTATATTTCTGCTGGAGGTCCTGGACATCTTGTTTAGATACATGGCATCATGGATTCTATCAAATACCAATAGATAAATAAAATCAATAAGTGACTGACTGTATTAGAAATCTTATAATGGGCCACGTTTGGATCTTCCAACCGGACAATAATCCAAACACAACTATTCAAAAACAACACAAAAATGGGTCACTGGGCACAAAATCAAGCTTCTGCTATAGCCATTCCAGTCCTTTGACCTGAACCCTATAGAAAATGAGTGTGGTGAACTGAAGAGCAGCACCACCAACATGGAGCTGGGAATCTGAAGGGTCCGAAGTGATTCTGGATGAAGGAATGGTCTCTGATCTCTTGTCAGGTGTTCTCTAAACTCATCATTATAGGAGAACATTTGGAGCTGTTAAACTGGCAAATAAATGTTTTAAAAAGTATTGAATAAAAGGGTGCCATAAATTGTGGCCAATGTGTATTAGAGGAAAACATTTATTTCATAATGATATTTCCCCCCATTTTAAATTATTATTATCCAATGAAAGGTTAGATTTTTTAGATTTTTTTTTTAAATAAAAGATCAAAAGGATTAACAATGCAGATTAATTTTCACAGCTCTTTCTTTGATCATATTTACCAAGAGTGCCGATATTTTTGGCCATGACTGTGTAAATATTTTATTGCAAACTATGTCATGCAGATTACTTATATGCTACTTTTAAGTTTATTCACTGAAAATCTTGAAATTTTTTTTAGCTCTCTTTTGCATGTTTATGCGAGAAATAGCAATGTCCAAATTAAATCATTGTTTTCAGTTGAATCTTTTCCTAACCCTAATGAACTGGTTGATTCTTTTCACAAAACTGGTGTGCATTTCTGTTAACAATAACTTAACTTGTTGTCATGACTGATTTTCTGAAAACTTAACAGTCATGCAGTCCCAATCAACATCAAAGTCACCACCATCCCTGTGTTTCAACAAAACTCTCAAGGTAACTTTTTAATTTTTCTTTGTATTCTTTCCTTTTTCTTGAGATATATTTCTTTTAAGTTATCATTTTTTTTTGTCATCTCTTGTGTCATTTCCCCTGACCTTACCTTGGGTGCTGTGAGCCTCCATGCACACTGTAATTACAAAGCGGCAGTCATTCCCTGTGAAAGACCAGTCATGATATATTACACATTAGCCAGCTGCTGATGAGTCATGTTTCTCTACTTTTATGGAGTGCTACAAGGGCATTCCTTGATGTATTGCTGTGTAATTACATTTAGCACAATGCAATGGTTGATTGTCCATGCTTAAATGATTTTGTCATAGCAATAACTGTTGCATTCACAAGTACTTTAAATGTATACTGTAAATAAATTCCCTCAAGAAACAGCTTTCCTTGCATTAGCAAGCCAATCATGTGGTGTTTTGTGATATAAAGTGATTTCTGTTAGGAGTACTGTGAATGGTTCTGCTTTGTGCATAATTTATTAATTATATAAAAATAATTAGCATCATATTTTGGTGTATGTGGTAAGTGGCCGTGAATTATCTAAACTGCAGTCACTTTTGGTAATTATGGATTTATACAATCTTATATGATATTTTCATCAAAAACATCTATTTTTAACTTGGTTATTTTTGAATAATAGCCACTGGTCAAAATGCTTTAACCTAGCCACAAAAATATATATTCTGTAAATTCAGGTCTCTAACAAACATATTGCACCCTAAGCTTCAATTGGATCACAAAAGAATAAAATACATAATGAATCATGACGGCTAGTCATCAAATTATATTAAAGCCAATTACATAAAGTTCGCTTACAAAGGCCTCTACGTCCATTGTGGTAATAACAAACAGAATGATTATCTAATCTTATTGGTAATGAACTCATATTTAGCCTAGATGGGTCCCTAAATTGTTGAAGACAACGAGTAGAAGGAATTAGTGGTGCAATTTTGTATACAGTACTTGTATTATTATTATTTTCCTCATGAAATGAAGATGAGATCAGTAATATGATATGAAATTAGATTTGAAACAGTTTGAGAGTTATTAGGACTTTGTTCCACCAATTCCTGCAGTAATCCCTTCATGACACGAGGAACAAAAACAAGACTGTGAGAGATAGCCTTGTTGTGTGTTGTCTAGTGACAGTCGTTAGCAATGAGTAACGACTAATTAGATTAGTCAGGGATAGCTTTCTTCAGAGAAAAAAGTGGTGTTAAATGTAATTGAGTGTCATTAGCATAGTCAAGTTAAGAACAGTTTGCAATTTGATGATCATTCCAAGATGTAGGTGTTGATGGAGAAAATTAACGGTCCAAGCACTGAACCCTGTGGTACCCCAGGGATAAACAGGATGACAATCCAAGATACAAACCAAGAAAGCACTGACCTGCATATGCCCATCTCTGTCAGTGTGGAAAAACTGACTGAATGCTTGATGGCTGACAGATAGAGCTTAAGCAAGTTGTATGAAACCAGTCTTTGCTCTGAATCCAGACATGATTTTTATGTATAGCCATAGAATTTTTATTTTTTTTTTTCATCATGATGTTTGTCGTCTCAAATGAAGGCACCAAATGTTGTAACTTTGGAGGTCATGGGGAAAGTGTTTATTCCAGCATTGAAATACAGTGTTATGGCTGACAAGAATATGGTATGTCCACAGGATCCATAGGAGAGAATTTACTTTTATTTCATTTCTTCTTTTATATGCCTAGTTGTGTTACTACAGAGAACCTTAGAGAACCATTATGGGATGGGTTGACTTTGAGCTACAAGCTAGATGGGATGAAATGTTGATGAGAAAATGGAGTTCAAGGTGTTGAAAAAGTGTAAGTGCATTGAAAGATTCAGCCTGAACATACCAATCAAACAAGGGTTAATTTCATTAATGAAGGCAACGACGAAAAATATTCGTTAACGAACATTTTTTTCTGTGACAGAGATGAGACGTTGACAAGCTAAAACTATTATCTGATGATAAAAACTATGCCAAAATATATGCAGCATCTTCGTTAAAAAGACGAGATGGGACTATAATGTTATTCAATGTCTACCGGACATTTAAAATACAAGCTATAGGCTACTATCCTTAAAAATGTGTGTCCCTGTCATCGGATTGCAATCTGATAATCTAGCCTCAATATGGCAGCTGCATTGGATCGATAGACTAACAAAATGCAAACTAGCGATCTGAAACAATGGCCTTAGCACCCGAAAGTGTAGGGATGTTCCGACGAGATCTCCCGTTTTTCCCCGGAGTCACAATTCGTTGTTGATTAACTTAAAAATTAGTGAAGGTAATAGAAGTGATAGAATAGAAGTGATAGAAGTGCTCTCTCTCACGTACGCTTTACTTCTTTAGTTCTCATATACAGCGGGTAATCAGTTCTCATCGCTCAAATACATACACAGCAGTCCAAATGTCTATCGTGTAGAGTATCTCAGGTAAATACAGTTATAGATTAAGACATTAAGTAAACGTGAACAGGTGGGTGAAAACTGAACGTTTGTCAGTATTACATACATGCTTTCTGTCTTAAAGGGACAGCATTCCTAATTAAGTACCATGTCATTATAATGTTAGCCAACAAAATATGTTAAATAAATATGTTAAGTAAACCTACTGTATCTGAAAAAAATGAGTTTAATTTGTATCTCTTTCGTATTTGTCTTATTGTCTTATTCTGCTTCTTTATACTATAATTTTTATAAGTTGCTCCCTTTTCACTACTGTTAAAGGGATAGTTCACCCAAAAATGAAAATTGTCATAATTTATTCAAGTTTTTTCCAAATTCAATCCTTGATTCAAATTTATCATAAACTTAATTGATTTGGTCTAAAGAGAGAAGAATTAATTAATATTTTAGTTTGAAGACCTCATAGAAAATAGCTACCAAAATAAATGTTGGTAACTGCAGCTTGACTAAAAGTAATGACTAAATGTTGACAAAAATGTCTTGACTTTTAATGACTAAAACTAGACTAAACTATATAAGACTCAAATTACTAAAATGTGACTAAGACTATTAAGCATGTTCGTCTCAAGATAAAGACTAAGACTAAATCAAAAATCCCTTTCAAAATTAACTGAGTAGACTGAGTCGAGGTTTGGCTGGACTAGCTTCAGCAGTTTGTTTTGATCAGTTCTGATCAACTCATCAGTTACATGGTATGTATAAGCCGATGTCCCAGGAAACGGTAACTATTTCATATGTGAATCATGCAAAAACTGCAGCTTTCAGGTTGTCTACCCAGGGCTGCATGCAACAATAAAGAAACTGCCATTTAGATGAATGAGAATGTTAATAGATCTTTCTGTTATGCATGTGCAAGCTATACAAATGGTAACGTCAACCTACAGTTTGAGTATGATTGTGCTTCATATATATATATATATATATATATATATATATATATATATATATATATATATATATATATATATATATATATATATATATATATATACAGTAGTCAACATTTGAAGTGGTTCAGAACCTTTCTTCAAAGTTGTCCTAAAACCAAAACAATACCCGTTTTTTTGTCTTAGGGCAAGTTTGATGGACTTTTTTTGACACACACACACACACACACACACACACACACACACACACACACACACACACACACACACACACACACACACACACACACACACACACACACACACATACACTGAACAAAATTATAAATGCAACACTTTTGTTTTTGCCCCCATTTTTCATGAGCTGAACTCAAATATCTAAGACTTTTTCTATGTACACAAAAGGCCTATTTCTCTCAAATATTGTTCACAAATCTTTCTAAATCTGTGTTAGTGAGTACTTCTCCTTTGCCGAGATAATCCATCCACCTCAAAGGTGTGGCATATCAAGATGCTGATTAGACAGCATGATTATTGCACAGGTGTGCCTTAGGCTGGCCACAATAAAAGGCCACTTTAAACTGTGCAGTTTTATCACACAGCACAATGCCACAGATGTCGCAAGTTTTGAGGGAGCGTACAATTTGCACGCTGACTGCAGGAATGTCCACCAGAGCTGTTGCCCGTGAATTGAATGTTAATTTCTCTACCATAAGCCATCTCCAAAGGCGTTTCAGAGAATTTGGCAGTACATCCAACCGGCCTCACAACTGCATACTAGGTGTAACCACACCAGCCCAGGACCTCCACATCCAGCATCTTCACCTCCAAGATCGTCTGAGACCAGCCACCCGGACAGCTGCTGCAACCATCGGTTTGCATAACCAAAGAATTTCTGCACAAAGGCGTATGTTATTGACAACAAACACAAGTGCATTTTATTGATGGCATTTTGAATGCACAGAGATACCGTGACGAGATGCTGAGGCCCATTGTTGTGCTATTCATCCACGACCATCACCTCATGTTGCAGCATGATAATGAACGGCCCCATGTTGCAAGGATCTGTACACAATTCCTGGAAGCTGAAAACATCCCAGTTCTTGCATGGCCAGCATACTCACCGGACACGTCACCCAATGAGCATGTTTGGGATGCTCTGGATCGGCATATACGACAGCATGTTCCAGTTCCTGCCAATATCCAGCAACTTCACACAGCCATTGAAGAGGAGTGGACCAACATTCCACAGGCCACAAGGAGATGTGTTGCACTGCGTGAGGCAAATGGTGGTCACACCAGATACTGACTGGATTTCAGACCCCCCAATACAGCAAAACTGCACATTTTAGTGTCCTTTTATTGTGGCCAGCCTAAGGCACACCTGTGCAATAATCATGCTATCTAATAAGCATCTTGCTATGCCACACCTGTGAGGTGGATGGATTATCTTGGCAAAGGAGAAGTGCTAACTAACACAGATTTAGACAGATTTGTGAACAATATTTGAGAGAAATAGGCCTTTTGTGTACATAGAAAAAGTCTTAGATATTTGAGTTCAGCAAAATGAAAAATGTTGCATTTATAATTTTGCAGTGTATGTGTGTGTCAGTGTGTGTGTCAGTGTGTGTGTGTGTGTGTGTGTGCGTGTGTGTGTGTGTGTGTGTGTGTGTGTGTGTGTGTGTGTGTCAAAAAAAAGTCCATCAAACTTGCCCTAAGACAAAAACGGTCTTAGTCTTAGATCTTTGAGTTCAGCTCATGATAGGGCAAATGGGGCAAAAACTTTACGGTCTTAGTCTTAGATCTATATATATATATATATATATATATATATATATATATATATATATATATATATATATATATATATATATAGATATATATAATATATATATATATATATATATATATATATATATATATATATATATATATATACTGTTTTTGTTGTTTATTTTTTTGAGTAGGATGAACTCTTCACCCTTCATTGAAGGAGTGAGCTAATGACTTGGTATCATGTCAGTTTGATTAATAGCTTTTATATGTGTTTATTGATGTGTTTAAGGATATTGCAATATGGTAATAATTTTTTTCAAGGTTATTATATAGTCACTTATCTCAAAATCATCTCATTATATTAAAACATGAAAAATGAAGGTTTGCAGAAAAAGGCAGCAAAATATTATTATAAAACACATAGTTCCAACTCAATTCTTATTGAACGAGTTGCGTTCAGCTGGTGTAAACTGCTGATAAACACAAAACAATTAAGTTCAAACCCCACCCACAGACAATTTCATTAAAAATACAAAAGTTTTTCTTTTGTGTTTTAGCACTTTGTAAAGAAACATTACGTGCCTGTGCACATATAGACTGAACACCTAATGTATGTGCATGACTTCACCATTTTCAAGGAGAAAATAGCGGAATCATTTTCAAAAACTTGCACTTTGAAACCAGTTTTCAAAAGTTTGCATTTTCAGGACCCCAAAATGCAGCTGTCATGTAAATGAATGGTCAAAATGCATAAAAAAGTTTTCAGTTTTGAGATAAAAATGGTGTTGTGTAAATGCCCCCTAAATGAAGCAAAGAAATTTATTTCAGATTAATCAATAAAAGTAACATGTAAGAGAAAAAGAAACCAAATTCAAACTTTACAATTTTAGCAATATACATTATATATATATATATATATATATATATATATATATATATATATATATATATAATATATATAAACAGTGAGCAGTAAGACAGAGAGAATGCAAGCCAGTCAACCAAATTACAAATGATTTACGACACCACTAAGATTTCATCTGGTCTTCATCACCAGGCTCACATCCTTTTATGTCCTGTCATTATTTACTCATTCAAGGGTTTATAATTCATTGCTCTTCTCTTCACTCCTCTAGATATAGTGCACTAAGAGGTTTTTATAAAACAAAATAGCTGAGCTTATAGTCAAGACTTCTTGTACAACATGCTTTGCATTTCAATCTCCTTGTTGACATCATCATTTGATAGCTGAGGTAAGCCACAATGTGGTATTGATTTCTATTACCCTTTTGTCCCAGAATTGAACATGTCATCCTCATTTAGGGTTAGCAATGTACAGGCAATATAAAAATATTACAAACTCAAAAGCAAGATTTAGCACTCATACATTTTCTGAGAACTATTGAGAATGATTCTCATACCAGTAGTTAATTAATCCACTAGCTTGGTATATGTGACTTCAGTGAAGAACTGGCATCAATTCACCTCTCAGCGACAGTAGAATATACGGCCCCTTCAACCCCCCACACTCGATAAGGTCCCAGCTGTGGCGAGCTGCCAGGTAATTCACGTCTTATCATCTGTCCTTCAAATGAATGTCATGGGAATGAGAGGGCCAGGAGGTCAGAACCACTGTATGGTTATTCAAGCAGAGGATTGCTGTGGAGCACCATGAAGAATCACTGCTTTCAAACTCTGCTGGGTTTACACTGATGATGCACAGGATGATGGAAAAATAGAGCTAGGACATGATCGAACCATAATAAGACTGAACATGGTCAATTTGTTGCTAGTAATAGTACTTTGTTCTGGCATTGAGTGCATACAAACTGAAAAGGGGCATGTGATAAACCAAGAATCTTGTTAAATCAGACACTTTTTTTTTTCTCGATATAGGTTCTCATTTGGTACAGTAGGTCACAAGTTTGTCTCAGCAGGGAAAAAAACAATGTTAAATTTAAATATAATACACTAAATTTTACAATCAAGTCAAATTCAGTTGATTGGGTCTCATTTACTAACCATGCATGTGTGTGTGAAATCTGCATATGAATGTTTCTACAAACATATCATGCTCCATCCATCACTTTTTTATACTAAAATTTATTCTAAATTTGCAAAGTTCATACCAAGGCTCATTGGGGAAAAAATCTGCCTGTGGAGACAGTAAAGCTCATTAATACTGCTTTTTGAAAGTTTTGCGACACCTTCAAAGTCAAATGTCCAGCACAAGCTCAGTTTTATCCCAAACATATGAAAGTGAATCTGTCACTGTTTTATTACAGTGGTTTGTTGTTATCGCAGCAGTTCTGAAAGAAAAAAGGTGAGTGATGTTAATTGATAATCTATCTCTCATTGTAATCGTATTATTGATGTTATGATAAAGCATAGTCAAAGAACATTTTATTAAGCACATCATAATCTGAAATGATTTTAGATATGTTTGCAATTGCAGACACGTCACATTATATATATTTTTTTTTTCTGGCTTAAAATATGTAGGTGTCTTTTGCCTGTAAGACTAGAATTTACTTGATTTGAAATTTTGACTTATTTTATTTATCCACTATTTGCATTGTGAACCGAGGCAAGAATGCATCCATTATACAACATGAAAGGTTTTTTCGATAACTAGAAAATTCAGTCTTAATGTTTTTAAAGCCATTGGTAAATAGAAGGCAATTTCAAGAAGGACATGAAGGCCATCAGAACAAAATCAAAGAGGACCAAATAAGTAATTGTGAGGTTGGTCTCTGCACACTGTTTCTCTCTGAGTGCACTTACCTTGAGCACACTGTTGTTATAAAGCCAGTGATATTGATTAGATGAGATACTGAGTATTCAGAGCTCTAGACAGGTTTACATTTTATGTGCCTCATTTTAATAGACTGCAGAATATAAAGCCAGCTATTTGAGCATATGATAGGGTGATATCAACCCAGTGATTTAATACTGACAAATCATTTAGTCATAAATGCATATGACTAACACAAAGTCATGAGACAACTCAGAAAATGTGAGTTGTTTTGCCCATGCAAAACTCCCTGACACAATCTAAAGCATTTCACTGTAAGTTGTTGCTTGTTTGGAGTGATTTTTATATTTTACTTTTTTATCTTTTTTGCCAGTTGTGTTGTTCACTGGATTAAGTTAGCAGTCCAAATGCTTAGAAAATAACAGCACCACTCTTCTAAACAAGACATACAGTACATCATTCTTGTTTATAATGCAATGAAGGGGAATTACACACACTTCAGGGAAAAAGTCCATCACCTGTTTTCCTCTTACATCATAATCAACCCACATATTTGTTTGGAATTGTTTTGGACTGTGTTCGCTTGAAAACAAGTTTTTTTATTAATTTTTTTTTATTTATTTTTTTTTTCAATGGAAACAATGGTTAGAGGTTAAAAACATCTGGATTTAAAAACATGATGAATTTGTTTCTTACAAACATGCACTTTTGGCTTCACAAGACATTAACCAATAGACTGGAGTGGTGCAGATTACTTGTGGATTATTGTGATGTTTTTATCAGCTGTTTCGACTCTCATTCTGACGGCACCCATTCACTGCAGAGGATCCACTGGTGAGCAAGTGATGTAAAGCTAATTCCTGACGATCCATTCCTATGAAGAAACAAACTCTTGAATGTCATTTCAGTTGAAACTTATATGTCATGTATTTAAATATATTTGTAATTACTTGTTTGTAGTGATGTAATGATGGAGCTTCAATTTCATGCATTTAAAATATATTAGCTTTAAATATAACATCAAATAACAAGCAACAGTTAAAATTATAATCAAGTACTTAACATGTTGTTTAGTATGTTAGTCAGTACATCAAAAAATATATATATTTCTTTAAGGCTTTAGCAATTAATTCCTTGGTGAACATAAGAATTACAGTAAATAAGAACTAAACCACAACAGGATGAATCAACAGTCCATTTGCTAAATACTCTTTGTCATTTCCATTTCACATTGACATTGAAAGCTAAACACTTAAAATTTTTATCCATAACTCTAAATCCCAAGGTCACTTCATAAAAACATCTCATGAATATTCATGCCAGCATGTGATGTGAGGATGTGTACTTAGTCGACAGATCTATTCTGAGCTGTGAGAAAGAGGAGGGGGGAAGTAAATTCCTCCTCAGGGCAAGACAACCAGGGCATTCAAACAGTCGAGGGCCAAAGCCTGGGAAACTTCAGCAGAAGGAGCCTCAGTTCCTTGATGAGCTGTTCCGTGTACACAATATGTGAAAGGGATTTATAAGGTAAAAGAAGAGCTGTAAAGAAAATGGGCACAAATAAGAAATAGAATCTCATTAAATCATTTGGGAAGGGAATCACATTGATCAAGTGTAGCACAGAAATCAATGCTAATTTTCTCATTGTGTCTTGGGATATGTGAAAGTGGGGGAAGCAGTCAACATATTTTGCTTTCACCTTGAAAAAAAAAATAAAAGTCAACTATTATCCAACAATAGGATATCAACTTATTTTCTTTGAAATTGAAAATTAAAATTAAAATATTATTAATTTATAAGATTTGGATTTAATCCTTGTTTAAATTGAAATTTTCCTCCAATTTAAATTTGAATCTAAAAATATTGAAACATTTATTTTACATTAAATGATTCATGACAGAATAAAACTTGACTTTTAAAAGAAGTGATTTACATAAAAAGATTCAGTTTCAAAATGGCAATGAAGATATTTTCATTGTGGTCTACTGTACATACGTTTGTCAGTTCGGCTGACATCATTTCTAAGCTCATCACATCCAGACAGTTTCATTTCATTCCAGTAAGACATTTTATCTGAAGATGACTTGTAGCCATCTATTTATGGATGTCAGATAGCCTGCACTCAGTCAGACCATGGGTCAGGAAATAAATGACCTTAGGTATGATAGAGACACACATTACCTGTCTTTGTAGCCTGAGAGTATATCATCTGAGTGGGTATTGCAGCCGTAATCAGAAAGGAGTTTGTGTGGCTTGAATTTTAGTAGTATTTGAGTGTTAGCAGTCATTTTTGAGCGGTGACCACCATTCACTGACAGAGCGCTTAGAGTTGTCATCCCTATACAGCATTTCACTTCAGTTAAAGCACACAGGTACACCAAATAACACTTCATTGCTTGTCACATTGCTGGAAAGTGAGAACATTTAAAAATGAGCTTTATTAGGGCAAAGGACTTAGGAATAGCACCAGAACATCACTTCCCTAGATCTCCTCCATAATGGCTCTCTTTTATCGTCTCAGTATGTTGTGGAGAAGGTGGTCTTACTCCAACGCATTACCCTTTTGCTGCACATGTGTTGTGAATTTTTTACATGTACACTGTAAAAAATTATTCCAGTAAAAGACTGTAAAAATACTACGGTAAAACCTGTCAGTTGGCTGAAAACCTGTAAGACCTGTGAACATGTGAAAACCTGAAATATCTACTGGGACATTTCATGTAATTTTACAGTGAAATACAGTTAAATGGACCATTTTTGTAAGTGAAAGTCATCTTACAATTTACTGTGGGGGAAAAAAATATCTAGATTGACATGCCCAAAATTCTCTGTCTGACATATTTGATGGTTTTTCTTGTAAATGTATTGGTTCAAGTTTAAATGTTGTCTATTAGATTTTTATTTTTCTTGAAAAAATTACAGTTTTGCTAATTTTTTTTTGTTATTAAGATTGTTGATAAGTTTAGATATGGGGTGGATTAAGGAATCTAAAATACAGTCATGCAGAATAAGGCATTAATATGTGCTTTATAAGTACTAATAAACAGCCAATATGCTAGTAATATTCATGCTAATAAGCAACTAGTAGGGAAGTCGTGGCCTAATGGTAAAAGAGTTTGACTCCTAACCCTAAGGTTGTGGGTTCAAGTCTCAGGCCGGCATACCACGACTAAGGTGCCCTTGAGCAAGGGACCGAACCCTTAGCACAAAGACTGGATGTGAATGGATAATGCTAGCATAGTAATCCCAATAAGTGACAAAATAATGCAAACATTTTCCTATTTACATGTTGTGATCTGTATAGTCACAGCGTGTACAAATAACAAGGCTATATGAGACAGAGACCATTTTTAATCGTAAAAATACTGGGAACTATATTCTCACTAGGCGTAGGAGCACAGCTTACGTTACTTGGGCGGAGTGGCTACTTGGGCGGAGTGATTAGCGCAGCACTGGAGACGCGCCGTGGTGAGGAGCAGAGAGTTCGCTCAGAGTTGGAGTAATAGAGTCAGCAATTACTAGATGGTACATTTATAGTGTACAGTCATGGGTGTTTGCTGTATTGTAAAGAGCTGCGACAATAAACAGGGGAGACTAGGTAATACTATGATGTTTCATAGAATTCCAACCAAAAACGCTGCCCTGATGAATCGATGGCTACTTGTTCTGGGTATAGTTCCAAACACACCTGTAAACACCATCACGAAGTATTTCGTTTGCTCTGAACATTTTACTGTAGACGACTATTTTGAAAAAAAATGCAAGTTGCCCACACGGACCATGAAACGTGTGCTAAAGGATACAGCCATCCCATCGATAATAAAGACAGGACAAATTGGATCACCCTGTTGCTGCGGTAAGTGTTCCGTTATGTTTTGAGATGACTAACATTAGCCATACTGTAACAGTGTCATGCTAATGTAATATAACCTTAGTAGTGACACTATTACGTGAATAGGGGCTCCGTGTATCCCCTTTATTGTTATTATTGTGTTGTCATGAACACACTGTATCGCTCAATAACAAGTGAGCGGCGCTAAATGTAACTCTAAAGGACTATTACATTCAACTTTCTAATGAATTGGAGGGGGATGGGCAGTTTTCTTTTTTGAGAAAATTTTGTGAAATAGTAGGCTAACGTTACTGTCTGTGGGTTCATTGTGCAAAAAAATTATTGTCCTTGTGCTATTACTTTCCCCATATTCTTGGCTATTGTAATGCAATTATCTAACATTACTGTATTATATGCTGTTGAATATATTTGGTCAGCTGTAATAAATTGCATTTCAAATATATCAATTCCTGTAATAATTCTTTAATACATTTTCTGTGATAATTATTAATCAGGATGAGATGAGTGTTCTACAGCACTTTGTAACTCCTCGTCTGTGTATCCTGGCTCAAAACTATGTGGTTCTGGATCTTGGTTTGATACACAGTAAAATTACTCTGAGTCTGACAATTCCTCAAAGTCAGCCATGATCACGAGTCACGTCTAGCTAGTTAGTCACGTTTGTTTTGTTTACGGGAACCATCAACAGGGCGTCTCGTGTGCTGCGCTAATCCACTCCGCCCAAGTAGCCACTCCGCCCAAGTAACGTAAGCTGTGCTCCTACGCCTAGTGAGAATATAGTTCCCAGTATTTATACGATTAAAAATGGTCTCTGTCTCATATAGCCCTTGTTATTTGTACACGCTGTGACTATACAGATCACAACATGTAAATAGGAAAATGTTTGCATTATTTTGTCACTTATTGGGATTACTATGCTAGCATTATCCATTCACATCCAGTCTTTTTGTGCTAAGCTAGGCTAGCGGTGGGTGCGTCAAATAACACTTACAGAACGCACAGAAATGAAAAAGGTATGTATGGACTTATCTAACTCTGGGGGATACTGTGAATAAGCTAAAGTCCCAAAAAGTCGGAGTGTTCCTTTAAAATAAAGTGTTACAGTTTTTCTTTTAAATAAGTATTTCTTGCTTATTTAAACGTGTTCTGTACTAGACTAACTGAGACTTGTCATAGCACTTGTATACCGTTGTTGTTCTCTTGTTGATCTGATTGTTTCTACTGTTCTCATTTGTAAGTCGCTTTGGATAAAAGCGTCTGCTAAATGATTAAATGTAAATGTAAATGTAAATTTCTTCTTAGTTATTTCAGTAACACTTTAGTTTAGGGACCAATTCTCACTATTAACTCATTTTAGATCCCTTAATCCACCCCATACCTAAACTTAACAACACCTTACTAACTATAAATAAGCAGCAAATTAGGAGTTTATTGAGGCAAAAGTCATAGCAAATAGTTAATAATGAGAATTGTTCCCAAAACTAAAGTTTGACTGTTATTTCATCTTGGAGAACACATTGACACACTTATGGGGAAACTCCTGTTTACTGTGATACTGAAGCCTGATTAGTTCACGTTCGTTTAGCTGCATGAACCATTGAACCCTCACACCTATAGGGCACTGCAAGCCCGCTGAGACGTAAGCCAAGGCTATAGCATCTACTATCTAGTGAGACAGTCTCTGCTTCATAACCGGCAGCCATTCAGAGCAGCCTCTGAGCACATAAAGAGCTGCTCTGAGAGTCTAAACAGGCTAGAGTGCTCGACATACACTCTAAGAGCCCGAACCAGGCAGAGTGGATTTGGACCCTGCTTACCATCTGGACTGGGGAGTGGTCTCGGTTTGATGACAGTGCTTGCAGATCCCCCATTCACTTTGTCGAAGCTAAAGCCAAAAGGAAGGTGGATTTCTGCGACAGGGGCCGCAAGTTGGCTGACTGGAATGGCTCAAAGCGAGAGCCCCGTAGGGCCCTGAGGACTATAAAATGTCCCAATTCGGCACAGTATGAGGGTGAGGTGGATTCAGTCTCCGAGCTCCCCTCCGAAACTTAATGACTAAGTCATTTCTGCTGACTGACTGGCCAGCCACGAGAGAATGATTCGACATGATGGCTGCCACATACACTTTGAATGTGGAAGGGGTGCTCCCCTAATCCCACAGCTCTTGTAGAAAGGTTAGCACATGGGACACTTCATAAGAGGACAGGTCCTCGTTGCGTGCTGCACACCAGTCACAGAAGATCTTGTAGACAGAGCTCTAGCCTCCAAAGTGGTATTAGTTGCACTCGCAGGTCTGAATTAAAAGAGTGTGGGTCCAGGGACAGTCCAAATGGCAGGACTGTTTACTGATAGGCCACTCCCTCGAATGTGAATCTCAAGAATGGTCTGTAATGGACGGCTTTCTGAAAGTTAAAATAAGTCTTTCAAATCCATTAACAGAAACCAGTCCTCAGGACATACTTGTGTGAGGATCTGTTTCAAGGTTAACAACTTAAATGGCCATTTCTGTTGCACTGCGGAAGCTTCTGTCACGGAAACAAATTCCTTGTATGTGTAAACACACCTGGCAATAAAGCTCATTCTGATTCTGATCCTGATTCATAAGCAAGTGGTCAGATACCTGATATCGAGAATGGGTCTGAGCTCGCCATCTTTCTTGGGAACAAGGAAATAACAGCTGTAAAAACCTTACACGCTGTTCACTAGAGGCACCATTTCCACAGCTCCTTTTGCAATCAGTGTTTGTACTCTGGACTGAAGAATGTGAGCATCGTTGTCCCACACTGAAGTCTGAAAAATACCTCTGAAGCGAGGTGGCCTGCGAGTGTACTAAAGTGAGTAACCTCGTTCGGTTGTTTTTAGAACCCAACTTGATACATCGTTTTCCAGCTTTCCAAGCCTGAAGCTGGATGGCAAGTGATTCTGGTTTTTGAATGGTAGTTCGCCGCATGGGTCGGAGAACTGATATTCGTGGTAATGAGGAGAGGAGAAATGCTCCTTTGAGTATGTGGGTCTGCTATTACAGCAGTAATTTGCTTGGGCACACACTGAATAAGAAGGATGGGCCCAGCTTGAATGGAGCTTCCATCGCTCTGTGTTAAGTGGAGGGAGGAAGAGAGAGCTTAAGTTTTTTTGTGTTGAGTTAAGTGATGGGTAGGAAGGTACATTATTCTGTGTTTATTTGTGTGATGGTTAGTATTTTTTTTGTTTCTTTGTTTATTTATTTATTATTATTTGGTGTTTTTGTAGTTTTGGAAATGCTCCAACACCACCAAATTGGCCATGTCCTTGCTGATCTCCTGCGCAGTGTCCTTAGTAGCACACAGAGCCAGGTCAATTGCTGTGCGTGGGTATGTAAATGAATCAGAACTCTGGCCGGACTCGTCCATGGTGTGTAGAAGTTTGGCCTGGAATACTTGAAGCTTGGAGGTAGTCCTGCAGGGCTTAGATGGATGCGCTGCATGAGCTTTCGACCCCAGGGCCGATGGAGATCACAGATGTGCAGCAACCCCCTCTTCCAGAGGGGGGAGCTTGCTATAACCTCTTTCTTTAGTGCCGTCAACAGCAGTGGAAGCGGTGGAAGTAGAGGGAGTAACACGCACCAAAAAGGGGGCACGCCACGTCCTGGTGAGTTCCTTGTGAACTGCCGGCGGGAAGACAATGGGCTGTTGACGGGAAGAATGTTGACGGCGTCTCTTCAGGTACCACTCATCAAGGAGGCCATGCTCGCTGACCACGCTTGGCCACTCTTCAGCATCTGAACCCATTAATGAAATGTTCCAAAGGAAATCAATTTCTTTCTCCTAAGGGTTCCCTGTACGTGTCACACTTGACATTTGAGCTTCTTCTTTCTTCCCTCTTCCTACTTCCATCTTTGGCTTCTTGCTTACAGAGTCAGCGAGGGGATGATCTTTGTCTGATGAAATGGTGAAAAATTCTGATGAATTTTTCTTTGTTTGATGAAATGGTGAAAAATTCTGATGAAATGGCATTAAGAGTAGACTTATATATAGTTTGGCTTATTTTAATAACTCCGCCCCACACGTATGAACACAACCCTGGCAGCGGCAATGGCAGAATCTGCAATGCTTGCCCGCCGAGGGTATGATGTCATCAATTAGTGCTATGGTAATTCAAAGAAAAAATCAACATAACTCACCTATCAAGGAGAAACAAATCAACCTCGGCATCTGATTCCAGGCCTTCCCGCTCTCCACCACTGAAAAGTTACTCCAATATTTACACGGGTCCTGCCTGATCATAACCCTTCATTTTGATGATTTGTTCCTCCAAAATTCCCCCCCTTTATTTATTATTTTTTTTTTATATTTTTATCTGCTATCTCTCGCTATCTATAGTCTATCTGCTAATATCGGTCCTGTGCACTCACTGAGCGCTCTCTTTTCCCTATCATTACTAGGCATGCCCCTTACTGCTGATTTGCTGCGAGTGTGTTTTGGGCCTCAGTCCGACACTGTGGTCAAAAGTGTTTTTCAAATATTGCTAAGTGCATCTTTAAGTAACAATTTATTTTCACATTTAGGAGGGTAAGATATTCAGTGAATAATAATTTCAAATTCTCATGGCTTTAGAAGACATTAAAAACACAAATTATATGTACTACTTCTATGGTTATGTATGCATCTATGTATGTATTTATTTATATTTATTGCACTTTAAAAGACTATGAACTGTCATTACAATATATGGACGTAAGCTCAATGAAGACTCTTCAGAAAGGTTTTTTTTTTTTTTTTTTTTTTTTGGCACAGAACAAATAACAGTATTGGTTTGGAAGTAACAAAGGTGAATAAATATGCTCCCAAAAAAAAAACCTTACAGATGTGTGTGTGTGTGTGTGTGTGTGTGTGTGTGTGTGTGCGTGTGTGTCTGATGTATAATGATAGCCCAATTAATTTTATTGTCTTGGCTATTTGTGTCTGTCTGAGAATGCTGTTGAATGAATAAGCTGACTGTGCTTGGAATGCTATATTAACATACTGCTTGAAAACTACTGTACAGTGTAATTATAGTAATGTATATAACCAAATATTTTGGGTTGGTGAGATTTTTATTTCAGTGATGTAAAGCTGAATTTTCAGCCTCATTACTTCCAGGCTTCAGTGTCACATGATCCTTCAGATTCAGAAATCATTCTAATATGTTGATTTGCTGATCAATAAAAATTTCTGATTATTATCAATGTTGAAAACATCATATTCATATAAGCTTCATATTTTTTTAGAAAAAGGTGATACTTGCTTTAAAAATTTTGTTTTCGATATGAGTGTGTGCAGTTTATGTTGTAGAACAAAACAGCAAAGTATTGTATCATCATGCTATGTTTACCACAGGCTTTATTTTACTCATAAGTTAAAAACAACAACAACAAAAAAAAAAAGTGCTAAAACCACATAGGAAAATTTAAAGAAACCATCGGCCACTTCCAGGTTCTGACATCATACATAAGAGCAGTATGCTGTTAAAAATAGGTAACTAAAAAATAGGGCACACAACAACGAAGAAAGGAATTTTCAGTATAGATTTTTTTTTTTTTACATATATTTTATTCAGAATTTTGCTGTGTTTTAGGGTTAACAGAAATGTGTGTAAAATTAATTGAGAAGGTCCTGGCAGAAAATTACCAGTCCATTTTTATTAATTAATTAATTAATTAATTAATTAATTAATTCATTCATTCATTTGTATTTATTTATTTAACAGCATGTTACCTCAATTTTACATTTTTAATCCAGTTCTGTGTAAAATGTTGTCTGTTAAAAAATTGAGACAAGAAAGATATTAAAAATTGATGATATTTATTCTGCAACATTTGTCATACTGGAAATTAAAGCTCAAGTCAAGTGCATTGCATTGTGGGATATTGCATCAGTTGTGTACTGCATATTTTAAAAAATGTAATAGGTCATCAGAGTATTCCAAGTATTCAGAAAATCCACATACTGTGCACAGTATGCATTCTATGTCCTGCAAAAACAGTAGTATGTGCTGTTTGAGTGTTTGCGGTCAGTCTGTGCATCTGAAGGCATGCGGCATTGAATGATGCGCAAACACACACACACACACACACACACACACCTTTATTTATTGGTAATTCTTCCAGTGCATTTTCCCATCTTTGTCACCATAGCAATGGAATCTAGCGGGCTGACATTCCCATCTCCAGGGGCCTGGCCTTGTTCTCCAGTTCACATGCAACACATCTGTTTCATCCCTCAACAAAGCAATTAACACACAGGGTCAAAATGAAATCCCTCCTCCAAATATCAGCCCGCACGCTGTCTGAGGGAATGTGTTGAACTCTGTGGTAAAAACACACCCTCCAGCCATCCACTCCCATTGGAAGGGTGGTGGAAGGATATAGTCTGTGGGGGTTATGCTGCCAATAAGATTAAGCAAATTAGAAATATGATCAAATGGGTCATATTATCCTGAGCAACAGACAAGGCCATGATGCTTGCTTTTTACACATCTACTTTACCATTTGAACTGTTTTTGCAGTATAGGAAATCAATATGTAATCTCCTGTATAATAGCGACCTATTGGAGTTATTTTTCCAATTAGGCACCATTCATCCTTTCTCATGGTTATAGAGACTTTTCTTTTTTTCCGATTGACTAAACAAAAATTCTCTAATTTCTCAAAAATTCTACAGGAGAGCTTATATAAATATTAATCAAATTGTAGAACTAATCTTAACTCTTTCCCTTTCGTTGATGGGATTTTCTGGCTTTCTGTGTTTACACTGTTATATGGTAGGAGGCGCTATTACACATCTTCTGAAAGAGTACAAGAATCACGGTGAAGAAGAAGCAGAAGCAAAGCCGCATATGTAAAAATAACACAAACATCAAACCATTAATCATTATAGATAAATCAAAACTTCCTTATGTTACTGACTGAAATGTTGGCCCAGGAAGTGGTTTAGGACTGTGAAGCGTTGGATGTGTTAATGGAAGTGATCTACTCCATCAATGTTTTGAACATCATTCTGAATCAGATTCAGACGTAGATATAGTCTTTGAACAAACCCATGATTTTCTCAGGCTTTTGTTCACCATGTTGCATTTTTTTATGAATCACATCAAGTGTTGAAAATAAAGAAATGCATGATGAAGGAATAACTTTTTTGTTGTTATTGTTTAAAAGTAGAGGCTCTGTTCTTTCTTCACCACCAATTGGCCATGTCCTTGCTGATCTCCTGCGCAGTGTCCTTAGTAGCACACAGAGCCCAGGTCAATTGCTGTGCGTGGGTATGTAAATGAATCAGAACTCTGGCCGGACTCGTCCATGGTGTGTAGAAGTTTGGCCTGGAATACTTGAAGATGAATCAGAAGTCTTGCAGGGCTTGTATGTGTTGTGTGGATGTTTTTTCTACCCCAGGGCCGATGGAGATCACAGATGTGCAGCAACCCCCTCTTCCAGAGGGGGGAGCTTGCTATAACCTCTTTCTTTAGTGCCGTCAACAGCAGTGGAAGCGGTGGAAGTAGAGGGATTAACACGCACCAAATAGGGGGCACGCCACGTCCTGGTGAGTTCCTTGTGAACTGCCGGCGGGAAGACAATGGGCTGTTGACGGGAAGAATGTTGACGGCGTCTCTTCAGGTACCACTCATCAAGGAGGCCATGCTCGCTGGCCATGCTGGGCCACTCTTCAGCATCTGAACCCATTAATGAAATGTTCCAAAGGAAATCAATTTCTTTCTCCTAAGGGTTCCCTGTTCCTGTACACACTTGACATTTGAGCTTCTTCTTTCTTCCCTCTTCCTACTTCCATCTTTGGCTTCTTGCTTACAGAGTCAGCGAGGGGATGATCTTTGTCTGATGAAATGGTGAAAAATTCTGATGAATTTTGCCAAACGATGTTGATATTTGAAAGCACCAAAACAAACACCCATACACAAACAGCACCTCACCCCTATTTTAATAACTCCGCCCCACACGTATGAACACAACCCTGGCAGCGGCAATGGCAGAATCTGCAATGCTTGCCCGCCGAGGGTATGATGTCATCAATTAGTGCTATGGTAATTCAAAGAAAAAAATCAACATAACTCACCTATCAAGGAGAAACAAATCAACCTCGGCATCTGATTCCAGGCCTTCCCGCTCTCCACCACCGAAAAGTTACTCCAATATTTACACGGGTCCTGCCTGATCATAACCCTTCATTTTGATGATTTGTTCCTCCAAAATTCCCCCCCTTTATTTATTTATTTTTTTATCTGCTATCTCTCGCTATCTATAGTCTATCTGCTAATATCGGTCCTGTGCACTCACTGAGCGCTCTCTTTTCCCTATCATTACTAGGCATGCCCCTTACTGCTGATTCGCTGCGAGTGTGTTTTGGGCCTCAGTCCGACACTGTGGTCAAAAGTGTTTTTCAAATATTGCTCAGTGCATCTTTAAGTAACAATTGATTTTCACATTTAGGAGGGTAAGATATTCAGTGAATAATAATTTCAAATTCTCATGGCTTTAGAAGACATTAAAAACACAAATTATATGTACTACTTCTATGGTTATGTATGCATCTATGTATGTATTTATTTATATTTATTGCACTTAAAAGACTATGAACTGTCATTACAATATATGGACGTAAGCTCAATGAAGACTCTTCAGAAAGGTTTTTTTTTTTTTTTTTTTTTTGGCACAGAACAAATAACAGTATTGGTTTGGAAGTAACAAAGGTGAATAAATATGCTCCCAAAAAAAAAACAACTTACAGATGTGTGTGTGTGTGTGTGTGTGTGTGTGTGTGTGTGTGTGTGTGTGTGTGCGTTTTTTTCTGATGTATAATGATAGCCCAATTAATTTTATTGTCTTGGCTATTTGTGTCTGTCTGAGTATGCTGTTGAATGAATAAGCTGACTGTGCTTGGAATGCTATATTAACATACTGCTTGTAAACTACTGTACAGTGGAATTATAGTAATGTATATAACCAAATATTTTGGGTTGGTGAGATTTTTATTTCAGTGATGTAAAGCTGAATTTTCAGCCTCATTACTTCCAGGCTTCAGTGTCACATGATCCTTCAGATTCAGAAATCATTCTAATATGTTGATTTGCTGATCAATAAAAATTTCTGATTATTATCAATGTTAAAAACTTTTGTCCAGCTTCATATTTTTTTAGAAAAAGGTGATACTTGCTTTAAAAATTTTGTTTTCGATATGAGTGTGTGCAGTTTATGTTGTAGAACAAAACAGCAAAGTATTGTATCATCATGCTATGTTTACCACAGGCTTTATTTTACTCATAAGTTAAAAACAACAACAACAAAAAAAAAAAGTGCTAAAACCACATAGGAAAATTTAGAAGAAACCATCGGCCACTTCCAGGTTCTGACATCATACATAAGAGCAGTATGCTGTTAAAAATAGGTAACTAAAAAATAGGGCACAACGAAGAAAGGAATTTTCAGTATAGATTTTTTTTTTTTTTTACATATATTTTATTCAGAATTTTGCTGTGTTTTAGGGTTAACAGAAATGTGTGTAAAATTAATTGAGAAGGTCCTGGCAGAAAATTACCAGTCCATTTTTATTAATTAATTAATTAATTAATTAATTAATTCATTCATTCATTCATTTGTATTTATTTATTTAACAGCATGTTACCTCAATTTCACATTTTTAATCCAGTTCTGTGTAAAATGTTGTCTGTTAAAAAAATTGAGACAAGAAAGATATTAAAAATTGATGATATTTATTCTGCAACATTTGTCATACTGGAAATTAAAGCTCAAGTCAAGTGCATTGCATTGTGGGATATTGCATCAGTTGTGTACTGCATATTTTAAAAAAATGTAATAGGTCATCAGAGTATTCCAAGTATTCGGAAAATCCACATACTGTGCACAGTATGCATTCTATGTCCTGCAAAAACAGTAGTATGTGCTGTTTGAGTGTTTGTGGTCAGTCTGTGCATCTGAAGGCATGCGGCATTGAATGATGTGCAAACACACACACACACACACACACACAACACCTTTATTTATTGGTAATTCTTCCAGTGCATTTTCCCATCTTTGTCACCATAGCAATGGAATCTAGCGGGCTGACATTCCCGTCTCCAGGGGCCTGGCCTTGTTCTCCAGTTCACATGCAACACATCTGTTTCATCCCTCAACAAAGCAATTAACACATAGGGTCAAAATGAAATCCCTCCTCCAAATATCAGCCCGCACACTGTCTGAGGGAATGTGTTGAACTCTGTGGTAAAAACACACCCTCCAGCCATCCACTCCCATTGGAAGGGTGGTGGAAGGATATAGTCTGTGGGGGTTACGCTGCCAATAAGATTAAGCAAATTAGAAATATGATCAAATGGTCATATTATCCTGAGCAACAGAAAGGCCATGATGCTTGCTTTTTACACATCTACTTTACCATTTGAACTGTTTTTGCAGTATAGGAAATCAATATGTAATCTCCTGTATAATAGCGATAATGGAGTTATTTTTCCAATTAGGCACCATTCATCCTTTCTCATGTTATAGAGACTTCTTTTTCCGATTGACTAAACAAAAATTCTCTAATTTCTCAAAAATTCTACAGGAGAGCTTATAGAATATTAATCAAATTGTAGAACTAATCTTAACTCTTTCCCTTTCGTTGATGGAATTTTCTGGCTTTCTGTGTTTACACTGTTATATGGTAGGAGGCGCTATTACACATCTTCTGAAAGAGTACAGAATCACGGTGAAGAAGAAGCAGAAGCAAGCCGCATATGTAAAATAACACAAACATCAAACATTAATCATTATATAAATCAAAACTTCCTTATGTTACTGACTGAAATGTTGGCCCAGGAAGTGGTTTAGGACTGTGAAGCGTTGGATGTGTTAATGGAAGTGATCTACTCCATCAATGTTTTGAACATCATTCTGAATCAGATTCAGACGTAGTCTTTGACAAAAACATGATTTTCTCAGCTTTTTGTTCACAATGTTGCTTTTTTATGAATCACATTCAAGTGTTGAAAATAAAAGAATGCATGATGAAGGAATAACTTTTTTGTTGTTATTGTTTAAAAGTAGAGGCTCTGTTCTTTCTTTTGATATATTGCATGTTCAGATATTCATACAACAAAAACTCTGTGGGGCCATGAAAATTTTGTGAAAATTGTCAAAAATCCAGGCAGTGGCTGGAAGCTTGGATGGAAATTTTTATTTTATTTATTTATTTATTTATTTATTTATTATTATTTTTTTTATAATGTATAATGTTTTTTATAATGTAATGTCAACTAATGAAGTTGCAAAAGTGATAACAACAAATAATGACGTAAAGTAAAAATGGAAATGGAAATGGTTTTTTCCAACAGGTTTCCCAAACTCTTACCCCTTCTGCCATTGGTCAGAAAATCAGATAGCCACGCCTCAAACTCATGCCATTGGTTGGGCCAATGTTGCTGTGTCACACTGGGGTGCATTTCCCATACAGCAATGCATCTTGCTGCTTAACTACCATAGTATTTTGCATTGCTGGAGAAATGGACTAGGCAGTCACATCTGTTTCCCAAAACTGTAGTAACTTCATCGCACACTTGAACTACATTGGTTCAACAACAGAACTGTCACTAATGAAGCTGAACAGTGATAACTTCTGCTATTAATCGGTTTGCATTCTAAATCATGTCAGATTATAACAAACGTTGCATCGAAGGGCTTCTCTGCTATTTTGGTTCTCCATTGTTTTCCGTTGTTTAAAGATGTTTATTCAATCGCGGGTTCCCTGTTTACATCATACTGCGAGGTTCACATGGTCCCAGGTCCACATGTGATTCTAACAAGAAACTGTGAACTAACCATAGATCGAGAGCCATAGTTCCAAACACACAACTTCGTGACGCTATTTGCAAATGTTTGTTGGAACTGTGGTTGAATTTTTTAACTATGTTGCTAACGATGGAACTTGAAATCATGGTTGGCTAACAATTCTTTTGGGAAACACACCACTGGTTGCTCAAACAATAAGAGACCCACAGAGCCTCAAATTTTAATACTTTTTCAGTGAAATCTAATTATGGATGACTTACTCATAGTTATCTCTACATTTTAAGCTGATAGAAAGTGTAGAAAAAATGCACACTTTGTCTTTGCCAAAAGGGATCAAATTTAATATACTGTCAGAATCAAATCAGATTCTGCTGGAAAAACAGCTTTGGTTATTTTTGTCAGATTTTCAGTAGGACCTTATTTAATTTGTATTTGAACTATTAAGGAATGCTTACAAATGAGAGACATTCCATTATTCCATTGACATTTCTTGAGGATTTTTTTGACTCGATTCAGTCAGTATATATCAAGATACTTAATACCCACACTCTCAGAAAAAAAAAAAAAAAAGGTACAAAAGCTGTTACTGGGGTGGTACCTTTACAAAAAGTATACTTTTTCCCTTTTAGGTACTAATATGTACACTTTGGGTACTTATATGTATATTTAAGGTACCAATATGGACTGTGTAGGTACAAAGGTGTGCCTTTTGAAAAGGTACCATCCTAGTGACAGCTTTTGTACCTTTTTTTATTTTTCTGAGAGTGCTAATATGCTCTTTCAGGCCCTGAAGTTTGTCTCTCCCTCTGTCACATTTTATCCTGGAGTTTCTCTGAGATCCAGATGTGATATGATGACTGAAGAAAATGCTGCAATTGCAACACAAGTGTTAGAAATGCAAAATGACAACACAACGTTATACTTTCAAAAATCAAGGTACGAAAGCTGTTTCTTGGGGCAGTACCTTTTCAAAAGGTACTAATATGTATTCATGGCTTCATGGATTTCATGGTATTCATACATCATGGCTAATATGTACACTTCAGGGACTAATATGTGACTTTGATGTACTAATATACAGGGTTGGGAAAGTTACTTTTAAAAATAATGCATTAAATATTGTTACACCTAAAAAAAAGTAACTAACTATGTTACTTTTTTTCTTTTTTTTTAAGTAATGTGTTACGTTACTTTTGCATTTCTTTTTAATTCTGAGTTGGGCTTGCTTGTTTGTTTTTAATATAAAAAGTAATATTTTTGGAAAAAGTAAAAGCCCTTTCACTGCAAAAGGGAAATAAATAAGACTCAGGCTGAAGGAATACTGAATCTGTTATTGTGCAGAGATGAGATGAGATGAGATGAGATGAGATGAGATGAGATGAGATGAGATGCATGAACTACAGTAACATCATGTTCACACGGCACACACAACACCTCTGCACTCACTCCTGATTTCTCTTAACATGAGGACAGCTGAATGCATAGCTTTTTAAAGCTTTTATTTTTCATTTGATGGTGCATGCAAACACAGGCAATTAATACATGCACACTACAAAAATCCATCTTTGTCCAGTGTCTGCACCATTTCTCTTCAGAAGTTACAACAGATAAAATGTCTTTGTGCATATTTAAACTAGAGTTGCCTATATCTTGTAATCCACTTTCACAAACATTTATCAATGATGCAGTGATGACATATCTTTGCAGGCAAATCCAGAAGTTTCTCTGGACAGAATCCCAATAGGATTTTGCTATTGGGTTTTGGATTATTGCAGAAAATAAGATCTGTGACCAACAAAAGCTTATGATTCTTACATATTTATCATATTAATATTAACAAATGAACACAACCTTCATGAAACCTAAACACAATCACCAGAAGTAAAAGGCTTAATATAGACAATAAATAAACTAGGCCACACTTGCATGACTTCAACTTCACCATTACTAAAACTACTTAACAACTATTAACAAACTTATATTAACCAGAGCATAGTTTAATGTTAAAATGCTAACTTGTTTTGGCCTACAAAAATAAAATATGTCATCCCTGCAGTACTGTATTGTTGTTGCATCTCCAGTAGTTGTTGTTGTTATTTAATTAGTGCAAAAAAAAAACAAAACAAAAAAAAAAACCTTTTTCACAGCCCATGTGCTTTCATATAATACAGATGATGCATGATTAAAAACATCCTGCTGCACATGTAGAGTCTAATGTCTGATGGCCTAATTTACTTCACCAGCACTGTATGTAAAACCCTAATATTCCTTTTCTACTTACTGTGGATGTTCGCTTTACAATCCTAGTTGTTAAATTAACGGCTGTCTTCCTCACCTGTGCTGTCAGTATCTCAGAGATTTCCAAAAGATATCCAAAACCATTCAGACAGGCTCAGATCAAAGCCGTTTGCTCAACTAAATTAGAAGTAACACAGCTTAATGGAGGCCTTGTGGTGAACAAAGTCTTGCATCACACTGGCTGAATTATTCAAACATGGTGACAGACAAATGCTCCTGTCTTCCTCAGCTACGCTTCATGTTATTGAAGGTGGAACACTTTTGAACCTGCAGCCAGAGTGGGTTTGATGACTACATGATATACCTGCAATGCCAATCCTCAAAAAGAATGTGAAATATGAAAAAAAAAAAAAAAAAAAAAAACTTAGCATTCTTTTTCCATTATCCAGTGATGTGGGATGCAGTAATTTTTAATTTTATTTAGTATCCCAGTTACCAAATTTAGGTTATAAAAACATTATGGGAACAAAATGATTATACATTTATACATTTAAAGGTTATTTATAGGTTGCAAAAATAGTTTTTTTACAATGTTCCACTAACTTTACCGAAAATATAAAGTTATATGAAAGTTTATTTTTAATATTCTAAAAACATTAAAATGACAGATTTTCTCGCTGTGATTATAATGTTATTTAAAGGTTTTCAAAAATGTTTCAAGAATGTTGTTCTAAGAAGATTTTCTTTCAGTGTTTTCCTTCAATGAGAATATAAGGTAATAAGCATATTTCACAAACATTACTTAAAGAACGTTTTGTTCTGACATTTATATAACTTTTAAAAAATGTTAGTGAATGTTGAGAGAACGTTCCCTGTTAGCTGGGATACTATATGTCAATGACTCAAAAGCTCAGCAAATTATATGCTATGAATTATTCAGCTATGCATTCATTTATTTTTAATCGCACCAATAACAGAAATGTAAATTTGAGATGAAGGCCATTAAAGGTGGCATTCGTTCCATGCCTTTGAAAAGATTGCTCTGAACACAGTCAAAACAATAAAATATGAGGGAGAAAAAAATTATTCAGCGTGAATAATTGATTGAACTGAGCGCCTGTTTTTTGTGTTGTTTTTGTGCAGTGATTTCTGCATGCTCATGCTCAGAGTGAACGGACTGATCTGGCCTGCTGGAGTGTAAGTATCAGTTGCGTGATTGTGTGAATCTGGAAAGAAGCAAATGCGACAGTTGGCCCAGAGATGTGTCACACGTGTTGAGATCACACACATTCTGTCTGTTTTTCAGGCTGTTAACCTCCTGAGATGCACAACACACAGTAAAACTTATTAAGCTGAATGTCTTACATTGGTTTTGTTTACACATTTCATATGGGTTTCTTTCTCGTACCTCTGAGATTTGGCATGAATGACTTACATAACCATAAGCAATTACAACCAACTAGGTGGTTGTACATAGTGATTTTAATACATTTAGCAGGCTTTAGATCATTTGCATCATAGAGTAACTATGTGGCAAACCACTATTACTGTAAAAGTGGATGCTGCTATTATACTCAATTCAGGGTCCCAGTTAAATGCCTTTAATTTGAAGAGAAATGCTGCCCTCTGTTGTTGCATTTTTGAGCTTACAAGTAAAACAGGAAAAAATATCTGGATGTATTGTAGTAATGAGATTTTGAAGGGTGAACATACTTCCATGTAAAAATAAATAAATAATAATAATAAAACAAATAAATAAATAAATCTATCCATAAGGCCTTAATATTAACCAGTGCCATAAATAAGATTCAGAATCAGAAAGAGCTTTATTGCCAAGTGTGCTTAAACACACAAGGAATTTGTCTTGGTGACAAGAGCTTCCAGACTTTATGACAAGTGACAAGACACAGACAGCAAAATTAAAATAAGTGAGTAAAAATAAATATACAAAAACAATACATATATTACAATAGACTAAAATAAAATAGTATATGTATGTGCTAGGGGGAGTGGTGGTATTGTGGTTATGGTTTTTGAGTTTTAATCCTAAGGTTGTGGGTTTGTTTGTGTGTCTGGCAATACCACGACTGAGGTGTCCTTGAGCAAGGCACTGAACCCCCAACTGCTCCCCGGGCGCCGCAGCATAAATGGCTGCAATAAATACACTGTGTGTGTTCACTGCTGTGTGTGTGCACTTTGGATGGGTGCACTTTGGATGGGTTAAATGCAGAGCACGAATTCTGAGTATGGGTCACCATACTTGGCTGTATGTCACTTCACTTCCCTTCACTACAGATATGCTATATACAAATTGTGCAAGGGAATGTGAATAAATGTATGATATGTTACATAAATAACATATATATAATAAATATAATTATAGATAGTTAGGTATTGCACGGTGGGTAGAACTTTTACCTGTTCATGAGGTAGATGAGGGAAGAAACTTTTCCTATGACTGTTCGTTTTGGTGCTCATTGCTCTGTAGTGCCAGCCAGACGGCAACAGTTCAAGTGTACAGGGAGAAGAGCAGTGGGGAGAGAACACATCCCTGGGGAGCGCCAGTGTTGATGGTGTGACAGTTTGACATGAATTTCCCCAGTCTCACTGTCAGAAAGCTGGTGAGCCATTGACAGATAGAGCTAGGAACTGAGAGCTGGGTTAGTTAGGTCTGGAGGAGTGCTGGGATGATAGTATTGAAAGCTGAACTGAAGTCAACAAACAGAATGCTCACATAAGTCCCTGGTTTGTCCAGATGTTGTAGGATATAATGCAGAGTCCCATGCTGCCCAGTCTCTAAAAAACGATTTATGACCACTGATGTTAGTGCAACAGGTCTGTTGTCTTTAAGTCCTGTGATTCGGGGTTTCATGGAATGGGGATAGTGGGGGAACATATGAAGCAGGAAAGGACTTCGCACAGCTCTAGTGATCTGTTAAAGATCTGTGAAAAGATGGAGGCCAGCAGGTCAGGAAAGGTTTTTAGACAGGCTGGTGAAACACTTCTTTCTCTTTTGTTTTTTTAAAGATCTGATATCATCTTCACTGATCTGAAGTACAGGAGGGAGAGAGGGGGATTAATGGAGGTGTTAATGGTTGTGTAGAGAGTTGGTCAGAGAGGGTGTGGGGTTTGAGACCAGGAATTTCAAATCTGCAGTAAAAATCATTCAGGGCTTAAGACATTTGTTTATTCGCCTCAGTGCTGGGGGATTGTATCTGTAGTTTCTTTATCTGTCACTTTCTAAGTAAACAGCACTTTCATTTTACAGCCTTTTGTTAATCTTATGTAAACAGCCTTTGTCTTTGCTACCACATTGGCACAAGTCCAACAGATTTAATTAGTTGCCTGCCATTCTTAAGAGATTTTACAACTTCTTTTTGGTCATTAAACTACAGTGGAATGAAGTCGATTTGGATTTGCCTACTGAAACAGATTTAAAGCATTCTAAGCGTTTAACACTGAGAACTATTGATTTACAACCCAAAGCAATTACAATTTAAGATTGATTTTATTTAGGGGTTTGAAGAGGTCGCGTAAATTACATACAAAATAGGTCCACTTAACAATATCTTAAACCAATAGAGTTTAAGCATGTTTAGTACAAAAGGAGTCATTGAAATGATAACTCACACAAAAATTTAAAGTTTCACTTGCTTTCTTGTGTGGAACATACAAAATTATATTTTGAGAAATGTGTTTTAGGACATCACTGGGCACCAAATCTGTTTAGTTACCAACTTATTTATTTAAAATAACTTATTTTATGTTCCTCAGAAGAAAGAAACTCATACAGGTTTGGACCAACACGAACCCTCACATGAATAATGACTGAAACTTTATTTTAGGATGAACTGTCTATTTAAATGAGGATTTAAATGGTAGCATGAATGTTTTTATTATGTTGTTATGTTATACTGTAATTTTAATATTTACTAACTTTGCAGAGAAAGGAAAGTTGATTATTGGTTATTTGTCTCTTTCTGAACACTAGATTTCAAGATTTCATATGCAGCACTGTTCAAAAGTTTGGGGTCAGTAAGATTTTTTTTATTATTATTATGTTTTTGAAACAAGTATGTTCTGCTCATGAAGTCTGCGTTTATCAGAATCAGGATCAGAAAAAGAGTTTGCGCATACAAGGAATTTGTTCTGGTAACAGAAGCTTCTGGTACATAGAGACAACAAAAATAACACACAGATAATAAGAAATAAAAAAATATGTGTATAGAATACATGTGTGTGTGTGTGCGTGTGTGTGTGTGTGTGTGTGTGTGTGTGTGTGTGTGTGTGTGTGTGTGTGTGTGTGTGTGTGTGTGTGTGTGTGTGTGTGTGTGTGTGTGTGTGTGTGTGTGTGTAAACAGAAATAGATCAAATTTGTACAGTTATGGTATATAAATGGAATAGAATGGAATTTACAAGGAATGGAAATTAAAATTATTAAGTGAATAAAAGTGGTATCGCACATCTTTTTTTAGCACAGTTGATTGCAACCACTTTCCTTAAAGTAGTAAATTCAATGAATATATTTTTTTTTTCAGTGAAATATAGTATATATTAGTAAATGTATTTACTATTGATTTTTTATTTTTTTTATTTGTTTTTTGTTTTTTTTTGTTTAGTTTTTAATTATTTTTTATAACCTATATACATATTTTCTATAAAAACATTATTTAAAAGAAAAAAAAAGTAAAAGAAAAAAGTTGTCTGGTTCAACATGATGCAGTCGTGTTTGAACAGGAAACCTGATATAATGGTGTTAAATCAAAAGGAATTGCTTAAATAAAGTGAGCAGCATTTTTTTTTCTCTCTCTCTCTAAGGGAGCAGTGTTCTTTATCATTCCTGTAATAACACATCCTTTTTTATTATTATTTATGTTGTTGTACATTTAAGTGATGGAAATTTATGTTGTATTTTTATTCTGGTGTCTTTCAAGAGTGAGGATGGGGCATCTTCTGCATCCACCACAAAGAGATTCTGTGTTTTATTTAGATGTTTTTTGTGGATTAGATAATTTTTAGAGATGTTCAGCTAAATACAGTATATCCTCAACATTAGCGTCTCATAATGTATTTGCTGCCCATCCTCAATCACGCAAATGTAAATGTGTAATTATTAGGTCTAAAGACAAACTGTATGACATTCCACTTCCAAACAATGTTGAAAGAGACTAAAAACTGATTATGGGGAACTACTTTTGCAGCTTCAGATATCAATGCCAAATGTTATTTTTCAGCTTTATTTCTCCATAAAATTTATGATGATATGTTATAATAATGCATTGATATAATATTAATGCAGAGTAAGTGTTTTTGGCCATGTAATATAGACAGTGTTTACTTGACTGTACACTTTATAATGCATTCTCTTTATTTATTTGTTTTATTACTTTCTGAAAACAATGTATGTCCAAGTAATGAAGTTAATTCCAAGCATGAAGAAGTAAACTTAAAATATACTCAAAAATGTGACTTAAAATATACTACCACTTCAGGTCATTTAATAGTGTACTTTGAAAGTATACTTTCAGTGCATTGTTACAATGATCACTTTAATCACACAGATATTCATAAAATATATTTAAGTAAAGAGCAAATAAATATATATAATATATATAATATATAATATAATATAATATAATATAATATAATATAATATAATATAATATAATATAATATAATATAATATATAAATAAAAAAATAAACAACTTTCAATTCAAGTATATTTTTGTAAAATATATTTTTAGAAAATATACCAAATTAAAGTTGTTTTAAAGTGTGTTAAAAGTTGTATTGTGAAAATAGGCAAAACGCATGGTGCTAATATACTTTTTATATATTTAAAGACATTTTTTGTTAGTATATTTGCAATTTACTATTAAGACAGCGAATATATTACAAATACAATAAAGTATACTTTTTTCACGGTATAACTCAATACTTATATAAAAATTATAATTAAACTTTACTTGGCATATTACTTGTGCACAATGCACTTTTCTTAATATTAAGTCTAAAATGTGTTTTAATGTCACTTTTGATGAGAATTGTATGATCTATGAATAATATCAGACTTCAAATGCAAAATATTTAAAGTGTACCTGAAGTGTACTTGTGTTAGTTCCACTTTAACACAATCAAATATACTAAGTATATTTTTAATAGTATTTAAGCACTACTTCTGCACACTTAAAGTGCATTAAGTACAAAATTAGCTGTTCCAATTTAGCAGACTTTAAGTATACCAGTTAAGTATACTAAAAGTACAATTGCAGGACATTTTATTAAGTACATAAATAGAAAAATGTATTTGTAGTAGACTTAGCATGAAATAAATGTATTTCAAATACATTTAAGTATATTTATTTTTCACTAGGGTAAATACCTCATTTATCTCAGTTTGATCGAATGTTATCTCACCCTCCTTTATCTGAATGGAATTTATGGCTCTTTCAGTTTGTAACTGCTTAATACACCAGGCTAGTAACTTACCCGCCCTCTCCCCACTTTCATAACAAGTCTGATTTAGTCTCATCAAACTTTTCTTTGCATGTTCTAATGAAAGCTCATTATATTTAATTCAATTTGAGCAGTTCCAAAAGAGAATCAGGAGTAATTTTTTGGTAATTTCAGATTCAATTTTCTTTAATTTGCTTTCAAGATCTACCATTTCTACTTGACAGCACTTATATTTATACTGTAATTTGTGTAATTAATCATTCGCCCTCTTATAAAAGCTTTAAATGCTTCCCACCTGACTGAAGCAGATGTTTGATTTGTGTTTATTTCAAAATAATTATCTATCTGTTTTATCAATGAACTCCAAAAATGTGGGATCTCTCAACCAAGTTATATGTAAGCACCATCTTGGGGATCTGCATTCCCAAAAATTAGGAAGGTTTAATGTAAATGAAACTGCAGCATGATCTCAGATTAATATGCTATCATACCAGCATTTACTAACTTTGGAGATTAGATCAGTAGATAAAAGAAAATAGTCTACACGAGAGAATGGTAGTTCAGCCAATACTAAAAATAGATTTCCTTAAAAAAACAGGATTATCCACACTGGGCCCATAAACATTCACTAAATTCAGACTAACAGATAGGCTCTCAACTTGGATTATTATGTACCTCCCCAGTCTGTCCTCAGTAGTGTTAATTATTTGTAAAGGTATAGATTAATGTATAAGTACAAGAACCCTACTACAGTATGAATTAAAGGAGGCTGAAAACACTTGCCCTGGCCATCTCTTCCACACCATACAATTTTCTTTAGACCTCTTACATTCCAGGATGTAAATTGAATATCAGATAGAGGAACCATTATCGTATATACAGTGTATTCCCGTCCTTGCAAAAAGTATTACAGTAAGTATATAGACTATTATTGTGAAGAATAAAATGTAAAAAAAATAAAATAAATAAAAAACACACACACACAATAACAGACAGTAAAAGCAAAATACAGCCAAACAGAACAATTGGCCAACAAACAGGTACTTCCCCAAATGAAACACCATCACCCTTCCTCCTCCCCTCCCCAGTTAAACACTTCCCAAGGACTTCTCGAAAGAGCCTGACTATGGAACTATGCCGGTTCACATGCAATCTTTTCACAGTGAGGAACAGCTTGCCTGATGGCTGGACGGGTCCCGCAACAGTCAGAAATGTCAACCCAACATCACGAAAAATTAATTATTTTTAGCACATAGATAAACAGTGATAAACCAGAAGTTTGCTTAAGTTCATGAAACTGACCCCAAAGAGAAATGTCTTCCTTTAAGTCTTGCTAAGCATCTTTCAGATCTTGCAAAAACCTCTTAGCGTCCGGAGGGTTGTCAAACAAGTGGCGCTTTCCCTTGTATGTCACGCACAAAGTAGCTGGATGCAAGATGCCATAGCACAATTCTGGGATGTTGAGATCGCGAAGATCCTTCCTCACAGGGTCAAATTATTTGCGTTTCTTGTGCAGTTCAGTTGACACGTCAGAAAAGGACATAAGCTTTCTAAATTTCTCTACAAGGCATACATATCCTTCCCCTCAAATTTTTTCTGTAAGTCCCACTAATCGTAGATTGGACAGACAACTGTGATTTTCCAGATCATCAACTTTTAATGAGAGAGATTCTATGGCAGTTTTCAATTTTGCATTCTGCGTTTGCAACTCTGAGACGTTATCTTCTTAAGTGCCTATTCGATCCTCGGCTTCTATTACCTGTGTATCGCACTGCACTGCACTGTTGTAGTGAGAGCTTTAAGATCGAACTGCACTCGTAGTGAGAGCTTTTTTTAGTGAGTGGATAGCCTCAAGGATTGCAGACTCTTGGCTAACACCTGACGCTGTCTTTTCGTTATTAACTTCATGTCAGGTGACAGTGCAAACGGTGACCACTGAAAGGCCCCTTCACTGCAGCTACAGCAGAAAAATTCCAGAAAAAAACTGATTACTTTCATGTACAAATGGTGCAGGATACATTACACTTCAAAGAGCCGCTAACAAAGCTAGCATTGTATCAGCTTGTGATATCTGTGGCTCTCCTGCTTATATAAATGGCCTTGTCCCTTACGCCCCCATTTACAGGGTTTTTTTTTTTTTTTTTTTTTTAATGCTGTTTGTTTTGTGTGAGTGTTTTTGTACTGTGAAGTGTTGTGAACGTGAGAAACATGTCCAGCTGAAAAGTCCCAAGGTCTGGCAAAAAAAAAAAAAAAAAAAAAAAACACCAAATGAAAGCTGAAAGGGACAGCACACGCTCCTGATATCCTGGTAAGGCGAGATGGGCCTCGGGACCGCTGCTGCACCTCCTTGCTGGGCAAACAAATGAGACGGACACTTTCAACTGTCAGCCATCCTAGGAATGCAAAGGGTCATGTAACACTACAGCACTCACAGCTGACCTGAAAGAAGTGAGTATGTAGCATTAGCACCAGCTTTGTTCACGTGACTTTGGTTAACTGTATAATAATTCTCTCTCTCTCTTATCCTTCACTTCCCAGCTAACAGTTAACTTTCTCCAAACTTTAGCTAATGTTTTGGCAAGGATCTCAAAGCTACGAGCAAACATTCTTACAGATACGTTAATGGAACATCCGTTCATTAATAATGTTGGCAGAAAAACATTATTTGTGGTTTATGAAATGTATTTCTGAATGTTTTTGGACCTTTTTTAACATTTAACAACTAACATTTTTTTTAAAACGTTCCTACTTAGTTCAAAGAATATTCAAAAGTAACATTCCCATAATGATTGCCAAATTATGGAACTTTCACTTAACGTTTTCTCTTATGTTCACATAACCAAGAAAAAAGTTTAACTTAAAAAAAAAAAAGGATGTTTGAGTGTTCAAAGAACATTCAGAAATAACATTTTCATAACTTCATGGTAACATTAGCAAAACGTTCTTAGAACATAATTTGGTTAGTTGTTTTATCTGAAAAATGAATTAGACAGATCTAATGACGACTCAGAACTCATCTTGTCTCATGGTGTGAAGACAGTTTGCTACATTGCTGTACTATATTGAACTATCCCTGTTTTTCCTCTAGAAGTAGAAATAGAGATATGATAAATGGGAATAAGGTAAAACTAATACTCTTAATTATATTTCAAGATGTCTGCTGTCAACTGAAATTAGAGCTAAGCATCTAACACACAGTATAAGGTCAGAGAAAAAATGACTCCTAAAACAGTTTGTATATTGACCCATTTTTTATCCAAAATTTTATATAATAAATGGGGGATTTGTGAATGATTGAAACTACATTAGTCTATGTAACATTTTTATTTAAATAAATAATAATAAAATAACAAAATGTTCATAATGAGAGAGTGCAAAGACAAATCTTCCAAACCATATATTTACCCAAATACACACTGATAAACCTATGATATGTTTTATATTTTTAGGTCCTCTTTACACCTGGTTATAAGATGCATTTTTGTCAATCAAATTTACATTTTCATAAACAAGCCAGGAAAATTAATATTGAGAATATTTAAATGTTCTAAAACCATTGTCAGCATTTTTTATTAGCATTTTCTGCATTTAAAACTTACTATTAATATTAGTTGAGCCATTGACACAACTTTTCCAACAGTAACAACAACATACTTTATTATAGTAATGTACTTAAATGTAGTTTTGTACACAGAGTGCACTTAAAGTAGAGTTAGTATAGTTAAATGTTGCTAAAGCCAAATAAGGCATAAACACAAGTTAAGTCTAAACATTCCAGACCGCTTGATAACTCAAGGTTCTAACTTGACATGATCACAAACATCCGAGTGTGTGACACTCAGGAACGCAGAAGCTCTGAACACTTGAGCAGAATGTGACCTTGCTCTTGTCTTTTGAGAGCAGCCCAGCTCACAAACACTGTCTGAGGAGAATATTCATAGCTTCAAATGACACTGAACTGACATGCTAAAGTTCTTTGGTCCTAGTATTTGCTTTCTAGCCAAAATGATTTACAAAACAAAGTGTGTTTACAGTTCCTATACCTAAAGCTACAGCTATTCCATAATGCCAGCAGTTCTCCAACCAGACGTCCGGTCAAACTCTTCTGGGCCTCAAATTAATGATGACACATGGCAGGGATCATTGAGATAATTCTACATTATTATTATTATTATTATTATTAATAATAATAATAATAATAATTCTGGATTGTTTTTTGTTTTAAGTTTTTTATTATTATTTGAGTATTTTTGTTGTGTGTTATTTGTCTTATTCATTATTTATTGATTTTTAATATTTAATTTAATGTATATATATATTTTTTTTTTTTCAGTGTTAGTTTTAGTTATTTTAGGACATCAAGTTAAGCTAAATAAAAATGAGAAATAATGCTATGGCAACTAGCATTTTTATTTTATTTCATTTCAGTTAACATTTATGTTATTTCAAGAAACAAGCATGTACTAAAAGTGTACCAGATCTGATGCAATTTAAGTAAAATTGGTCCATGGGCTGTCCTAACAAGTAATCACATACATTCACAATATTCACGGTATTATGTAAAATGAAAGAATCAACGAATGAACGAACAAATGCATGAATGAATTCAAGTCAATATTAGCAAAAAATGGTCTGTTTTTGGAATGAAAGTGCCTTATATTTTTTTTTTATTAAAAATGGACAATTTAGCGCAAACTAGTCATGAATTCATATGAATATGCTTTCACCTTCCTGAGGGTTAGGATTGGGGTGAACTTTCATGGTGACATTTTACCTACAAATTATACGTTTTTGCACGAGTCAGATTATACAGTTTCATACAAACTCGTACAATAATCACAAATTCCCATTAAACTGGAGTTTAGTGTAAAGCTGCAATATTGAAATATTATTAGTTACACATTAACAATAAATAATTTATATAATGCTTGTGCATGTTTTTTTAAGGATCAAATATGGAATCATTTAATATGACTCAGTAATGCAAAAATCGAAGTTTACTTTCAGTTTGATATAAGTAATACAGCTTGAGATTGTAGATTTGTTGGTATATTGCTAATTTCAATTACTGTAACATAACCTTCTCAAATGAAAGTTCAAAGAGAAGCACAGTCTCTACCAATAAAATCAGGCGTTAAACAAATGTGACCCTCCCTCCTGTCTCTGTCTCTCGCTCTCTCGCTCTCTCTCTCTCTCATTCTGCAGGCTAGACAGAGTGGAAGCTGCGAGCTGCAGCATCCAGCATCCATCTGAAATCTCAGGAAAAGGTGGAGGAGAGCTGTCATTCCCAAGGTGATGCTGGTAACAGCAGCAGAAAGGAGACGAGGAAAGCCAGAAAACGAGGAAGAGGCAGAAGACGCAGCCATGATGGGCACACCTCTACGGAGGAAAGCCCCGGCATATGAGTGAGTGCTTCCATTTTTCCTCGCCCTCCCTCTGTAGGGTTGGACATCATGGAGCGGTTGCCATAGCAACGGTAGCAAGGGCGGCATGAGGATGATGATGATGCTGCAGCAGTAGCTGCTGCTGTCTGCAGTCATGGATTCCTCCAACTTTGTCTGTGTGTGTGTGTGTGTGTGTGTGTGTGTGTGTGTGTGTGTGTGTGTGTGTGTGTGTGTGTGCGTGCGTGTGTGTGCGTGTCTGTGTGTGTGTTTGAGACATGCATGTAATGTGTCACAGTGTCAATGAAATCATAAGTGTGAATGAACACACAGTAGGACTGATGAGATCGAATGAAGACAATATTGACTATCATCATATATTTTGTGATGTTGAGCGCTTATCCAATATTGAATTAGTCTACCAAATGGACGTGAAATTAAAGGGATACTCCACCCCAAAATGAAAATTTTGTCATTAATCACTTACCCCCATGTCGTTCCAAATCCGTAAAAGCTTCGTTTCTCTCCATACCACTGTATGCTGCATATGCTCTTCTGTGTCATCTGCGCCACAAGAATGCACTGTTTTATTTCAAATCAAAGCTAAATACACGTAGAAACAGCACATCCTTGTGGCGCGGATGACACAAAAGAGCATACACAGCAAATGGAGTTAACCCTAAAATGTAAGAATGTTGTTAAACAAACAGTTAATGGCAGCCAATAACTTCCATTGTATTTTTTTTACCATACCATGGATGTCAATGGCTACCCTCAACTGTTTGGTTACCAGCATTCTTTAAAATATATTATTCTTTGTTCAGCTGAAGTCAGGGTGCACTTACTTATAGCAGTCTATTAGGACGCATAGCATGAGCTTTTGAGAGTTGCTTAATGAAACTGTTGAAAGATAAGCTGTGGTCACATTTACCACTGTTTGGTGAATTTTTGCAAGCAAAATCCAGTCAGTTCTGTAGAAAACCAAACGATTAGGAATTTCACATGAGGGCGAAAGATTGGTGTAAAACTTCATAAATCACACTTCACACGTAATGCATACACTGCTGACAAAAGACAATGGACCTTTTTCACCCAATGACATGCTCCCTCGAAAGTGTCACTGCTGCAATGTAACAGTAGAGCTAAAACCAGCTAAAGGGTGAGTTTACAACCATCATCAGTTTCAGTGGACTGAATTTATATTGATTTGTCTTACAAACCTTGCTAAAATTAGCACTTTAGCTCATTTTGCCTGTGTGACAGTGTTGCAGTCTGGTTTGAGAGTGCTGTCTTGATAATAAAGAAGGCCTGGAGCCATCACACCAAAGAATGCCTTTGAGTTTGTATGGAGCACTTACGCGACTGCAGCTGTCGCATTCCACACACATGCAAAATTAGCAGCAGTTACAGCACATCAACAAGCGGTCCTGTAGGATAAACACCATGGCCAAATCCTCTGAGCTAAACACCTTATCAATCTTATTAATAACAATATAAGTTGTGTTTCCAGGCTGGCATTTCTAAGTTAAAACCTTAATCTAATTACCTGATAAACTGGCCCCATGAATATCATTACATTAGCAAAAAAGCAGAACGCTGAAATGTATAATGGATAGCTTTCTCCAGGTATTATATATCTCCTTGGCATATGCAGGAAAAGGACAGCCTGCCAATGCTGACTGGTTCATGGCACCAGAAGTCTAAATGTAAATCAAGACCTCCAAAATAAAAAGGACTGGTAAAATATCTGCTATACAATGAAATGATACAGTTATACATGTTAATTCACTGAAAGTTAAGTATTATAATCCCAACCAGCAGTGCACTATTTAAACTGTTGCTTCAGAAAGAAGCCAGACCTTGAGCTGTGACAATCTCCAGAACAACTGCAGCCATAAACACAGAAAACAGCAGACCACTGTTGTCATTATAGGAGACGGAGCAGAGTTTCTTTGAGAAAGGCTTTCTTGCTAAAGTTTTGGATAAACTACTCTTTCCCATTAATGCTATTCCAACAAAACTAAACTGTTTTGCAGACCATCTTCCTAGAAAACATCCCCTCATGATCGTTAACTTAAACTAAATTGCTTTGCACAAAAATGAATAAAAAACATTACCTTAAAAGATTAATTTATTTTTTTGTAAATTGATTTGTATGGTGTATATTTGGTTAAGCCTCAAAATGTCTGAAAAGTGTGGTGGGCTGTATATTCTTTATAGTAAACCACCTACTAAACAAGTCATGAATCATGTCTGATTACTGTGGATGATGATTGTGTTTGCAATCACAGTTAACGAATGGTAATCATAATCACCCCTAAATCAGTGACTACAGCAGTCTTGACATATACACCTTGCATGATTTTGTAAATCCAAGCCATAGACCAATATAATGCAAATAAATTGCATATATTTTACAAGTATTATAAACTAATGTAGATTTAATATAATAGCTAAGTATTAATATAAATTAATGATTTAAGCTCAACAATTAAGTTCGTATGTTGAAAATTACAGTAAATGAAAGGACATACTCACCTTACCAAACTCATGTCGAAATTGTTCTTTTCTGTACTAAAGTGAACAGGAAATGGATCTCCAAACCTACGATAGTCAATGTAAAATGGCACTGTATTTCATGTCTTGTAGAGCCAGCTAGTTATATGGTTGCTATAGCTAGTCTATTTATAATTATGAGGAACAGACTGGTATTTAAGTCTTATTCACATCTTTTATGTAGTCTATTTTTGTTATATTTTTGATTTTGATGGTCTGTTTGTTATTTTGGTGTTATTCACATCTTGCTACATAGTTCTATAAGCGTTTTGCGTTTTCAAGTGAATATGACATTGTGTCTTATGGGCCATCTGCTTGTTTGTGTAAAACTCTGACTATATATTGAAAATTTGCTACGTTTATACATTAAGGGCAAAGTGTGAACAAGTGACAACACTGACATATTCAGCGTTCATAAGTATGGTGCCCCATACTCTTGCAGAAATTTATAGTACTAAATTCTGCATAATTGTTTAACCCAGCGTCCGAATTGCACACACATTTGTGGCGATTGCAAGTGAGCAGGTAGCTGAGAGTGTGAACACACACACACACTGTGAACAACACACGGCACCCGAGCAGTAATCACAAACATAAAAATAATTTAAAAAAGACTGCGGCGCGCAAGTGGGGAGTGCAAGTTGAAGGGGAGTTCAGTGCCTTGCTCACCAGGCACTGTCTAATTAACAGTCATGAAGGTATTGAGGGTGGATAGAGCGCTGTACATTCATGAAGTGGATCTCTCCCCCCACCCACAATGGCATTGCCTGCCCGAGATAGGTCGGCTAGGAAATTCTTTCACAACCCTTCATCTTTTGGAGCATTCCGACTGCGATTGGGAGTCCGACACGACTTCCCAAGTTATTATAACTATTGTCAGCCATGATCATTGTTGGGAAACAGAGAGTAATGCATTACAATATTGCATTACTTCATAAAAAAAAGTAACTAATTGTGCTAGTTACACTACCAGTCAAAGTTTTTGAACAGTAAGATTTGTAATGTTTTTTTTTAAAGAAGTCTCTTCTGCTCAGCAAGCCTGCATTTATTTGACCCAAAATACAGCAAAAGCAGTAATATTGTGAAATATTTTTTATATTTCAAATAACTGCTTTCTATTTGAATATATATATATATATATATATATATATATTTTTTTTTTTTTTAAGCTGATTTTTTTTAGCATCATTACTCCAGTCTTCAGTGTCACATGATCCTTCAGAAATCACTGTAATATTCTGATTTGCTGAATATGATCAACTAATTTATCAAACCAAAGCAAATTGTATAAACACGATTCTTTGGAAAGTGTTGGTCTAAATTGTAGCATGACCTAATATAGAAGAAAGGCCCTTTTGTTAAACAGATTAGACAGTTGGCAGTTTAGACACCGGCATTTGGGCAACTGTCTTGAAGATTACAGAGTTTGAGAAACACTATGTTGCTCTTGACAGAGAGTTATGCAGCCAATTTGGGAAGGACTTACTTGTGGCTCAAGAAGGATGTCTTGCAGTATATAAGTGGCCAATACAATGTCTTCTAGTGTAGCACTAAAAGTCCAGGTGTAAAGTTATTAGTAAGGCTCTGTGACAGTCTTATTGATGGAGCATAAAAGAATTGAGAGTGTTATTAGTAAGCTCTGTGACAGTCTTATTGGAGCATGCTTGAGTGCCACTAGAAGATAATAGAATATTTTAATGAATTTTTGTTATTTTCATATCCTGTCAGTATGAGGTCATTGTATTATTATGAATTTTTTAATATCCTTTTATTTTTTATTATATATTTTTTTGTTTGTTATTTGTTTTTTATATAATATTGTTTAAAATATTATGTTAGTATTTTTTGTTAATAGTCTCATACATTTCTTCATATAGTCGTTATAGCAACTTGCTAATGCTTTATACCCATAAGTGCAATCATTGTAAATGAGTTATTTGGTCAATAGTCTGAACATTTACAAGGCCTAAGGTAACATTAATGTCTGGAATCAGGAAAGTGTTTACAACAGTACAGCTTGCTTTCGCAAAAGCTTGCTGACGCGGAGCACAGATGTAACTAGAAATACGAGGATAGGCAGCTTGGTTCCAGTCAAGAAAATCCTGACCGCGCGAAGAAATCATCGAGTACTTTTAGTATAGCAGAGAAATTAATGTAATTTTTTATGGAGTTTATGTTTTTTAGTAAATTAATTTCTGATTTTTTGAAGTGTTAATGATTATATAGTATTTATTGTTTTATTTAGAACCATTTTGCACTTCTTAGCTTAAGCATGAATTAATATACGTGACAACTCCATAAAAACCTGCACAAGTCAGATGTCACACCCTTTATGAAATAATATGTATCGATGTCCACAGCAAGTTAAATTCTAGATGCCTTGTGGAGTACAAATGCTGAAAATGTTATGAATATAAACAGTAGGTTTCACATATATGTGTAAATATTGCGTTTGTTAACAAGCATTAGAATAAAGAGAGGGAGGCCACTAATAGTGTGTTTGAGTAATTTGAAGTCATTTGAAAGTCATTTTTCTTTGTGTTTGTGTTTTTTTTTTTTATTTGTGTTTTGTTTTGTTCCCAGTGTTTGGACTTCCGCACATCTGGAAGGAATTATTGTGAGAAAGGTCAGTGTGTGCCTCTGAGAAACAATGTTTGGCTTTTGCTTACCACCCCCCTGTTATGCCGACTGAGTGACGTTGCAGCCAGGCTGATTGGGAATGGAAAAGTAAAGCGCGAGGAGTGCGCCTTGTGGTGGGGGAAAGAAGTTCAGAAGGCGTCTGTATCGAGAAGAAAGCCTTTTGAACTTCCCGATGTCTGCCTATAACAGATTTCTCTCCGCCATATATGGCCGCCATAGTACATTTGTGATTGCCTTTTAAATCTCTAAAATGTCTTCTAGTGTATCATCGTTGACAATGCTGCGTAATGCCTTGACCATTTAAGCAAAGATGAAAAAGTCAAGGAGGGTCCCAGTAAAGTAACTTCTTAGGTTAAAGAGAGGCTATTATTACGTGGTTTGGAACTGAAATCCAAATTAAATTGATGGTCACAGGCTTAGTTTAAAAGAATGGAGTGCTGACTTGTAACACAGAGAGCTACAGTAAACAGACAGGCCTGAGTGTATCACAAGCTCTGTTAAATGATAATTCTTAACTTATGTCGAGCTGGTTTAGTCACACACCTTCTGAAGTCTGCTGTCTGTGAGCTCTGTGTGTTTTGTGGCTTTAAGCCTATTTCCAGTAGTTACATGAACTTCCAGGAATTTCCTCCATCTACTGATGTTCACTGCTGCTGTAGGTTGAGATTCTGTATGAATGACTCAGACTTCATGTTCAAATTCACCTATGAAGATGACTATTATTTACAGCCTTGCAGATTACAAAACTCAACATTATTCTTGACTTACAGATACTGTCCTGCATAATTATTCTGTTGCATTGTGCTGCAAGTAAGTTTCATTAGCAATCAATGCATGCGGCATCAGACATAAACAACAGTAAATGTATAAGACACATGAATATTGTTGTTTTTCTTACTATGAACATTCTAAATCATTGACATAGCAGCTTGTAGCAATGCATCTGCATTTCTTTTCTTGAACTCAGGAAACAGTAATTAATAAAAGCAGTTTTGTCTTATATATAGCACCAGTACTCATACTGTACACACACTGAAGGGTCATTACAGTTTGTTATAATTTCATTCACTGAATTTCTTACAATTCCAATGAGACTTCCTCTTGCTGAACACTCCAGACTTGGTAAGCTCGCCTTTTCTCTATATAAGGAGTTTTTGTATCCATCCACCAGAGCTGAATGTAAGGTTGGATGAGGAAAAGCAGTTGGACCCCCGTTTTCCCATTCCCTACTGCTCCCTTTGGCTTCACTGAAGAAGTACATTAGAATTCAAGATGTTTAATGCAGATTTTTGGAAGCCACATTTGCAGAGACAGTAGACATGTTTAGAGTCAGCAAGTTATACAGATGAATTTATGCTCAGATTTTGTCATGTTCTGAATATCGAGGTTATACAGAATGGATGGACAGATGATGGACAGATGAACAGACAGACAGATAGATAGAAAACAACATTTTGCACCTGCACCACATCATTTTGTATGAATATAAAAAAGTTGTTCAGTATTACATAAAGTTGAGGACAGGACAAAAAAAATGCCTTACTCATTAGATATTATTAAACAATAGGAAAGAATTGGCAGATGTATGATTTTGATTTGTAACCATGGAGCACATTTCCTCTAAGCTTAAATCCCAAGTGTAGGGCACACCTTTGTTTTCCAACCCAACAGGCACACACACTCACTCTCTCTCTCACACACACACACACACACACACACACACACACACACACACACACACACACAAAGTCACAGTTAGGTGTAACAGTGTTGTCCTATCCTTAGTGTCGTCTCTCTGCCTGCTCGCCTGTAGCTTTCTTCCAAACACAGGGGGCGGGTTCAAGACTGTCATCTGTCCATAACCTAGCCTGTGACGGAGAGGGAGGGATGTAGGAGGAGAGAGAGAGCGACAGAGAGAGAGAGAGGCAGTCTGGCAGACACATGGCCAGTGAATGAGAAGATCTTGCCCTCAGTACACTGTGTCTTTCACTGGCTGGCTTACTTCAGAGGACCAGGGCAGACTGTGTGCGTGTGTGTTTGTGTGTGCGTGACTGTTAACTTGCTCACCTTCCACCCAACACACACAAACACACTTGGGATTACCAATCTCACGGTTACTGAGAATTCTGCCTTTGTTTTTCCAGGATGGCTGAAGCTGAACTTCATAAGGAAAGGCTCCAAGCCCTGGCGGTGAGTCCTGTGTTGCTTTGTTCTTACACAAATCCTTTTTCTTTGATACTAACATTGATTGTTGATATGCTCATGTGTCTCTAGCCTAGAAAAGCATTTCAGGAATAAAAAACTATTTTGCTTGAAATCAGTCCTAAGTGAATGCATGTTATAGAAGCTTGTAGACCTGATAGTTTTCATGTTGTTTGGTGTGTTCTCATCACCCTATATGAACCAGAGGGCACGAAATTGAAATGTGGGTAACACTTTAGAATAGGGAACACATATTCACTATAAACTAAGAGTTCTCCCTCAACAAACTCTTGATTTGCTGCTTATCAATAGTTAGTAAGGTAGCTGTTAAGTTTAGGTATGGGGTGGATTAAGGGATCTAAAATATGATAATGCAGAATGAGAGATGAATATGTGCTTTATAGATACTAATAAATGGCCAATATGCTGTTAATATGCATGCTAATTATCAACTGGTTAATAGTGACAATTGTACCTTAAAAAAAAGTGTTACCAAAATGTGACTAAAAGAGAGAATAAATTTGGCTCCAGCTCAACCCATCTGCATAGACCAGCCGTGAGCAACAGATGGAAAGCTATTTTGGCTGCATTGCTTACATCTTTGTGATTCCGTAGAATACACATTGCTGTAGGCTGTAGGGATCAGCGTGTGCTGGTGTACACTAGGAACTGCCCTAATATACAGTTATCCGATTCAATTTTGAAGATAATGTGAGAGTTGCATGTCCATGCAAAACTTGCCGCCACAATGCAAGGTCTTTCTAGGGTGTGCTTCCCAAAAGTTTTTACATTACCAAAAGTGTTTAATAGAACTTGCAACCATGGTTAGCTGACAATACTTTTGGGAAATGCACCCCTGGTTGGTTGGCAGGGGGTGTATACTTGGTTGCTAGGGTGTTCTGAGTAGTTGCTATGGTCTGCAATGGTTTTTGGTTTTCTTTTTGATATTTCTTATTGATATTCTCTCTAGATCTGGCTCAAGCCAGTCTGTGGATTTTCATTTTTATCATTTAATGGGAAATAAATTGTTAAACCTATGTATTAGAAAAGTAATAGTACACATCTCTTCCTTCAAATCACTAACCTTTATGGGCAATATAGTGATGCTTGCCTTAAGAAACAACAATAATTAATGGTCTTTCAAGTCTTACAATGAAATAAATTCTTGGCAGCTAGAACTGTAGCAGGCTTATGCCTTTGGATGAGGTTTGATAAATGAAAGGTTAAGTGTTGAGATAGTGGGCCTGTGGTAATGGTGCTGTGCTCAGACAGAGGAAATATAAATAATTAAAGTTATACAGCATTTGGCAGCATTTAGGGATGACTGCTTCTCGAAACAAACCGAGATTATCTAAATAGTGTCTACTTGATTGTTATTTAATCACCAATAGCTCAAATTAAACTAACTACGTTACAATTTTCCCGCATTTTAGCAAGAATTCAACACTTTTATCACATCTGATAGTTGTGAACATAATATACATAACATCTGTTCTTGGTATTGAATACATTTCCATAGTAGTAATGATGCTGGGGATCAATTTTGCAGCACTATTACGATATCAGTCACATGGTGCAACTGCAAAGGCATTTGAATGCTTGGGCACACATGGCAAAGACTTACAAACCTGGTATGCCGTGTGCTGTGTGTTTAAGTCATGCCTTGAACTAACTTAAGATAAAATACTATTTCTTTTGCATCAAGTTACACCAAGTAATTCTCTTCTAGAAATCTATTCCCAAACAGTCAGTCAGACAAAGCGTTTTATATATCAGTTACAGAAACTCTCTGACTGATAATTGACCAGTACAGGCTGAAACAGCATGTGGATTTCCCCTTTTTTAATAATAGGGAATAAGAGTGACATTAATGAGGTGGTGAAACTTTGCTGCGCTGTCTGATTGACAGTAAATCACTGAAACACTGTTATAGTCCCACACAGTACTATTAATATTGAATGGTAGCTTAACAATTTAACTCAGAGTCAAATGGATATAATCTGCCATCTTTGACCTACTGTGCATTGAGCAGTTGAGATTTGTAATAGAGGTAAGATGTAACAAGTAGTGCCTGTGCGGAAGTGCTACATCACAGTGCTAGAATGTTGTGGGTGATTGCCAAGGCATTGTTATGAGAGCGCTAATGTGTTCTGGGAGGTTTCTAGCATGTTGCTATGGGGACTTTTGGGTAGTTAATAATGGTAGGTACTAGGTAGTTTCCAGGGTGTTCTTGGTGATTGAAAAGTTGTTGCATGGTAAAAGAGTCCAATCGCTATGATGTTTGGCTGCTTCAGCCGAAATCTGATGTTTTTCAGCCTGATTCATTTTCCAGTATAATGCCAATCATCCAGTCATGAAGAAATAGAGCACCTCTATGATTATTCACTAATCATTCATTTAATGTTATTAGTTAGGTTTAGGGCAGGAGTGTCCAATCCTGCTCCTGGTGGACCACCTTCCTGAGTTTAGCTCCAACACCAATCTAGAAGTTTATATGCCAACCCAAGCTCACAAGAAATATGTGCTTGTGGCAACATTTCTGTAACACTGATATTACATGCTTCATTGCACATTTCACAGCAATTTCAAAGTGAAATGTCCAGTGATTGGTGCTAAAACGTGCAATCATAACTTGAAAATGCACACATATTTATTCTGTTGGTTCAGGTACGTATTGCCGCCGGTTCAGAATTCAAATGTCTGGTGAGTGTCGCTAAAAGGTTAATGCTCTATCATATTGGAAAATAACAAACCACCTAGACAAAACTCAACCCTAGACCTACCCGATAGTATTAACGAAAGTAAAATTGATATAAAAATGCATTCGCTGATGCAGTCATGCTATTTTATCGTCCTTATTCGCAGATTTGAGCTGTTTTGTCAAACTGTAGTATCACAGGGTTCATAACGGAGCGCTTCACCTCGCGAGTGCAATGCTGTATCACCTGAGCAAACCTACTGTGTTAGAAAACCCATACATATGAAGCTGTATATGTGACGCTGACATTCAAAAGTCCAGTTTTCAAATCTCACAGCAAGGAACTGTGCAAAAATTTGGCTTTCTTAATCACAACTCTGGCCCTGTAAATCACAATTTGTGTGAAAAGTAATAAAGGAATAAAAGTTGACTGAGATTTATTGCCTCTAGTGTTCATTTCAACTGGAAACTGCAGCAACTCATACATATACTGTAGGTATCTTCTTGGAGTTTTGCAGAGATGTAGGTAGAGGCACGTATTTCCAATAAGTCTGGGTAGCAAAATATTTACTCCCATACTAAATAGCATACAAAACTAGTATGCCAAAAGAGTAGCATGTTCAAAAACAAAGTATTCAAAAATGCAGGAAAAGAACCTGGATAACTACTTCTGCCAGGATTCTGAAATGTGTATCTATTGGACTTAATATCCCATGAGGCCATGTGAGAGAAGTTTTAAATGGCATAATGGATGCAACTGATGCCGCAGGTCACATAACAGACCCAACATGGCAGATGTTATATGTCCAGATTACATTCATATTAGACACACATATTATGTAGAATGCAATTTTTAATGGTTGCAAAGAAAGTTTTCTATCAAATATAGTACCTACTCAGAGAATATGCAATTTTGGACAATGGTGACTCTGAAGATTTTGATTAGCTCATTCATGTGTGTTTCATTGGGACTGGAGATAAACTATATTGGAAGGTGACCCTCCAAGAGGACTGTACTGGGGGCTTGTACAAATCCCTAACACTGAGTTGAGATGAGATGATTGCCTTAGTAAACACTACAAATTAGCAGCATACTGCACCAACAACACAACATATTTTCATATGTCACCCAGCTTGATTTAAAATTTCCAAATGTTTGCAGCAACCATCCTTTGTTTTATTATCGAGTTGCAGTTTTATTGTCAAATGCACATGCAATTTTGTTATCAAAACAGGTGCCTGGTGTCGTAACTGAAACTTGTGGTAGTTTGATGTTCAAAGATCTTATACGGTCAGTACTTTATGTACGTTGTGCTCATTAGCATTTGGACCTTCCTTCAAGAAGAAAAGTACCACAGAAATTTGCCCGTAGATTTCCAATTTAGGGTTTCTAGTTTCACTAAATATTCAGCCAACATCTGTCTTACCCCAGCCAAATGCTGTATCTGGGCTTCGCTTGGTTTCCCATGCTCTCCAGAAAAGCAAAGCCTGTGGGCTGCTTGATGTTGGCTAAGAAGTTAATGAGTTAAACTAGAAGCTATACTTCAAGAAAATTACTAAAATGTAGTAGAGTTTAATGGTTGTTAACTCTCACTATGCTCTATCATGCTGTTTTGCTGGGAGTGAATTATAAATATCGGTTTCTGCTAGTGGTGAATATAGACTACCTTGCGTCAACAATGCTAACCACAAACCTGAGTGCCTGACTGACAAACTGTTTGAATACCACTTTGCTTTTTAATAAACATTCCATTAAGATTTAGAAGAACTGTTTTTTGATTGGTTTGCCAGGCGATTGCCTATTGACACTCTGACACTTTGCTAGCTAGCTATGTTTCTGGTCCATTGCCTCAAACCACAGGCTGCTGCTGCTGCTGCACAGGACAGTCGTTGGGCCAAATCTGTGGCTTTTCTTTTCAGTCCATAAAGTCAGGGAATGTCGCTAGCTCAAATGAGAAACGGGTTAGCATGTTGCTAATTGCGGTACACTGGGTGGAGTTGATTGCACATGGGCGGACTTCCCACTTGTTTTAAATGCCCACCCTGATTGGCTCTGACTTGTTTACATGGATAAATTTAGTCAAGCTCAGGTCTAGACCTTTACTAGAGGCCTCATTTACACTGTGCTCTTGCTAGCGTAGCACAGGCAACCATTACTATCGGGCTAAATTTAGCAGCAGCTGTCCGTGATGATTTGGCTCAGGGTTCGCATATTTCATGGAGGTGGGGTGGCCCTCAGGTGGGTTTGAATTCCCAGAGCTCTCGGGTGTGGGGCTCAGCTGCATTACTGAAGCAAGTATTGGGAACTAACTGTGCTGTTACTAAATGCCTTTCTGCTAACTAGCACAGCAGAGTCAGGTATTTCTGGATGTTTCATGATGGTAACAAACATCTGATTTATGTCACATACAAGGTCAATTTTGATTTTCAATTTCTGTTTAGTTTTAGTTTGTTTTAGGTAGTCAATATGCACTTTGGCATCATAAAATCGTCATAAAATTTAAATTCACCCTATCTGTTCACTAAATGGATGTTATAGATCTAATTGTGAATGAATAAACCTTTTATATGTTTCTTTTACAGAAAATGTTTTGACCTTGTCATGTTTTACCAAAATGTCTTAACTGGATCTTCCAGTGAAACAGCTTCTCTCTGGTGATGTAAGCAGGACCTTTCCAGTCATTTAGTCTACTTAAACCCCACTTTTGGGAGCAACACCCACATGTCATCCAATCAACAAGCGATGCATAGGAACAAATCTCCACCATTCAGTAATCCGTTACATTCAAATGTACGTCACAATACAAAAAAAGATCTTTCACTACTTCTTTTTCAGTGCAACTTTGTAATTAAATCCTACCATCCAACAACGACTGAAAAATACGAAAACTGAAGTAATCTGTGTGTAATTTGTGTTTATGTTTTGAGTAAAATTTGCCTCTTTTTTTTAGCTTTCTCATTTAAGTTGTCATTATTTTGCTTAATCTTATTGGATGCACTGGCAATTTTCGTCTTCGCAATAGTTTTGTTAACAATAATTAGTAGTAACTACCTGGTAGAAACTTGCTTATTGGGCAATGGTGACCAGATTGACCCTTGTGGGAACTTTTGGATGTCCCTCACAGATCTTAAACCACTAACATATGCTCTTTTCTCAATATAACTGGCAGCTGAGGGGGTCAGAACTTGGAATGTACATTATGTCAGTTACATTCGATCACAAATGTCAAACATTTTTTGCTTGACCGGAATACAAAAATAATGTGACCGGTCAACACCTGCTGCTGTCACATGATCCAATTAGCAATGTCTTAAGTGACCACGGTTCAGTTTCCCACCACTGAGAGGTAAAGGCATGAGATGTTAGTAGTCAAAGTTAAGATATGAAATTGAAAGTTGATGTTTGTAATTTCTGTGCCATTAGCATAATCAAAAATAATTGCAAATATAATGGTTTTCCAAGCACGCCCCAAATTTCTATTGGCCGGAGAAAAAGATCCTGCATCAAAGCCAATGTTTCTATGTGAATTTAAGAGAAAATTTGCATAGAAGTGAAACAGTCCACCTGACCTACAATGTGATCATACTGCAAGCCATACTGGATGTTATAACAGCAGGGTGTAGCTTTGCTGACATTAGAGAGAACACATGGATCTAAAATAGCCCATGAGCACATGAGAACAGCTATGCACTCATGCCAGCGTGTACCATATTCCTCTTCAAATATGTTTGCAATGCGGACACTAGATTAGTAGTACCTTAGACATAGTTTGCAGTATTTGGTTTGCATTAATGAATGGAAAGTCTGTTACCTGGTTTTATCTGGTTAATTTAACTGGTCAGCCCAGTCCTCGGCATATGTTCCTCATCTAGCTTTTGTAGCATGATGCACACCCCAATGATTGTAATGTGTGTAGCTTTCTGCACAGGATGCAGTTATATTATGGTTTTATGATTTTATTTTCCTTTCACGTGATGTTATTAGGGATGACCTTATTATGCAACAAAGCTGGGAAGGAGTTATGTTGAGGTTTTCTGAAGTTTAATGTCATGTGTAACCTGTTGCAAGAGCAGAAATCTCCTCTGAACTGAACCCAGTAGAAAGTACTTGTTGGAGATTTATCCTAGGTGTATGCTATTCCGAGATTTCTGAAGTAAATTTAGATTCCTAATCATAAACTCTAGCTATTATAACAGTAGACTTTTAGTATAACCTTCCAAATTATAGTTGTCCTATTTAATAAATAAATAAATAAATAAATAAATAAATAAAACATTACCTATAAATGATTAATAACAATGTAATTCCCAATTTGCTGCTTATCTCCAGTTGAATCATCGAACAGAATTGAAATGAAGAGAGGGTGGGAGAAGGCGAGAAAGAAGTGTGAAAGTTATGCCCCTGAAGCCAAAAGGCAAATCATCAGCAGCATGGGGGAGTGAGTGAGAAAGTCACACACTTGTGAACTTGTTGTATTCCTACGTAATTCACAACAAAATTGTGTCATGTTGTCAACAAACTGGAAATACTTCCGCACTGTTGAATTTGGAACTGTCCTTTTCTGCCACGCTTGTAAATAATGACAATGATATAAGAGGCAGACCTGAGCCAATCACAATGTCACAAAAATAAAAAATACTTCATATACTAGGGTCAAATTCAACATGAAGACCACTTAAAGAGCTTCACACCACTTCTATAATTTCTGTTATGCAATATGGGTGAAATCCAGAATGTGAAAGTTTATCACATGGAGCAACAGAAAATGGACCACACTTTTAAACTGCATTTTAGTAAAGGTTTTACAATACTAGCGGTGCTTTTGTAACAAATATTGTATATTTTTTAGTTGGTTTAATTTAAGATAATTTAGTTAATTTTAGTTATTTCAGTTAATACCCACCACACATTTCATTGATGGTGGACTGCAGTGTTTATTGTAAGCTATGTGCACAGAATGCATTATTAAATGCAGAGGTAAAAAAAAAAAAAAATCAGTCTAATTTAAATAATGGACTGCAGACCTTCACATTGTTGTTTATTTGAAGAGAATTTCTGAAGAAATAACCACTTGCCTTAAGCATCCAATAGATGTGTTTGCCTGATGTTATTTATTTTTGGATTAAATGCAGGGACTTGTGGTTTATGTGGTTTAATTGACATCCAAAAGATGCAAAGCATGTTAATAAGGTCAGTTAAAGAATGTTACTAGCAGATGAATAGTGTATTATACTTTTAAGACTGCATGATCTACTCAAGAACACAGCAGTGAACACACACCCGGAGCAGTGGGCAGACATTTATGCTGCGGCGCCCGGGGAGCAGTTGGGGGTTCGGTGCCTTGCACAAGGACATCTTAGTCGTGGTATTGCTGGCCCGAGACTCAAACCCACAACCTTAGGGTTAGGAGTCAAACTCTCTAACCACTAGGCCACGACTTCCACACACAGGGACTCTGGGATGACATTTAAGAACCGACAAACACTAACTGAATGGACTGGGGCTTTTAAGCACAGGATAATAAGGGAGGAACGAAACACACCTGGAATCAAATAAACTCAATCAACGAGAGACAGAAACTGGGTCACGGAGCACATGGGGAGCAAAAACACACACAAAACACCACAAAAGCCTGACATCTTCATGGTGTGCCATTACTTCACCACTTCAAATAAGTTTCATAATAAATCAATAGCACATCTTGAAAACTTCCTTTCTCAAAGTGCTTTCTGGGAAAACTATATCCAGTCTATTTTTGTCTGTCCTCTGGGACAAGCGCTTGACTCTTGATAAACAGCCATCATCAGAAAAGACTTTAAGACATATTTTAGCAAATAAGAGTCACGATAAAAACAAAAGAAAGCTTACACAATGCTGCCTGCATTTGCACAAAAAAATAAAATAATAATAATTATAAAAGAAATAAAAAAAAAAAAAAATTAATGCTCCGATTCTGGTCTTTCATAGCTTTGTAGACTTAAAGGTGCTCTCAGTTTGTTATTAGCTGTCACAATTGTTTCTCCTAAAAACTTTAATTTTTTGTGGATTGCATACCGTGGGTTAGATCATTTACGCCTAGAATAATTTGATGAAGAATGTTTCCCTAGTAAAAAAAAAGTACATTTATTTCATACTAAGTATAGTTTAAATCTATTAACATATTAACTGACATATTGCTCGAGACTTACTAATATATAAAAATATTTAGAGTACTGCTTATGCAAAATGCACATTTCTTAATATTAAGCCTTAAGACATTGCTGATGAGGATTCAGTCTTTAAATGCAAGCTATTTAAAGTGTACCTGAAGTATACTAGTTCCACTTTAACACAATCAAATATACTCTAGTATATCTTTAGTTGGCCCTCAGCATTACTTCTTCACAATTAAAGTGCATTAAGTACAAAATTAGTTGTTCCAATTTAGCAAACTTTAAGTATACCAGTTTAGTATACTGAAAGTACAATTGCATGGTATTTTTATTAAGTGCATAAATATTGCATAGAGTTCATGGAAACTATTTTAATGCCATTGCTGTTCAGGAAAAATAACTGAGCAAATAAAACATTTTCCATGTATTAGTTACTCTTTTTTTCAAGAGCATTTCAATCAGAAATGTCAGCATTGCTTGCACTGGGGGCGCCAGTTGTAGGAGTCAGCAGTGACACAAACAGTGACAACTTGGGTCATTGGTCACATTCAACAGAGGAAATTGACTGTTTCTCTATCTCAATAAAAGTTTTGTCAAGTCCATCTACTGTGAGTCATTGGCTCTTAGTTCATGGCTTCATCCCATTTGGCATACTTGTGGCATACTTGTGTACTTCACTGGAAATGAGTAAGCAGTGTGACATTAATGAACGTCTTACCAAAGACCACCATGAAGCTTACTGTTTGCATTTTCATTTCAAGTGGTAGGGTCTAGCTAAAATCATTACCTTACATTATATTATCCTTAAAATTCATTACCTTAAAATTAAAATCAATTACTCTTAAAATCCATTATCATTATCCCATCTTAATATGCAGAAACAACTATAAATAAACCATTACTTTTAGGGCAGTACTGTCTGTTTGCGAAACCAAAGGCAAAATGTCCTGGGAACTTTTTGAAGACAGTCACCATTTTTTAGGTTCAAACTATTTTGTTAATTTGTCAGCTATAATTTAATTTAGTCTTAGTCCTGTGTCAAATATCCTGTTTAGTTTTTTATCATATTTGGGAATTTAACCAGTGGATTTCCAAATATTGACTCAAATGACCATTAATAATCTGTTAAAACAACACCAAATTAGTCAGCTCCCGAGCTCATGAATCAGTAGATTGAGTACACAAATTTGGTCACTGGTAAGTTTCCTGGCTCACTGCACATTGGGACAGTGAATACTCAGTTTCCAGTGACATGACTACGTACAACGTCAACTGACAACATTATAGAACATCTCTAATTAATAAACAACAGGCAAGACCAATCTCTTCTATATATTATTTTTATTCTTTTTAAATATATAGTTCGGTTACATGTTCTAACAACATTTCAGTCAAATATTAATGATAAACGTTAACTAGATGTGTTCATGTACTGTCTAGCGATGTGTGTTTATGCTAAAATATACTAATAAAATGGTTTGTCTTTTCAAATCTTCTATCGCGTATCATTATATTTATCGAGTTGGCTTGTGTGGTTCATGTTTCACGCTTCAGAAATGTGATGTAATTTCCGGTAAGGGAGCATAGTGAGCACCAATGCTCCCTAGTTTTTGCGTTGCATTGTGGGATTTTTCAGGGAGTGAACGTTCCAAAACAACAGTTTATAATATGCACACATATACAGTATGCATATACAATCAATAAATATAATATACACAGACAGTACTAAAAGCAGAATCGACAGATAGAATACATATATAACATACATTACACATGGAAGTACACAAGAACGTTCACTTCATGGAGATGTATACATAGTATACATAATGTGGATTTTCTCATTGTGCCCCAAAAGTTTTTTATGTTGTCCTTGGGGAGAAAAGCATCAAGCCCTGTTGCACACATAACGTGGGAAGCTGTCAGAGGGGAATGTGGCCTGTGTAGGAGTACATGGCCTAGATTTTTACCCTCTGAACTTGAAGTTAGCTATAGTGACATCCTCAGTGGATTTCCAATTGTTTCTGTTAAACTTTAGATCTCAGTAAATCTCTTATATTTTGTCTCTAGCAAAAGAATAATCAAATGAACTCAAAGAGAGGCCTTCGAGGCTTTGATGGCATCAGTAGAGATGGAAGGGGTGGCTTCAGTACCGCCATGCAGATGTTTTCCATTTGAGCTGGGAAACAAATCCTCATTGTTTGGGTCTCACCAGCCCAACAGGCGTAACACAACTGAGCATTTTTTATTACCTGTTTTCATGCTCAACTCTTACCCCCAATTCTTTACAGATGCTATGGTCTGTCTGGAAATTACTCCACATGAGTGATATTTCAAGATGTTTGGGTCACAGCTTACGGACCCGTGGTGAGGAACGTCTCTTGCTGCTGGCCTATTCCTGTATGTTACTCTAAGCTCTGGTATGCATCGCATACTTGGTGTGAAATAGATCTGGCTTTAGTTTTCTCTCCAGATGAGAGGGGCTTGGAGTGCCAGTCCGTAGGGCATGTAACCAGTGACGAATGCTCTGTCGGTGTAATTACAGCCCTGCCGTCACATGAGAAATTGCTTGCATAGATTCAGAGTTGACGTTGTTGTGATGGACGTTAAAGAAACGTCTGCGTCTATAAAGGACAGATCCGTGATGTTCAGCACATAAACAAATTGTGATATGCTTTGTGATACATTTTAAAATGTTTTGCTAATGCACACACACACACACACACACACACACAGACACACACACACACACATATATGTATATATATATATATATATATATATATATATATATATATATATATATATATATATATATACAGTACATGTCAAAAGTTTGGAAACATTACTATTTTTAATGTTTTTGAAAGAAGTCTTTGCTGCTCATCAAGCCTGCATTTATTTGATCAAAAATTCAACAAAAAAACAGTAATATTGTGAAATATTATTACAACTTAAAATAATAGTTTTCTATTTGAATATACTTTAAAAAAAAATAAAAATTATTCCTGTGATGCAAAGCTGAATTTTCAGCATCATTATTCCAGTCTTCAGTGTCACATGTAACATCCAGTCTATCACATGATCATTTAGAAATCATTCTAATATTCTGATTTATTATGAGTGTTGGAAACAGTTCTGCTGTCTAATATATTTGATGAATAAAAGGTTAAAAAGAAGTGCATTTATTCAAAAAAAAAAAAAATCTAATAATATATATTCTAATAATATATTTTCTTTACTACCACTTTTTATCAATTTAACACATCCTTGCTGAATAAAAGTATTGATTTTATTTAAAAAAAAAGAAAGAAAAAAAAATTCTGACCCCAAATTACTGACCAGTAGTGTATATTGTTATTACAAAATATTTATATTTTTCAAAAACATAGCTTTTTTTTTTTTTTTTTACTTTTTATTCATCAAAGTATCCTAAAAAAGTATCACATGTTCTGAAAAAATATTAAGCAGCAGAACTGTTTCCAACTTTGATGATGAATCATCATATTAGAATGATTTCTAAAGGATCATGTGATAATGATCCTAAAAATTCAGCTTTGCATCACAGAAATAAATGATAATTTAAAGTATAATAAATTTAAAAACAATTATTTTAAATTGTAATAATATATCACAATATTACATTTTTTTTCTGTATTTTTGATCAAATAAATGCAGGCTTGATGAGCAGAAGAAACTTCTTTCAAAAACATTAAAAATAGTAATGTTTCCAAACTTTTGGTCTGTACTGTATATATATAAGTTTAGGATTTTATGGTTATGTATTTATGGAATTGTTGTAGTAGTTATGTTTAGGATTAAGGGATCTAGAATATGGTCATGCAGAATAAAGCATTAAAATGTGCTTTATAAGTACTAATAAACAGTCAGTATGCTAGCAATATGCATGCTAATAAGCAACTAGTTAATGGTGAACAGTGTTCCCTAATCTAAAGTGTTACTGCAATTACAACTATTTTAGCTGTTGTTTTACTGAAATATTTTGGGCCATTTGAAATTAGTTGTTTTTCTGACTTTTTTGAGGTTCATTGCCACTTCCTGGATTCAGAACCACATATAAGCATACTTCTCTTTTTGATATTTTTACCATATCTTTGTATATTAATTTGCCCAACACTTTCATCCAAAGACACCTGTAGCACATTAATAAGTGGGGAGAAAAAGTAATTTTATTATTTTTATTATAATTCTTTTTGTATTGTGTGCTACCGAAATTTAACCCATAAGGTTAAGGTTGCTAGAGCCACCCTCTGCACAAAAACATACATACTACATGCACATTATTCTTAAAGGAATTATATGACGTTGCTAAAAAGAACATTATGTTGTGTATTTGGTGTAATGCAACATTTAAGGTTCAAAAAACAAATTATTTTCCACATACTGTACATTATTGTTGCTCCTCTATGCATCAATTTTTACAAAGCTCATTGTTCTGAAAAGCGAGGTGTATGCTAATTGGCCAGCTATCCAGTGTGTTGTGATTGACTGAATAACTCAAGCGTGTGACGGAAATGTTACGCCCCTTAACATACTGGGATGCTGTCTCCCGGCGTGACCAGACAAAACCAATAAAACCCATTACAAACGAGGCATTTGTTGCATCCAGTGGGGACATAATTAATGATTATAGTGACTTATACTGTGTTTTTATGCGTTGTGTTGCGTTGCATATCACGCAGCTTAAACATAAAACCATGTCTGCATTTGTGATCAGAGAAACGACAAACAACAAGCTCTAACAGTTCCTCTACACTGCTTAAAACTCGTGCTTGAATCATCAGTGGCAAATTCTTTAAATATAAAAAACTTACTTACAGGCTGTGAGTCAGAAGTGCCAGACTGTACTTGTAAAGTTGGAACTGCCCCACTTTATAGAGCAGCCTTTGATCACAGACCCATTGTAGGCTAGTCTGCACGAAGTTGATGTATTTCCTCAGCGACCAGTATGGATAAGCTTTAGGCATGACGAACTGGATATCATTCTCTTTTGGAAGGCCAAACAAAGTAGTTTTGCTTTCACAACAAAACACAGCATCTCCACATCATGGCGGCCACAACAATACTACAGCAAGAATAAAAGTTACGCCTTCTTTCTTTACGTAAACATTTGGGCGGTGTTATGCAAATCTTCCCACACAGTGATGTAGATATGTGGGGGCAATGTTTAAATGAGGCGTTTCGGGGGGTGTGGACAAGTCTTAACTTTTATAAAGAATATCTCTTTGGATTTGAGACTTTAGTCTTTGCAACTCTACAGATCTTCTTTATGCACCAAGAGCTTGTTACACTCAAAAGAGAAAGGAAAATTTAAACACATCATGTGACCCCTTTAAATACAGGGAAAAGCAAAAGTTGTGATCAGTTTTAACATTAGATATAATTTTCTAAGATAAAACAATATGTCTTAAAGGGGTCATATGATGCTTTTTTAAAGATCATTATTTTCTGTATTTGGTGTAACAGAATATGTTGACATGCTTTAATGTAAAAAAAAACATATCTTATTATCTTTCAAAATGTAAAGACAGTTAATAATGTCTTTAGTTTTACCATCAGTTCAAGCCCGAAAGGGGAACAGAGTCGCGTTACAGACACAGTGATGAAGCTCATATGTGTTTGCAGTAAACAAGCCACAGATGGTTAAGACAGTTGACTCCCTGTCTCTCTCTCTGTCACATACACACACGCGCGCGCGCGCACACACACACATACACAATGCGCAAAACTCTTCATTTGAACAGTCAATAGCAAATACTTAAACTAATAACAAAACATACTGTACTTACAGTAGCTGATTCAGAAGCGCCAGATTGTCATAGCAAAGTCAGAATTACCTCCTCTGCTAGGTTCGCGAAATGGTCATCCATAAAATGTATTGCTGTTCTGTTGTAAGTAATCTTAAAGATTCCTAAATGCATCTACTTTCGGAAGGACAAATAAAGTGCTTTTGCTTTCTCCTAGATACACACAGCATTTTCCTGACATGACTGCTTCAACACTGACTCCGGTTACTGAAACCACAACTTCTTTCTTTGCGTGAATATTTGGCATTACACAAATATTTCCACATTGTGACGTAGAGATGTGGGGGCATGTTTGAATGAGCCATTTTAGGGGGGTGTAGCAGAGTCTTAACTTTGATAAAGAATATCTCTTTGGTTTTGAGACTTTAGTCTTTGCAACTTCAGGGATCTTATGCACAATCAGCTTGTAACACTCCAAAGAGAAAGGAAAACTTGAAATTGCATCACATGACCCCTTTAATATAAGATTTGAAGTTTATGACATTCACATCATAAAAGCACATATGTAATACTTTTATGCCATATGGCGTAAAAAAAAGACATTAAAAATGTCCAAGCTCAAAAGACAAAAAAACATCACATTCAGAAAAAGGCAGCTGTGTATAATCTGGTTTAACCAGAAGTGTGTCTGTTTTACAGTTAAGCCTTATTATTATAGTCTTGGCTGATAAAATTTCATTTGAAATTAAAAAAATATTATTCCAAGATACCAGAGTTTATATTCCAGGTGCCAGAATGACAATCATCCTACAAAGTGTATATTTTGCTGATTATTGTGTTGACTTGTTTTGGCCTCAGATGAATGAAGTTCGACAGAGACATAGTGAGCACTTCCAGTTGGCATGACTGTTCACAAGGGGCTAGAGATCTGATGCCAAAACAATCTCTCTGCTTCTGCATTGTTGTTGTTGTTGTTGTTGTTGTTATTGTTGTTGTTTTCTGTGTTCTCCTGTGTGCTGTTCATGTGCTAGTTCAACAGGATGACAGTATTCATCAATTCCTTAATCAAACCACATTAATATACAAACATATATATATATATATATATATATATATATATATATATATATATATATATATATATATATATATATATATATATATATATACACACACAGTAATCAGTAGATGAGAGGAACATTACAATTACACCATCACTTCCAGTATACTAGATTTAATACAAAGCTTTTGAGATAACTAAATTTCACTTTACAAAAATTACAGATACTTTTATTACCCCCATTTGAATTTCTTTATTGATAAATTGATATTAAGAGTGTTTCTCAGACAAAGTTTGTCCACCGTGCACTTATAAAGGACAGATCTCTTGCTGGAAGTTTCATGTCTGACTATTCATCAGAGGATTTGTAAAGATTTATGTGCCTTTTAAATAAAAAAACCTAACTGGTTTCTCTGGCGTAAAGGTACTCAGGTCTTTTCCCTTATTTTTTCTTTCTCAACATCTCAAAATCAAGGATTATGTTTCAGTTTCTGTGCTCAGCTTTTAATAGAAGACATAAGAAACCATTATCTTTAGATTTCATGTGAAATCCAATGGCATCATTCACTGACTGATATATGTAAGGGTCCATTTTTAGAGGCACATTTGTTCACATCTGGATAACGCATCAGTTTTCCCTCTGTGGAGCTCAGAGGAGAGCACATACTGAGAGCACTCGGCACTGGAATGCACTCGTGAACTGTGTCAGAGCCAGCCAAGATATTTGAACACACACTCAAGAACCTCAGTAACTTACATATATGGCTCAGTTTCCCTCTATGGGCTTCTCTGGTAATGTAAAGTGAATAAGAATTATATCACCTGCAGAGACAGGCTTTCAAAAACTTGGTGCGTTTAGGTTATGATGTGATATGTTTATATTATATACAGTGTTGTAAAGTTGTGGACAAACATTTCTAAATGGGTCATATTTTCAACCAAACTGTCACATTTTTCTTAAGAAAATGTGAATATTTATAATATATATTATATTAAAATAACCTAAACAATTATTTCTGCCCAGCTCACTATTGCACTATTGAAAATGGATGACTTCCTGTTTTTAGTCAGTTGTTGTTAGAAGTGAAACAGCTGCATAAGTATTTAGCTTTACACTGCATGCACTACTAAGCTTGGGTGACCATTTGTCCCCTTTTTTCCAGACATGCCCTGTCCGGGATTTCTAAATTGCCTAAAAATATGTGGGTTTTGACTTTGTTTTCCAATTGTTTTCATACTTGCTGAAGGTAATGACTGAAAGGTTTGACCAATAACATGCAGACATTGTGCATTATTGACTAACTGTGGCGAGCGAGAAGGTGGGATCTACAGAGAACGATCAAAACAATGCAAATAATGTATGAGGACTGCAGAGTGTCACAGTTACATTCAGCTTAGTCCAGTTCCTGTCATGTCTGTTATGAGTTCTCTTTAGTTTCTCTGGTTACTGATTAGTTATTCCTTGTCCAGCTGTTTAGTTCCCTCATTTACAATTTATATATGTACTCCCTATTCGGTTCTGTCCTTTGTTGGTTATTGTCTTGTGTAATGTGTTGTTTAACTCCTGCATTCTCAGTAAAGTGTATTTTGAAGTGTTAATCATTGTTTACATTCCCTATTCCTTGACTACGTGTTACACAGAGAGCATGTCAATAGGAAAACAAAGCCAAAACCCACTCAAATCGGCAAGCTGGAATTATTTGGCCTTATTGTCACACAAAATTACTTATATATCATTAAAATTTTTTCGAATGTTTCTTTCAGTGGTTTAAAAAAAACAAATTCTAATATATTTGCAGGAAAAGCGGAAAAGGCAAGCCGAGATAGAGGAAAAAAGAAGACAACTCGATGAACTTGTTCTACAACTTCAACATTTCAAGGTAAAAAAAAAAAAAAACTCCAAGTCACATCTGAAAGTTTGACCATGCGCCATTACAGCAAACTGGTCATTCAAATGTCAGCTCTCAATATGTTTTCCTTTATGTTTACATATCAATGCAAACAAAAGAGTTTTGTTGTGGACCAATGAGGGCTTTTGAGTTCATTTGACATCAAGAGGTTGTATCTGATGTGAATCTGTGTGTGCTTGAAACTGAACATACAGAAATTAAGCTTTATTTCATGCCATAACATATGCATCTTTTTATTGCTCTGGGTAGTATAGCACATTTCTCATAACTTCTTGACTTAAAATAAGTTACCTTTGATGAGCAGTTTAGATTCATTGCATCTCCTGCAACAGATAAATGCAAATGTCAACCAGTGTGTGTGTTTTGGTGGTAGAGTAATTCCAAATCCCAAAGAGAATCTTCACTCCTGAATCACTGTCTAGCTAACATCTAACGTTGCTATCTACATTGATGATGCACACATACTAGTTGGACCTAAACAATACAATCCCTTAAGGTAGGACAATGGAATCAAATTTGGGTTTGGAAATTACTCTTTGAATTTTTGTTCTGATGATAATCTTTTTTTCTCTGTGCGAGTCCACGTCAGGGGAACATGTCTGAATCAATTCTGGCAACACAAGAACCTGGGTTCCGCCTCATTTACGCACAATTACTATGTGGTGTTATCACCCAAATTTTATGCCAGTTAGTTTATTAAAAAAAAAAAACACACAGTCTTTGGTTTAAAGTCACTCATGAAAGAGATTTTGTCTTGGCCACAGGAGAGAAGGACATGAGGGAAAAGAAACACTTATTCTCAATGACTAATTCTCAAAGACTTATTCTCAAAGACCGCCGAGAGACTAAAAGATAACAGTGATACACAGCACAACAGCTAAAAACAACACTGACGTTAGTTATAGCTAATCTTATGCACAAATGTGTATCGTAATGAAAAGGAAGTGTTTTTTTCAAAGAGCTAAATTCAAAGTGAGGACTAGACTGAAAAAGAGGAGCATATCCAGGAAGAAAGATGTTTATTTAGTAGTGGGTGTAATCGGCTTCTGAAGCAAGTTCTCATCGGAAAGTACAGCTGCAATGCCTGTGATATATGTCTAGATTTTTGATGGCCAACGGAAAGATTTGTATCTCTATTTTTATTTTATGAAACTATTTATATATATATATATATATATATATATATATATATATATACATACACGGAAAAAATGTGATGTGAAATTGTAAGCATAAAATATTAAAAGTATGCTGTGCAGATACTAAACAAAACTCAATTATTTGCCACTTTTAAAGGGGTCATGAACTGCATGTTTTTATTATTTTATAATGTTCTCTGAGGTTTACTTATAATATTAGTCTGATTTTACATAAAAAAATCATAATTTAGAAGTAATAGGCTATTTTCTATCCTGTTTTTTAGCCTCTCTTCAGAAGAGTCAGTTTTTATAGGTGGGGCACATTCAAGTCTCATTAGGAGTCGCACATTGCTGTTTCTGGATTAAAGTTTTGCTTATTTGAATGGCTGATGGTTTTGCTTATTAAAATCGCTGTTGTTAGCTTCTTTGATTTACGTTGAAAACAAACTGGGTGTGTAAATGCAATAGTGGTAAAAGCACGTTAAAAAAGCACATTACTGTTGGATCCAATATAATCAGACTCTGCACAGCATCGTCTTTAACTTTCAGTCTCTCTGAAAAGCCTGCATCAAACTGTCTTTAAACATGAATCCGTAACAAAGTAAAGCAAACAAACGTAGAAGCAGACCTTGATCTTCTCCTGCGGAGGCAGTGTTTAGCCACACTATTATGTCATAAAGTGGCACATGCCAAAACAAGTCATTTTCTGAGCTTGGTTTCAATAAAAGCTGTTCAATAAACTAACAAGAAAGTTTTGAGTTTTAAAACTTACAGGATGATTTTATAGTACAGTCACTTGTTATATGTCAAAAGATCAAGGGAAATTTGATTTCTCAGTTCTTGACCCCTTTAAATAAAACACAGACTGATTGTGTTTCTTTCCTTTTGTGTACACAAACTCAAACTAACAGAGCTATGTATGGAAGTGGTGCATTAGACAATATTATAAAGTTTAGCGGTCACTATATATTTGATGGCAGAATGCCATAATTGGCCAATTACAATCAAGTATCCCAGAGAGCCATGCAATAAAACATAAAACTGCTTTTTAGCAAGAATATAGTTCAATCATCAAGTTATGATAATCTGAAAACGAGTGCTTTTAAAACAGTCTTAAAACATCCTGAGACTGTTGAAGCCAAACATGTGGGAAGTCTTGAAATCTAAGACCGCATAACTTCAGCAGCTTGTGAAACAGTCCTGAGTTCCTATGGTTGATCTTCATGGGGTTGATGACTAGGTGTAAGGGGTCTTGAGAGACCTCATTGCTCACATAGCTCACACAGTCAGTTCAACCACAGCTGGTGACTTCCTTAACAGCTGTTCGTGTTGGACAGGTTATAAATGTATTCAAGTTAACACGAGAATCTGGCAACACATGACATTTATATTCTGAACTTATATGTCAAACAATGCACATAATAAAGTGTTTTCCTTTTTTCTTTTTTTTTCTGTTGTAAGCAACAACCCATACAATAATGAGCTCACTAAAATATACACAAAATCCTTTTTTAGATTCAGCTGGTATGTTTATGCTACATTCACTCAGCAGCAGAGTCATTTGGAGAGCTAAATAAAGTTTACAGTAAAATATTGATTGACAGTCACATTCTCTAACTGAATTGACCTACAATTTGTGAGTGTTGTGTTTTTTCATGTGAGGTTTTACAAACTCACAAAGCTGGAGATAGCAGAGGTTTTAGAACCAGTTGTCTTCCACAGAGCCCCTGCAACCAGTTTTGTGGTCTAAATGTTGCAGTTTACACTGCTAAAAGGCTTGAACACAGATGGTTTGTTGGTGTTACGTAATTAACTTTGGTTTATCGGGTCTGCCAGCCTCGCAAACCCATCCAAACCCTTTTAAACTACCTAAAGACTCATTGGAAATATGTGCCTCTACCTACGTTTCAGCAAAATTCTAAAAACGTACCTATATGTATGACTCGCAGCAGTTTCCAGATGAAATGAGAACTAGAGGCAGTAAAAACTTTCAGTCAGAAAACTTTTATTTCTTTTTTACACAAGTTAGGATTTACAGGGCCCAAGTTTCGATTAAGAAAACCTATTTTTCGCACTATTCCTTGCACATTATTGCACAACAATTTCAAAACAATTTTAATATGCTGCTGGATTTGAAAACTGATACTTTTGAATGTTAGTGTCACATATACAGCTTCATATTTATGGGTTTTCTAAATAGGTTTGCTACTGTAGGTAGTTCATGCAATATGGCAATACACTTGTGAGGTGAAGCACTACAGTATGAATACGTTGAAACTATATGGTTCAATAAAACTGTGAATGTATTTGTGAACAGAAATGTTGCCACAAGGACATATTTTCAGTGAGCTTGGGTTACCTTTAAAACTAGCTTTGTCAAACTTGGAGAACAGCTAAACACCATAGGCTGCAAAGCAGTTTCAAATGCTTTAAAAAAACAACATTTGAAGCTGTTGCTGGTTAGTAGAAAAATTGATGGATAAACTCCCACCTCACCTTCGTTCATTAGATTATGTTGTTTCAACTGTAATAAAACTTCCTGGTGTTTTGGATGCCACTTGTTAAGGCAACTGCCTTTTTCAAGACAGCTAAAAGTTAAAAGTAAAAAAAAAAAAAAAACCCTAAAGTATTTTTGGCACAGAATGAAATGTCAAAATATATTGAGCTTGTCTTCGTCCCCCAGACCTTATTCCAAGCATTTAACCAAAAATCCATTCACTTGATGATTGATGATTGAACTGCAAGTTCTAAACTGCTAACTCATTTCTGGGTTTTAGGACTCGTTTCTGCAGCACTTTATTGGCACTATGGTTACAGGCATTATTCAGAGCTGTCATGAGAACAGAAAAGCCGATTGTCTCCTGCAGACTGTATTATGTACATGATTACTCGAGATTCACACCTCTTGCAGTACTAAGACTTTTGTCAATCCCAAACATGTGTGTGAAGAACACCTCATAAATCATCTAGATCGGGGTGGCCAGCATCGGTCCCGAGAGTGAAATTCATGAGACTCTAGTTTTTTTGTGATAAGGGTGTGTCCTGAGAATGTAATGCAGAGTTTAAGGGTTACAAGAAAGCTACAGGCCGGTGAGTTTTTATCAAGGTTGGATCAAAACTCTGCAGGACTGTGACTCTCCAGGGCCAAAGTTGGCCACCCCTGAACTAGTTCAATTACCTAACTGTAGAAAATGTTTCTGTCTTACAGTCTAAAGCCATGAGGGAGAGATGGCTTCTGCAGGGGACACCAGCAGTGCCACAAGAGGAAGATGAAGGTCGGAGGAAACAGGTTGAGCAAGATGAACTTCACGTCAAGACGCTAGAAGATACCATTCACAGGTACAGTAATGTTTAACAGATGAAAAATAACCCAGCGTTTACTGAAGACTTTCCACTTTCTGTCTCTTTGAAAATAAGGGATGTTTTTGGGGTTTTATGTTTATTTCCCGCAACAGCATCCATTAAGCAACCACTGTCCCAAACACTGGAGTCATTTCCTCCAGACTTCAGTGGGATCTGCATTTCTGCTCAGCTTTGCTTTTAATTATGAGAACTTCAAAGCTACTCCATTCAAGCTCATCTGGTAGCCGTATTTGAACCTCTGCAGATGACATTTTAAGGTTCCTCATATAAGATGTATTGCCAAACCAATACACGTTTCAGTTGATTGCTCTGCAGCAGGATATTTTGACAATCAAACAGCACTGTTGCGTCAAAAACCTGATGTTGTGACTTGTTGTGCTGTTGATGTTGTTGAACATGATGTTGTTTTAGAAAAAACTAAATTATGCGAGGAGTGATAGTAAGCATGGCTGTGGTGTGGGATAATGAGCTGATATGCTTGAATCAAATCACTAGCAAAAGTGTAAGACATTGGGAATTTGATTTACAATCTAATAAAAAGCCTGTCCAGAAAGTATGCAAAAAATGTAATGTTCTGAATTTAAAAGATTTTAAGTTTGAACCAATTTTAAAAGCAGACAACCAACTGCTTTTATCTTGTTCAAAGATGAAGCTGATGGTTGTTGTTGTTGTTAATTTCTAGCATGTTGTAGCTTATTGCTAGCATGTTAGTAGAAGTTGTTAACATATTCTAACATGTCGCTAAGTGTTGCTAGCATGTTTCTAGAAGATGCCAGTTTTTTTCTCTTGACGTCATTAAGCATGTTTCTAGAAGCTTATTCATATTTAAATGAATTGTTAATGTGTTTAGCAAGATTTGCAGTTTCTAACATGTTTTAATATATATTTCTTCCTGTTTGTGTTTTAGCATGTTGCCAAATGTTTCTTTATTGTTTAACAGTTTGCTACCATGATTTAGTACATTGCTAGCATGTTTTAGCTCAGAAAACCACCTAAATTGTGCAAGAAGTGCTACACATGATAGTAACCATGGCTGCGGTGTATTTTAATGAACTGAATCCAATCATAAACAAAACTGGAATGCATTTGCTCTTACTCCCTGTTTGACAGTAATGAGTGGATGTTCTGAATTGCATCATTGAGTTTATTGCTATTTTACACTTCCATGATGTCATCCATTGAATGTCCAATTCATTGTTTAGATTTTATTCAGTCTCTTGCATCATTGATTGTTTCATCTAACTCGCAAAGGATGTGTATTCTAGTTTGAATTTTTTCCCAGATTAAGCAAGTGGTATTCATACTAAAAAATTGTTAAGTGTTTTAGCAAGACTTGCAGTTTCTAACATGTTTTAATATATATTTCTTCCTGTTTGTGAGCACGTTGCCAAATGTTTCATTGTTTAACAGTTTGCTACCATGATTAGTACATTGCTAGCATGTTTTAGCTCAGAAAAACCACCTAAATTGTGCAAGAAGTGCTCATGATAGTAACCATGGCTGCGACAGATTATTTTAATCCAATCATAAACAAAACTGGAATGCATTTGCTCTTACTCCCTGTTTGACAGTAATGAGTGGATGTTCTGAATTGCATCATTGAGTTTATTGCTATTTTACACTTCCATGATGTCATCCATTGAATGTCCAATTCATTGTTTAGATTTTATTCAGTCTCTAGGGGCGAGTTTCCTCTCTGCACAGGATGTCGTTGAATTTTTTCCCAGAGTAAACAAAGTGGTATCATATCTAAAATTATTTGCATCACATATGACCACACAGCACAGGCAAACTAGAGGGGTGGAATATTGACAGTGGATGTTAGAGCAGGGCTAGATCTTAATAATGCCGCAAGATGGGTCATTAAACAAAGGAAAGACATTTGGAAATATAATGTGTGCAACAATAGTGTAAAGAAGACAAATAGCCAGTGCCGTGCTTTCTGAGTTACATTGTATCTGTGAAATAATTTAGTAATAACATTAAAAAAAAGGGAATTGAAATAAAACGTGTGTGTGTGTGTGTGTGTGTGTGTGTGTGTGTGTGTGTGTGTGTGTGTGTGTTAGATTGAAAAACGTAAACTAAATTAAAATTTTAAATACTGTGAACTGTGGTTATGTAAGTTTGAGTTTAAGTACTAAAATGACTAAAACACAAATAAAAAAATATTAAATAAAAGTGAGATAAAATAAAGATAAAAATGCCAAAATCAACAAAATTATGAAAACTAAAATAAAATAAAAATGAATATATATATATATATATATATATATCTATATATATATATATATATATATATACTAGATATTATTATATATACCACACACACATATATAATAGCAACTTGTTTAGTTGGTCAGAACTTTTTAGTTATATGACAGGTTTTTTTTTTTTTTTTTTTCTCAAACTAGTCTAATATTATGGCATCAACTATTTCAGATTAACCTGCATCTAAACCACAATAAAATAAACTGTGGTTGGTCATTTTACGTGTCAATTAGACAGTCTCTTTCTGTCTAAGTGGGTGGTTCTTGTCTGGAAAAAGCAGCTATTTAAACCAAATAGTTTGCATATAGTTCATAGTTTTGCTATGCAAGGTTAGTGGGCTGCAGATTTATCAGGGGCCTGAAGCATTGAGAACTAGCCATTGCACTGCTAACAGACTTCATAAAAAAATGTGAATATCAGAACACAAAACCAATATCTGAGTTTAACTGTCAGTGAAGAACTCAACAGGTAATTTTTCAGTCTTGACTTAAATTAATAGGCCATATTTGACTTTCAATCATTGTCAGGAAGGTTATTTTTAAGATTTCAGAAGATTTTTTTACCTCCTGTAGGTTTTCTCTATTAGTTACTGATGTTATAAATCAATGAACATGAGCACAATTTGCATTTACTCTCACTTAGGCTCACTTAAAAAAGCAAACATCTTTGGGCTGTGAGCTCCCATCTGTCATTGGAAGGGTAACTGAGTCAAATGGACAGGGCGACTGTTCAGATCATTGTGTGGCTGTGCTGGTTGCGGGTGGCAGGTGATATTTCCTGGACTGCTGGGTGGGGGTTATGGGGCAGGGTAGACTCACACAGAAATCTCTCTGTCAGGACGGCAAGAGGAATGAAGCGATAGAACCTCCTTTTTGGCAGAACTATGGAGACTGAGGGAGTGGCTGCTGGCTATTTCTGTACCCTGCAGAGGAGATTCTCCAAAATAAATGGGCACTCAAGTCATATTTTCCAGAGCTGATAAAGCAGAAAGAAATCTTCAACTTTCTGTATAGTTTAATTTTTAAGGAACATCCACAAATGAAAATTTGCTGAAAATGTGCTTATCCTCAGGCCATCCAAGATGAATGGGTGCCGTCAGAATGAGAGTCCAAACAGCTGATAAAAACATCACAATAATCCACAAGTAATCCACGCCACTCCAGTCTATCAGTTAACATCTGGAGAAGGCAAAAGCTGCATATTTGTAAGAAACAAATCCATCAAGACGTTTTTACTTTAAACTGTCACTTCTGGCCAAAATAGTCCACCACCATAATAACTCTTCCTCCAGTAAAAAAAAAAAAAAAAATCCATCATATATATATATATATATATATATATATATATAATATATATATATATATATATAAAAAAAAAAAAAAAAAATATTTTGTAGTCTAAAAAAAAAGAGGATTGTGAGTAAGAATGTATTTTTAGATACATTTTTACAAGGATTATCAACAGATAATTTAAAAATATGCAAATATCATCTTAAACAAATCAGCCTAACCGATACATTGCTGTATCACACTAAAAACACAAAACATGAGGTTATGTCTGCCTCCTTCAAAAAAAAAAAAAAAAAAAAAAAAACTAGAACTAGAAGCTTACAGTAAATGGAGGTTTTAACTATAACCTGGGCTGTACAGCAGTGCATCTCTTGCGAGGACAGACTTCTCCTAAAAACTTATCATTACAGAAGACTTCCCAGCCACTTAGTCTAAAGTAAAGCTTTAACTCCCAGGCTTTCCAAGAAAAAATGTGGTGTTGACATGATGCTAACTCACTCATAAAGCACCTCCCCGACACATCTGCACACGCACTGTGTGATATGAGCTCCTAATATGGTGAAAAGAAAGTGTAAGGTCGCTCCTCTTGCACTGGAGGAAAGAGAGATGTAAAAATAAACATTACACTAAGGTTACAGATAAGACTGACTGCTATTACTCTACAAAGACCTCTTAACATATCATGAGCTACTGAATTTCTTCCTCCGTTTTGAGTCAGTCAGCATGGAATTCACAGTATTTCAGAAAGTCTTTGGGCCTGAGTGTTATTGCAGTTACCATTAAAGTTTTTATTAATATATTATTTTAATGTTTAAAGTTTTAATAATATTATTTTTTTGTCAATTCTACTTTGGTTAATTAAGATTTTTATATGTTTTTGAAAGACGAAAGGACATTGCTGATAGTAAGATGGTTTTTGTTTGTTGGGTTGGTTGTTTTACAAATTTTTTATAAATTATGTTTTACAATAAACCCATAGAAAACTTATTTTAAATTGTAATTATATTTCACAATATTTTTTTTTTTCTCTATTTTGATAAAATAAATGGGACTAGATAAGAGATTAATAATAATAAAAAAAAAAACAATTAAAAAAATCATAATTATTAAAAAATTTTGACCAGTACTGTAGTTTTTATTAATTTTTTCAGTTTTTAGTTTGTTATTTCAGAACATCAAGTTAAACTAAATGAAAACGAGAAATGCTGGCAATCCTTAGAAATAAAATAAGTTGCTGTTTAGTAGTGTGTGTGTGTGTGTGTGTGTGTGTGTGTGTGTGTGTGTGTGTGTGTGTGTGTGTGTGTGTGTGTGTGTGTGTGTGTGCGCGTTTGAGTTTAGATCAGTGCTTTTCATTTTATGTGCAATTTCATTTTAGCCACTGTTAGCTGGTGTACATTCATTTTCTTCTACATTTAGCAAGAGTATTTTGAGGTAAATTTATGCAATATTTTGCTATCAACAAAGTCACACATTTTGCCTTAATGAGTGTTGCCTTAGAAACAAGTCATTTCTGAGTCTGAGAACACCTCAGAGTTGGATCTCCATGTTGTCGTCTCATAATAGCGGTAGAAAAGACACAATATGAAGACTGCAGAAGTCCTCAAGTTTTCCCTTACAGCCGTTGAGATTTGACATCTGTTTAACTGAACAGGAAGCAATTAATCTGTGTTGTCATGGGAACAGGAGGGTGGGTTCAGCTCTACTGCTGATGAACTCTGGCTGAGTACAGAAACATTGCTGGCCATTGCTGTGAAGTAATGACCTCACACAAGTTTCATAATGATTCTAGCCGAGGTTTGAGTAAACATGCGTGTCATAGATTTTGGAGTGATTGCAAATGTGTGAATCTCCCAAAAAATATGTCCCATATTTCAAGGTTGTATTTCAACCCAAAACCATGAGAAATTATATTTTGCATAGGTCAAAATTAAGCCTGCCTTAAGACATTATTTTTAATTGTTGTAACTGTAACACATTCTTGTTTATTATTATTATTATTATTATTATTATTATTATTCAGATTGCTCTGTTGAACCCCAAGAGTGTATGATAGTAAAATATGCTGCTGCATGACAAAAGGGAATGCTGTAATGGATTTAGAAAGGTGGTGCAGGG